>NC_041397.2:110070551-110440551 GCF_900747795.2 Erpetoichthys calabaricus
CCAGTAACAATTTGTTAAGGATCTGTTTTTTTGTGAAGCCGCCTTTACACAGCCAATCCGCTGTTTTATAAACGAACGCCATATAAGGCCGTCCTTTCTCCTTGCTTAGCGGTTCTGTATTGTTTATTGTTCGTTTATTACGATTGTTATAGTTATTGTGTAGCTATTTGAGACTCACTTTTCTGTTCAGGTACCCATTTCCTTAATGTAGTCCACGGATTCTCCGCTATTTTTTGTTTGTTTATTACGATTATAGTTATTTATTGATTCCCTTCTTTAGTGATCACTCGTGCTGCGTTCAGTCAGTTCACGTGAGCCGCTCTCTTGTGTGATGTTGCGATGTCCACGGCTTTATTTAATGTTAGCTAAGACCCGGCACTTAAAAGTTTCTCGCTACATCAATTTTAACTCCGTTACAAAGTGATCCAAAGTCTCGTTAATACCTCGTGTCTTCTCATTAAACTTGTATGTCGCGAATATGGTATTGCAAACGGCAGCGGGAGCATTTCTATAAACTTAATTTAAACTTACGGTTTACACCGTGCTTTGTTTCTGCAGTAGCTGCACTTATGAATATGCTTGTATGCGTCACTCGCTCGCTTCTTATTGTTTCGCTGCCTTCTCAATTGTGTAATGAATGTTTTCTTCAGCGCTCTTTGGGGCTCTTCCTTGTTTTCTACGTACTGCGTTCACAGTCAGTTCACGTGATTACGTGGGAGGCGTGATGACACGATACGCAACTCCGCCTCCCACGGCCATCGAGCTGCAGTCTATTACAGTATATGGACAAAAAAAAGAGGTTCCAGTTATGACCGTAACATGTAGAATTTCAAAATGAAACCTGCCTAACTTTTGTAAGTAAGCTGTAAGGAATGAGCCTGCCAAATTTCAGCCTTCCACCTACACGGGGAGTTGGACAATTAGTGATGAGTGAGTGCGTGCTTTGCCTTTTATTAGTATAGATATATACACACACACATTTTATACACACACACACACATATATATAGATATATATGTGTATGTATGTGTATATATATATATATATATATATATATATATATATATATGGTGGCACAGTGGGTAGCACTGCTGCCTCGCAGTTGGGAGACCTGGGGACCTGGGTTCGGTTCCCGGGTCCTCTCTGCGTGGAGTTTGCATGTTCTCCTCGTGTCGTGTCTGTCGTGGTTTCCTCCGGGCGCTCCGGTTTCCTCCCACAGTCCAAAGACATGCAGGTTAAGTGGATCGGCGATTTGAAGAATTTTTGAAGAATTTATTTGCAAATTATGGTGGAAAAAAAGTATTTGGTCAATAATAAAAGTTCATCTCAATACTTTGTTATATACCCTTTGTTGGCAATGACAGAGGTCAAACGTTTTCTGTAAGTCTTCACAAGGTTTTCACACACTGTTGCTGGTATTTTGGCCCATTCCTCCATGCAGATCTCCTCTAGAGCAGTGATGTTTTGGGGCTATCACTGGGCAACACGGACTTTCAACTCCCTCCAAAGATTTTCTATGGGGTTGAGATCTGGAGACTGGCTAGGCCACTCCAGGACCTTGAAATACTTCTTATGAAGCCACTCCTTTGTTACCCGGGCGGTGTGTTTGGGGTCATTGTCATGCTGAAAGACCCAGCCACGTTTCATCATCAATGCCCTTGCTGATGGAAGTAGGTTTTCACTCAAAATCTGACGATACATGGCCCCATTCATTCTTTCCTTTACATGGATCAGTCATCCTGGTCCCTTTGCAGAAAAACAGCCCCAAAGCATGATGTTTCCACCCCCATGCTTTACAATAGGTATGGTGTTCTTTGGATGCAACTCAGCATTCTTTCTCCTCCAAACACGACGAGTAGAGTTTTTACCAAAATGTTCTATTTTGGTTTCATCTGACCATATGACATTCTCCCAATCCTCTTCTGGATCATCCAAATGCTCTCTAGCAAACTTCAGACAGGCCTGCACATGTACTGGCTTAAGCAGGGGGACACGTCTGGCACTGCAGGATTTGAGTCCCTGGCGGCGTAGTGTGTTACTGATGGTAGCCTTTGTTACTTTGGTCCCAGCTCTCTGCAGGTCATTCACTAGGTTCCCCCCCGTGTGGTTCTTGGATTTTTGCTCACCGTTCTTGTGATTATTTTGACCCCACGGGGTGAGATCTTGCGTGGAGCCCCAGATCGAGGGAGATTATCAGTGGTCTTGTATGTCTTCCATTTTCTAATAATTGCTCCCACAGTTGATTTCTTCACACCAAGCTGCTTACCTATTGCAGATTCAGTCTTCCCAGCCTGGTGCAGGTCTACAATTTTGTTTCTGGTGTCCTTTGACAGCTCTTTGGTCTTGGCCATAGTGGAGTTTGGAGTGTGACTGTTTGAGGTTGTGGACAGGTGTCTTTTATATTGATAACGAGTTCAAACAGGTGCCATTAATACAGGTAACGAGTGGAGGACAGAGGAGCCTCTTACAGAAGAAGTTACAGGTCTGTGAGAGTCAGAAATCTTGCTTGTTTGTAGGTGACCAAATACTTATTTTCCACCATAATTTGCAAGTAAATTCTTCAAAAATCAGACAATGTGATTTTCTGGATTTTTTTCTCATTTTGTCTCTCTCTTCAAAAATCAGACAATGTGATTTTCTGGATTTTTTTCTCATTTTGTCTCTCATAGTTGAGGTATACCTATGATGAAAATTACAGGCCTCTCTCATCTTTTTAAGTGGGAGAACTTGCACAATTGGTGGCTGACTAAATACTTTTTTGCCCCACTGTATATACATACATATATACTGTGGTGGGTTGGCACCCTGCCCGGGATTGGTTCCTGCCTTGTGCCCTGTGTTGGCTGGGATTGGCTTCAGGAGACCCCCATGACCCTGTGTTCGGATTCAGCGGGTTGGAAAATGGATGGATGGATATATATATCTCACACTGTATGTATATACATACACATACATATACACCTATACATACACACATACATACATACATACATACATACATACAGTACTTGCAGATGAACTAGGTGCTGCCATGTTGATCTCTTGATAGATGGTAAAAATGCGATATGTCGACGTATGCCACACCAACTAAAGAATTGACTGTGTTGATGCGCCATAACAGCACTAATTATATTTAATCATTTTGTCCAGCAAAATATACAAGTTTAAACCTCATTTCAGCTACTGATAACTGAAGCTGGTGGAGATTTTGCTTAACGTTTAAGAAACCACTTTAAGTCATGAAAACACTGTTCTGTTATCTACCACAATGGTGTCTTAAATTGCACACAGCAGAATATCTGATGAACAGGATACACTGTACTCATAAAAAGAGTTTATTGTGAGGGATTAATCGATGAATAGCAATTCTCAACACCCTCAAAGGACAAGTATAAAACAAACAAAAATGCAAAATGAAATTACAAAGAAAACCTGTATTACAAAGCCAATTGCTAATGAAAACACCAGCATCATATTGTTAAAATATGAGCTATTACTAATTAATAAAAAGTGTAATCAATTTCAAGAAATTTTGTTTATGAATTCTGACTGCTTTAAACCATGAAATGCTGAAGGAGACCTGTTCATACACTTTGACTGGGACATTTTTATTCCATAAAGAGGTTGTTAAATTGTAGCATGAAATGATTTTTCTTGCCAAGAATGAATGTTCTCCAAGTTATCACATATAACACTGCATTGAAATATACACACAAAACAAATGTGAAGAGAATATGAAAAAATACATACATACTAAACCTCCAAACACTGAATTACTCAGGTAAACACAGAATAATCACAATGTGTTCAAATGCAGCCAATTACATTAACATTTGTGATCAAAAGAGCTTCATGAAAACAATGAAATTGTATTATTTTCTGCAGCCCCTTGGTCTTTTCAGGGGATTAATTTGATGCTTCTTTCATTACAATAAAAACAAAAATGATAAAACATTTTCATTGCTAATAATATTAAATAGGCTCTAAATGACTCAGGACTATAATTGTGAAAAAGCACAGATGGAAAGCTTAGAATAATATGCATTGTCTATATTTAAGCTCTCCATTAACACAAAAAACGGAGAGCACATCAAAACTTATGAAACAATTGCATAAGTAGGTCAATATATTTGCAGAAGGCACAGGTGCAATAACTATACCAAAAGATATCTGTGTGTTTTGGAATTTTAAGTCTTTAATGTAATGCACTTAATCAGAAAACAACACATATACGCTAAAGCTTCACCCCACAACACAAGATGGCTCTCTTATTAAAACTTGTCAGAGTTTCTTTTACCTACTGTTACAGTAAACACCCCTTTGAGTCAAAGTATTGTAAAGGAAGCCGTATACTGTACATAAGAATGCACGGTCTTAGAAATGCACAATAAAATTGGGAAAACATTATTTACATATGACATTACTTAATGACTCAGGCGCCGCTGACAGTGGCAGCCTTTTCAGCAGCTCCGTGTACGACTTTATTTTTCTACTTTTATTTTTCTCTTTTTTCACTTTATTTTATGTGGATTCGTTCCCTGGACACACTTACTTTTACAACGTGGGCATGGATTTTTACACGCCAAGACTCGTCTATTCAAATACTCAACTTCGAGCGCTGAGAACAAATGCCTGTGCCGGTGTGGTTCCCTATTTACCCGATGAGGTAAGAAGGTGGTATCATGGCAGCAGAGCCAGCACTAAGCTAAAAATGAAGCGGCTTGCGAGAAAGTGGAGTTTTAAGCCTTCGGTGCCTTCTGTGATTCTGGGAAATGTGAACTCAATTTCAAATAAGATTGACGAACTGGCTGCGCTGGTGAAAAATGTCAGAACCTACAGAGAATGCAGTTTGTTGTGCTTTTGCGAAACGTGGCTAGCTACCACCATCCCAGATGCTAACGTGGAGCTACCCGGGTTTAGCACAGTTAGAGCGGACAGAGACGCAAGTACCTGTGGGAAGCACAAAGGAGGAGGACTCTCTCTCTACGTTAATACACGATGGTGTAACTCTGGACATGTTAATGTCAAAGTCTCCACTTGCTGCAGGGACATCGAACTGTTGGCCGTAAGTTTGCGTCCCTATTACTTGCCCAGAGAGTTTGGACACGTCATTGTTGTTATTGTATACATCCCTCCTCGGGCGGATGTGGAGACAGCGAGTGACATCATCCATTCTGCTGTTGCTCAGTTACAAACGCAGCACCCTGAGGCGCTTGTGCTAATCGCTGGACACTTTAACCATGTGATGCAGGACAAAACATTACCTGCCTTCTCCCAGTATGTGGACTGTAACACCCGGGGAAATAAGACTATTGATTTACTGTATGCAAACGTTAAAGATGCATACAGCGCCACCTCGCTGCCTGCACTTGAGAAAGCAGATCATAACCTGGTTCTGCTTCAGCCTCACTACAAACCAAGAGTGAGGGTCCTACCTACAACCACACGCTCATTCAGGAAGTGGTCCCCGGAGGCAGAGAAGGCTCTGAGAGAATGCTTTGGAACTACTGACTGGGATATACTGCAGGGATCACATAGTGAGAACATTGAGGAGGTTGTTGACTGCACTACTGACTACATCAACTTCTGTATGGACATTGTAGTTCCAGTAAGAACTGTACGCTGCTATGCTAACAACAAGCCATGGATTACAAGTGACATCAAGGGCCTTTTGAACCAGAAGAAAAGGGCTTTTAAAGGCGGTGATCAGCATGAGCTCAAGCACGTGCAGAAGGAGCTCTGAGTCCAGCTCAGGGCAGCGAAGGAGCAGTACAGAAGAAAGCTGGAGCAGAAATTGCAGAATAACAGCATGAAGGAAGTGTGGGATAGGATGAAGATCATCACTGGCTGCAGCTTGAAGCGGGGTGCCACCATCGAGAGAGACGTGAAGAGAGCAAACCAAATGAACAACTTCTTTAACAGGTTTGACCACCCTAACCCACTCTCACCTCGGAGTACTGCACCCTCCACACATCCTTCTGCTGATACCAGCATAGGAGAGACATCCCCACCCACAATTTCAACAGCGCAGGTGAGCAGAGAGCTAAGAGACTTCGTGTCAGCAAAGCAGCAGGTCCAGATGGAGTATCGCCACAACTGCTGAAGGTCTGTCTGTGCATCGGAGCTGGGGGGTCCTCTACAGCGCATCTTCAACCTGAGCCTGGAACAGGGGAGAATCCCGAGGCTTTGGAAAACATCTTGCATCACCCCAGTCCCAAAGGTATCACGTCCTAGTGAGCTGAATGACTTCCGGCCTGTTGCTCTGACATCACACGTGATGAAGACCATGGAGAGGCTGCTGCTTCACCACCTGAGGCCACAGGTTCAACACGCACTCGACCCTCTGCAGTTTGCATATCAGGAGCAGGTGGGAGTGGAGGATGCCATCATCTATATGCTACACCGATCCCTCTCCCACTTGAACAGAGGCTGTGGTGCTATAAGAAGTATGTTTCTAGACTTCTCTAGCGCCTTCAACACAATCCAACCTCTGCTCCTTAGGGACAAGCTGACAGAGATGGGAGTAGATTCATACCTGGTGGCATGGATCGTGGACTTTCTTAAAGACAGACCTCAGTATGTGCGTCTTGGGAACTGAACGTCTGACATTGTGGTCAGCAACACAGGAGCGCCACAGGGGACTGAACTTTCTCCGGTCCTGTTCAGCCTATATACATCGGACTTCCAATACAACTCGGAGTCCTGCCACGTGCAAAAGTTCGCTGATGACACTGCTATCGTGGGCTGCATCAGGAGTGGGCAGGAGGAGGAGTATAGGGACCTAATCAATGACTTTGCTAAATGGTGTGACTCAAACTACCTACACCTGAACACCAACAAAACCAAGGAGCTGGTGGTGGATTTTAGGAGGCCCAGATGCCTCATGGACCCCGTGATCATCAGAAGTGACTGTGTGCAGATGGTGCAGACCTATAAATACCTGGGAGTGCAGCTGGATGATAAATTAGACTGGACTGCCAATACTGATGCTCTGTGTAAGAAAGGACAGAGCCGGTTATACTTCCTTAGAAGGCTGGCGTCCTTCAACATCTGCAATAAGATGCTGCACATGTTCTATCCGACGGTTGTGGCGAGCGCCCTCTTCTACGTGGTGGTGTGCTGGGGAGGCAGCATTAAGAAGAAAGACGCCTCACACCTGGACAAACTGGTGAGGAAGGCAGGCTCTATTGTTGGCATGGAGCTGGACAGCTTGAAATCTGTGGTAGAGCGACGGGCGCTTAGCAGGCTCCTATCAATTATGGAGAATCCACTGCATCCACTAAACAGTGTCATCTCCAGACAGAAGAGCAGCTTCAGCGACAGACTGCTGTCAATGTCCTGCTCCACTGACAGACCGAGGAGATCGTTCTTCCCCCAAACTATGTGACTCTTCAATTCCACCTGGGGGGGTAAATGTTAACATCATACAAAGTTATTGTCTGTTTTTACCTGCATTATTATAAATCTTTAATTTAATATTGTTTTTTTTTTTTGTATCAGTATGCTGTTGCTGGAGTATGTGAATTTCCCCTTGGGATTAGTAAAGTATCTATCTATCTATCTATCTATCTTTAGAATAAAAAGTGACACTGAATCAAACAAAGTTTATTTCCAATGTGCTGAATACATATGGTGAATTGTTTACAACAAAAGAGACATGTAACAGACTTATCAGTACACCTAACGCTTGAATTATTTAAGATATTCAGTTGAGACCATGCAAAACCTAAATCCATTACTTGGAAATGAGTGTGCAGAAGAGCATCTCTGAATGCACAACACATCGAACTTTGAAGCAGATGGGCTACAGCAGGAGACCATACTCCTGTTAGCTAAGAACAGGCAACTGAGACTACAATTTACATGGGCTCACCAAAATTGGATAACAGAAAATTGGAAAAAAAACTTTGGCTGGTCTGATGTGTCTCAATTTTTGCTGAAGTATTCGGATGGAAGGGTCAGAATTTGGCATTAACAACATGAAAGCATGGATCCTGTCTGCCTTGTATCAACGGTTCAGGCTGGTGGTGGTGGTGTAATAGTGAGGGGGAAAATTTCTTACCACACCAATGGAGCATCAATTAAATACCACAGCCTACCCGAGTATTGTTGCTGACCACATCCATCCTTTTTACGAACGCAGTGTACCCATCTGACGTCTACTTCCAGCAGGATAAATTACCATGTCACAAAGGTCAAGTCATCTCATGCTGGTTTCTTGACAATGACAAGGAGTTCACTGCACTAAAATGGCCTCCACAGTCATCAGATCTCAATCTAAGAGAGAATCTTTAGGATGTGGTGGAATGGGAGGATTCACATCATGGATGTGCAGCTCACAAAATCTGCAGCAACTGCATGATGCTATCATGTCAATATGGACCATATTCCCTGAGGAATGCATCCACCACCTTGTTGAATCTATGCAACAAAGAACTACAGCAGTTCTAAACACAAAAGTGGGTCCAACCCAGTAAGTTGGCATGGTATACCAAATAAAGTGGCTGATAAATATATATGTACTATATGTTGTTGATTTTAGCCTAATGCTAAAAAGGCTTTTTTTGGCTAAACTTTTTCTTATTGATAATGTTTAGGTTCAAATTGGTTTTCAGCCTTCAGGTAAATCACAGATGAAATATCGATCTCCATTAAGCAGAAACACTAAATTGAAGTATGAGACTACAAAAGTAAAGAGCATGCTCTTAAGAGACTGTGAATAAGCATCTCAGCAACATTAAGTACGATAATAGAAACAACTCAGATGCAAAACAACATTATTTGATAAAGTACAAATGCATCTGAATAATAATAAGAAAAAGCAGAAATAAAAGAGCATAATAAAAAAATGGGAGACACCAGCCAAGAAGGAAATGGCACAATGTAGAACAATGAAGCAATTTCTCTATTGGACACATTTAGAAAGAAAATCCTGGAGGAGAGCACATCATTGGAGCAACAGACGAGCAGCCACATAGCACTACTGATTAGTACAGAAACTTAACTTCTATCACAGTGCAATTAAAACATGTCATAGTAAAACAAAAATAAAACTACTCAAAGTTTTCAAATAGTTTTTCCTTAATTTTCATATGATTTTATCTGTAATTTTACACACAGCATTAATAATGTGATAACTGCATATAGAGAAAATATAAGACTAATGATAAAAAAATATTAATATTTCATTTACAGCAGATTGAGAAAGTATTCATATTCTTTTACTTTTTCACATTTTACTCTGTTGCAGGTTTGTGCTAAAGTCAATTAAATGTATTCCCCCTACATAAAGCAGCATTCAATATCCCAGAAAAGCAAAGCAAACACCACATTTTAAGAATTCCACTGACACACGTATTGTCAGTACTGACATTTTGCATCTGGCTCAAGTGAATCCTAATCTACTAATTATCATTGTGCGCTTTCTGCTGTCAATGAAACTGATTGTGCAGGTCAGCTCCACTCTCCCAGCTACTCCAGGGAGCCTCTTGAACCCACCACTGTTTGTAACATAACCAAGGGATGAGCCTAGCAAATGAAGACACTTACACAGTACGGTAGTGAGGGGTAGGTGCAAAGTGATGAGGGTTTTCATTAAAACAAAATCAAAAGTGTTCCTAATAAAGTTTCATTAAAAAGTCTCCATAAAAAAATAATCCATAAAACAGGAGCAAGCCCCACAAGATTACAAAAGCTTAAAAATCCATGGCAGGTAAAAACTCTAAAAATGAGAAGTTAAAAAATGTGTGATCCCTGGTGCTTCTTCTGGACACAGACATGTGTCACTCTCAATGGGTCAATCAGCACGATGAGGGGTCCTTCCGACTGGCACAGCCACCCCTCAATCCGGGCTCTCGACACGACTGCCTCCTTCGGTACATATGCCATGCCGCAACGAACCTTGCCTCGCTCCCTCCATCTCCCACTGCGAGAAATCCCATTACTCTAGCTACCCATAATGCTCAGCCAAGTCTACCCCCTCTTCAGCCCCCCCAAGTGTCTGTCCTCTGCTTTCCTTAGGACTCGTCCTCCCAGCAGCCTCCCTCCAACCTCTTGCACTGCTTCAGCCACCTTTGTTCTTATTTCACACATTTCAGCCTCTGTCTTTCTTTATAATGCTCTGTCTCTCACTAACATTTATTCTTTTGCTCTCAATCTTTCTTCCTTCAGATTCTTCCTGATCTGGAGGGGATAGAAGCTGACACACAAACGCTGGTGAATCTGTCTGCTTCATATCTCATCGTCACTTGAAATTTATTTAGTAAATTTATTGAGTATTCCTGCTCACTCTGAATTAGTATGCACCTTATGGTCCATAATGTCAAAGTCACACTGACAAAAAAACAGAGACATAGGTATATATGATATTTGGAATAACTCATTTTATGACCTGAATGGTACATTTCGGAAAACATTGTGGCACTGATGCAACATTACTCATATTATTCATTCGCATGCCGCCTTGCACTTGTAATCAGTGACCGCAGTTTTTGTTTTTTTTTTAACCCCCGTCTTGCCCATGCAGTGTCCACATTGTGGTGCATGGTACTGTTTCTTTTGTACTCCAGGACATGCAGAGGAAAGAATAGTACAGAGAGGTCAGTTCCACGCTATATGCAATCATTAGATTCAAATGTTAACAGTTCACACACACCCAAGGACCGTCCTTTCTACATTTACGACATGTGTACCTATTGCAATGCACACAGTTTTCTCTATGCTGTGGTTACTATTACATTGAAGGGGTGCCTGACACTGACTGACTGAGTGAGTTTGCTTTCCTGGGGGAAATGGCGGTCTTGGAACAGAAGCTTGTCGATGTTGCATCCTCTTGCTTTATCCATCGCCTTTTCTTGTAAGAACGCACTAATGCAATATTTGAAAACGAACAGCGTCAGATCAGGTGTGAATTTGAACTGGCGCTGTTAGAGTCTGATTAGAAGGGGTTAAAACTGAAAAAAAGAACTTTTACAAATACCACATACATTTACAGCTGAGGCAGGAACTGGGAGGACTTCTTGTCCATTCTGAGGCGGTGGGGGAATGGTACTGCAGGCTGCTTGGGTTTTATCGACACATTTACAAGACAAAAGAGGCTGACGGAGAGGTGCGAAAGGATTTAAGTTGGGCCAGATTTATGAGTCGCTGCCTCTGGTAATTCTAGTGTTAAGCCATTGACTTGCTATATCACCCACACATACCTGTCTATATAAGGTCCCACAGTTGACAATGATTATCAGAACAAAAACCATTTAAATCTGAACTTACAATTTTCGCACAAGGCTGAAACATAACAAAATGTGAAAAAAGTAAAGGAATACAAATACTTCCCAAATCCACCATTTCATTCTACAGCACTCTACAATCCTGAAACAGAGGATTCACACAATAGACGGATATCTGTCTATGGAGTGGCAAATAGCAACTTGCAAAGAATTTTGATTTATGGAGTTCAGTTAAAAACTCCAGTCTTATAAACTATATAATTAAAAGTATGTAGATAATCCACAAAATTATTGAGTTCATGTGTTTCAGTGGCCATGATTGTTAATAGGTGTATAAAATCAAGCACAAAGACATGCAATTTCCAATGACAAACGCTGGCAGTTGAATGGGTTTTACTGAACAGCTCAGCAACTTTAAATATAGTACTGTCATAAGATGCCACCTTTTCCACAAGTCAGTATATGAAATTGCTGCTATACTAGATCTGCAATAATTGAACTGTAAGTACTATTATTATGAAGTGGAAGCTTTTAGCAGCAACAAGAGTTCAGACACAAATAAGGTGAACCATGCAAATTCAGAGCTGGGCCATGGAGTGCTGAAATGCATACAACACAAAAATCACCTATCCTCTATTGTATCACTTACAGAGTTCCAAACTAACCTGGAAGCAACATCAAAACAGGATGTGTGCATCAGGAGTTACATGATAAGTGATTCCATGGTCGTTGAGCTGCAGACAAGCCTAAGATCACTATGTGCAATTCCAAGAGTTGGCTTGAGTGGTGTAATGCACACTGCCATTGGACTGTGGGGCAGTGGAAATGTGTTCTCTGAAGTGAACTATGCTTCAATTCTGGCAGCTTGATGGATGAATGTGGTTTTGGTGAATTCCAGGAGAATGCTACCTTCCAGTCTGCATCATGCCTATTATAAAGTTTAGTGGTGGAGGGCTATGATCTGAATCCATTTATTCAAGGTTTGGATTAGGACCCATGGTCACAGTGAAGAGCTTTGTTAATGACATTAAGGACACTTTAGATGACCACATGCTTCCAACTCTGTGGTAATCATTTGGGGAGACCCTTTTCTGTTCCAGTGTGACAGTGCCCCTGTGCAGAAAACAAGTTTCATAAAAACATGATTTGACAAGTTTGGTGTAGGGTGACTCAAGTGGTCCACACAGAGCGCTGATGCCAATCCTTATGGACACCTGTCAAATGAATTGGAACATCAGTTGCGAGCTAGGTCTTCTCATCCAAAAGGAGTACTTGACATCACAAATACTCTTCTGGCTGAATGGGCACAAATTCACGAAAAGGCTTTAATTAAAAAAGCTGATTTATTGACTTTAAATTTACTTTACAGATAATTCACCTTGCCATTCTGCAGTGCAGCATATAGTGGATTGAGATAGTGTATTCAGACCTCTTCACTTTTTCCCCCATTTTATGTGCAGCCCTCTGTTAAAATCACTTCAATTCATTTTTTCTCTATGTAAAGTCAAGTATGAGTTTAAAGAAACAGGCTGCAGAATTGTGTCAAGGCTTGGATCTGGGGAAGGCTACAAAGATTTGATTGTAGAATTAAAAAAAAAGGTAAACATCTAACTGGCTTTCAAAAATGTATGTTTGACTCAGAAGCTTAACCCTTTAACCGCCAACTCCCTAAATATTCCCCACGCCAGGCGAAATCTGAACAATTTTTTTTTACTTTTTTACATTTTTTTTACATTTTTTACATTTATTCAAGCAGTATTGACCACTAAATGTTGTGCAAGTTGCCAGTGTATACACGAAATCTATAAATGTAACCTGAATTCTCAGCTAAGCAAAACATCTTGATACCAAACCGTGCCCTTTTCAATGGTAGATACTGTCGAAACTGTAAGCGGCCCTTCCACGACAATAAACTTTCATCAACTGCAACTGACGGTCCTGGCATGTAGGGCAACTGAAATGCTTCAAATAAATGATCAATCAAAGGACGTAGCTTGAACAAGTGGTCGCGGTTTGGATCTTTCTTATCTGGCTCGTTTCTGTTGTCATTCAAATGAAAGAATTTCAGCAGCAAAGAGAATCGGTTACGTGTCATGACAGCTGCAAAAATAGGTGTTGCATACATAGGATCTGTAGACCAGTACATCTCAATATCTGGTTTTCTGATTATTCCCATCAACATCAAAATCCCAATGAATTTTTTCATTTCGTTTTCATCAGTGTCAAACCAAGCACGAACACGGGAATGTGGCGGTAAATTGGGATTTTTCTCAATAAACTGTGCTGCATACAGATTTGTCTGATGAACAAAATGTCTGATCAAATCAGGTAACACAAACAGCTCATAAAACTGCTCAGCAGTGTAATTGTTTACATCAACAATAAAGCCACACGTTCCCTCAAACGAATGCAGAAAAGGTAGTTCACCACGGGCAGCAGCCCAGCTGAGATGCTGGGGATACACCCACTCAGCGCCGTCATCCGATGCGTCTTCATTCACAGTATCATGCAGCGCACGTTGCTGCTCATCACTGTCGCTAAAATCTTCTTCAGAACTGCTACAATCATGATCAGAACTGTCCAAAATCGCCTGCAAAGCCTCACTTGAAGTCAGTTTACGTTTCGCCATATTCACAGCTGTTACATGCGAATCACGTCACATGACCGGCCAAAACAACCACAGACTTGTCGAAATACAACGTAGTAATAATACCCACGCCAAACCGTCAGTTATACTACTTGCCAGGCATTCATATAACCACAGGCAAATGTGCCGGATAATTCCGGCAGTATGGCGTTAGCAATAAAACAACGGTGCCGGATATATGCGGCAGAGGGCGGTTAAGGGGTTAATAAGATTTTCCAAAAAATCAATTTTAAAGACATACATAGAACACTAAAGCCCTCAATGTGTAACCTATTGTGCTCTGAAACTGAAGGAGTTAACTTGCAGAGCACAGCTGAGAATGATCTGAAGAACATTTGGTTAATAGGTGTGTACTGTCGATTTGGGTTACATGAATCATACCTTAGCCTGCAGGTGGAAGTCCGTGCTTTTATTGGTTTCTATGAAATGAAATATAAATCAGCTTGTGGTGCAAATGAGAACAACAGTTTTATTACCTAATCTTCAGTTCTGGTCAGTTTATCACAAGAAATGTATACACCTGATGCACACAAATAGCAGCACATCAAGTTAAAATATTTATTTTTCATCACGTACATGGATTATTGAAAGGTAGTACAAAAGTTCAGTATAAAATATGGTTATTTTTGACTTTTATTACACATTTGGCATCTATTAATATACCAAAACTAAAACTAGGTAAAATACAATAAAAAAGCACTTTGGGAGAACTATTAACCCTTTCTAAACATTCTACTATTAACACTGACGTAAAACATCTCTTCAGTTTCTACTACTGGTTTATCCTACTCTTCTAACTGAAAGTGTATGATTCGTCAATCAAACCAACATGTCTGAACTTTGCAATAGAAACTGAAGTAAATATTTAAATACCAATACAATTCAGAATACTTAAATGTCTGTTAAAGAAAAATCCAACCTTAAATTGAAACGTTATCAGCAATTCGTAATGGATGCTATACGGCTTGAGGACAAAGTAATTGCCTTATAAAAACACATTCAATATGCAAAAACATCCCATTTGACAAAATTGCAGTTTTTATCAAACAATATAAATATGCAAAAATTAATTTTAAATTTTGGTAAAATGTACAAGTTTCCAGAAATATTTAATCAGATGCCTTTGATCAGTATCGAAGCATTATTTCATCAGTCTCACAAATTATTAAAAGGCAATGTTATTCAGAATGCTTTCCAATAACATCTGCACATGCTTTAGTATCAACTTTATGATATGGGTTAATCTGAGATTTATGAATGCATCAGTAACATTAACTTGACAAGGCAAAATAAAATTTGAGAAGTCTTAAATACTGATGCTTGGATTCTGAATTCTCTCCCTGCCCTTTAAATACTGTGTCCACTTTAAGGCAGCCTTTATGCAATCAACTTCTCCAACATAGATAAAATCCAAAATTTAAAAAACTCTTTAAAAACAGACACTATTGAATTGTTTTCTACATGCCTCACGCAAGTGAAAGACTTATGCATAATGGGCTCATCATGACCCAGTCTGCGAACAAGACTGGTCGTAACTGCAGTAATATATTCCTTATTAAAGCCTGCATCCTAGTCACTCCCATACCGTTTAAGTGCATATTATATGCACTTTCACCACTTTAATTACATTTCCATTGTTATACAAATGGACTTTGGCTTCAAAAACCCAATTAGCATCAGAACTTTAGTGTTAGCAATGACCGTGCTATTTTGTGGGCCCCACACAATTCAAAGAAAAGCTATTATTGATTATATTGGTAACTGAATAATTTACTTATTTTGATGATAATCAATTAATTGGAGCCGTGTTTCTGAAATTGAAGTCTGCTTTAAAAATATGCTTACTCAAACAGACCCTTAACTGAAATTCCATATCTTTTTACATCATTCGCCTTTTTTGTCCAGAAATCTTTGATTACTGCAGATTGTTTGCCACATTTACTTGCAGCCAACATACTGTCGCAGCCAGCTGCATGTCATTTGCTGTTAGGAGTGTGCTGTTAAGATATTAATGTTTAAAACTCTGATCTCACTGCAAACTGTGTTTTACCAGCTAAACTATGTTTGCTGCAGCAGTACTTGCACATCATTGCATTTTCTCCAAATTGTATAAAAGCCAGCTGAAGTCCGCTAGCCAACTAGTCTGGAACTTAAGCTTTGCCACATCACTCCTACATTTTGACTCAGGATGAGCGATACTCCTTTCAGTCATGGTTGTGAGGATGCTGTGGGATTCACTGCTGACACTCTGCCTTATTCTATCTGTATGGTGCTGGAGTCTTTGACTCTCTTTGCAGAAGAGACTGGAAAAGAAACAACCGCTTTCTACTCGGACAGGGCCCTGCATTTCTTTGCATCCATTATTTTGTAAACACACACATGCCAACGTTACATGTGTTAGCAATGTAAAATGCAGCACCATGATTTAGCAAAGTGACAGTGTACCACCCCAAAAAAAACACACATATGTCAAGTAAAAATGTAATCATTTACTAAAAAGTACCTAATGACACATTTTTTGGATGCCTATTATGAAATTATATCGCATATGCAAGTATTTTAATGTTTGCTAGGCATAATGACATTACTTTTGGTTTGAAGTGAGTCATATTCCAGTCCTCTACAATGAGATCTGGTTCGCAAATCTGTATCGCACAACACTGATGTAATATTTAACTTACTGGGATAACAGCAAGTCTTCCTCCTCCACAGAGCCTGTAACAGTATATTTCCTTTGCAAATGTTTGTGCATGTTGTTGTGCTCTCATGTCATACGAGTTCTGACCTACACATTTTGCAACTCACCGCATTTTTTTTCTGCATTCAAAGTAAAGTGCCCCCAAAGTCTGGAAGCCTTGGGTTGCGCCACCATTTTTGTCACTTGCTTACCATCTGCCGTTTTTCAAATGCATTTTCAACTAAATGAAGTAGTGATGCAATTGCACACCACAAAGTACCCAGCTTAATTATGACCTAAAGTAATTGTTGAAAGTGATCCTTTGCTGTTTTTAATAATCAATCATTATCGGTTATAACAATTAGTTGTTCTAGATCTGAATACATCTACCTATGTGATAATTCAGTTTAGTATTAACACATTTGTAAAAAAAATTATAATATCCTGCTTTCTTTTCGTCATTCTGGGATATTATGTGGAGAAAAGCCAAGCAAAATGACAACTTTTATTGGCTAACTATAAGTGATATTTAATCAGGATAAAACAAATTTTAAATAATTTTAGTATAAGAATTGCAGCATTGCAACGTGTGAAAAAAGTGAAGGGGGCTGAACACTTTTTGAATCCAGTGTAAATGCACATCAAATCACATGCACAATCTGATCTGTAATACCATGCCTAACCATGTGAAATGCCAAAACATCCTCAGCTGCAGTTGAAGTATCCTGTTTTACCTAGTTTGTCACTTTAGCTGCAGAGCTCTCTTCCAGCAATTTTATGCTCTGTAGAGAGAACATGAGCTTCCAAATCACTAGCACCTTTTTTGCTACCAACTTGTACATGCCAAAATGTCTGTAAATTACTTTTGTTTGGGCATCTTTTGTACTTAAGAGCTGGTGTTCAGTCGTAAATTCTGAATATTTATTTTTCACTACAAACCTCTGTTTATCCTATCAAAGTCTGCTACAAAGTACTAAACCAAGCTGTATGCAAGTTTAAAATAAGTGCTGGTAACCCGTAAAATGGGCGAAATACTGCTTTGTTACATTCCACTTCTTTTTTTCTAATGTTACAACTTGGCTTGTGTGTTTTTTTTTTTTTATTTTGTCTGGGTATTTTTTCCCCTCTGTTTGACATATTTGAAGATTCATGGCAAGTTTTTTTGTTTAGCATATCTGCCTCCTTCAAGTTGTTGCCAAGCTAGTTAGATATTGTGGCCTCCTTAATATTTTTGCACACTCTATTGACAGAAGAAAATAAGCGAATCATAATGGAAAAAGCATTTAATCATTGTGCACATGCATGTAAAAGATTAATGGTCACGGAGGCTAGTCATTATTATTCTTGCACAGGTGCACCAATATATTTTCACAAATGCACGTGAAATGCTTACATTGCAGAGAATGTTGAAAAGATACTGTACTGGGAACACTTACTCTAATACACACAGAATTGAGCTTTTCTCAGGTGAAAGTGTCTTAAAGTTTCAAAGTAAACATGCAATGCAACAGGTAAAAAGCAGGACAGGTAACATGCTAGTAGTAGTAATAAACTACTTCACCATCTAAAGATAATTTTAGATTAATACAGGAAAAAAAACAGGTGGTTTTGGCTATTTGAATGAAACAATGTGCAGCATAGAGCCATGCTTTAAACATCAATGAACACAGCAAGCATAATCTTAAACAACCACACCTCTATATTTAGTCAACTGACAGAATCAAGGAAGTTAAGGCTACTGGACTGCACACTCAAGTTTCTGAGGAATTATAGTTGTTCTGCTGATCATTTTCTTCCAAATAATGTACAAACAGTTTTTCAATAAAAGGTTATTTGCAGAAGTATGAAAAGTTGGAGTGATAACAATTTAAGTTAACATAACTGCTCCACTACTCAAGGTAACACACAGTGAAAATAAGCCTGGTCACTGCCTCGGTTTATAATACTGGATTGGGCTAAAAACCTTCCACCACCTATCAACTCATAATCATGCAGACTGTCAAGATGGAAAATTAAAAACCACTGCTACTTTTCCTGGGAGCTGTAATGCAACAAAAACTCAAATCACTGGAGACAAAACAGATTTGGTGTAAATATTAAACATTTTGGTGATAAATCAGGACACTCCATAAAAAAAAAAAAAAAATTAAAACTGTTAAGCAAAACATTGTGACAATAACGGTTTTGGGCAATCTAACTGGGTGGCTGCTTCATTCTAGGATTAGACATTTTTTGAGGATTTATCAGTTATATCCTTTTATTTAAATTAGTAGTTCTGTATCTACTTTTTTAAACAAATACTCCACTCATGTACAATTTCAAGACAAATACAATTATAAACAAGTAACTGAAAAACAACAAAGCCAAACATTGTACAAAAATGTATCCTACTGCTTGACCACTGAGCAAGAACTAAGTACTGTCTGCTGTTTTGTTGTTGAACAAACAGTGAAAAGACTGCCTTTGCCTTAGCTGGCAGAAAATGGAAGCAATAGCTGTGATATGCATAAGGAAGAGTAATGCTTACCTGGATGAAGACTAGCTCCTTAAAGTCGCAAAGCCTCCAACATTTAGACACATCTAAATACTTAATTTTGCAAAAACAAACCGCTATGCTTGTCTGAAAACCCTATTAGTTTATAATTTAAACGTACTGTACTCTGATTTAAGCATAAATGCTCACTTGTAGTAACATCATGCAATGCAGATCTGATGTATGGTTATCCCAATATTTTTCATGCTAAAGCTATAAACTATACTATATAACATTATACGCACTTAAACTGTGGCAATAAATCCCTAAGTATTAAATTGGGCTTTGTTGCGTAAAATTAAAAGTTTCAGTTTCTGGGATCACTAGACACCAGCTTTCATGTTTAGAAGGGGTTTTGGCAATTGTTAGATTAAGACATTGAAATTTGCCAGCATGTATTCTTTGACCATAGCTGTAACACACGAACCTTGTAACAGCAATATACAGCCAAAAGGACTATCCTGCTTTCATAACTAAACAAAGCTCACCAAGAAAAAAAAAGAGCAAGCCTCCATCATTGGCCTTTTCTTGTTTATTTACTATGAAAGGAACTGAAATCTCTCCAAATGTTTAACTACCAACAGCCCCACTTGATCACATTTCACCAACTGTAAACATAACAGTAAAACAGATTAAATACATAAGATATTAGGGTTATTTCCACTTTTCTTCTGTTGTTAAGGTACAAGGAGGATAGGTCTCTAATCCCCCCTCCCCTAAGTAAAATTGAGATCTCTGCACAATAAACAAACTGCCACAAAAGCTGCCTTAAAATAACTGATTAGTTTCCAATGTGGTATCTTAACTTCAGGCTTATTACATCCAAAGATTTGATGCAATTGTTAAATCACACACTGGGAACACAAGCAACGCAAGCTGCCAAACCACTTTCCTTTACAGCAGCAACTGAATATACAGGTCCGGATAATGTGACATATGATCTGTTTAATTTGCACACAATGAAATAATTCATATATGTATGTGTTCAGAAAAAGAAATGATTCATATAAGCAGCATTATTAAGGAAATGATTAAACAAAAGATAAAGATAAAGCACTGATTAATACACATTCTACCAGTTTATCCTTGTCAATAATATCTTATACATCCGATTTTTTTGGGATCCAATTTTATTTAACAAAAGGTACTTCAACAGCCAAACATACTAAATATATATTGTTAAGGAATGATAATGCAGAATACAGTCATATGAAAAAGTTTGGGAACCCCTCTCTACCTGCATAATAATTTACTTTCAAAAAAAAAAAAAAAAAAGATAACAGCGGTATGTCTTTCACTTCCTAGGAACATCTGAGTAGTGGGGTGTTTTCCGAACAAAGATTTTTAGTAAAGCAGTACTTAGCTGTATGAAATTAAATCAAATGTGAAAAACTGGCTGTGGAAAAATTTGGGTACCCTTGTAATTTTGCCGATTTGAATGCATGTAACTGCTCAATACTGGATTACTTGCAACACCAAATTGGTTAGATTAGCTTGTTAAGCCTTGAACTTCATAGAGTGGTGTGTCCAATCATGAGAAAAGGTATTTAAGGTGGTCAATTGCAAGTAGTGCTTCCCTTTGACTCTCCTCTGAAGAGTGACAGCATGGGATCCTAAAACATCTGAAAACAAAGATTGTTCAGTATCATGGTTTAGGGCCGGGGTACTCAATAGGCGGACTCCGGTCCGCATCCGGACCCAAATACGGTTAAATCTGGACCGACGCCAAAACAAACATGCAAATTTAATCATAATCCAAATGAGTTCTCAATGAAGTGCGCAATTGTGATTCCGTGCAATATATCTTTGAGGTTTTTACTCGGTTTGGTTGCTTCATCTATGTCCAATCACACCAGTTGTAACAGTATCATTCCCACTACTCCCCGCCAATACTCGCTCGCTCATTCACGGCAGCCAGATTTATGTACCGGTCACGTGCTCTGGGTCAGGCCGGTGAACAGGCAGTCTCATCACTCGCAGGCAGTGCAAATTTCGATAACTGAATTTTTTTTTGCTGACTGAAAGTGAAGATGGCTGGCTCAAGACAGTACATTGATAAGAAAAGAAAAGTTGATTTTGAAAACCGCGAATTTAACAGTGAGTGGATAGAAAAATATGCGTTCGTGCTCCCCGTGGGAAGCAGAAAACCAATGTGTTTAATCTGCAACGAGACGGTAGCAATAATCAAAAGTGGTAATGTGAAACGCCATTATGAAACCAAGCATGCACATTTCGAACAAAATTACCCTCAGAACTCAGAGGTAAGGACCATAAAAATAAACCAGCTGAAATCATCATATGAAGCTACAAGCAGTGTAATAGTTAGATCAGCCACACAACAGGAGCGGGCAACAGAAGCCTCACTTAGAGTAGCATGGGTCCTGGGAAAAAACAAGAAACCCTTCTCTGATGCTGAAGTAGTCAAAGAGTGTATGAGTGAAGTGGTGACTGCTCTGTTTGAAGGGACTCAAAAGGATGAAATAATCCAGAAAATAAACCAAATACCCTGTTCTGATTCCACTGCTGCAAGACGAGCTGAAATACTCGCTGATGATTTGCTTGAACAACTTAGTTCTGCTATAAAAAAAGCCAACTTCATTTCATTGGCTGTGGATGAATCCACAGATATCACGGACAATGCACAACTCATGGTCTTTGTCAGATTTTTTGATGAAGAAAAGGGAGAATTTCATGAAGATGTTTTGGGTCTCACAAACCTCCATGGACACACAAGGGGGGATGATATCTATGAAGCAGTGACACAGATGCTTAGAGACAGAGCGATAGACCTGAAGCATGTTGTTTCCATTGCTACTGATGGCGCACCATGTATGATTGGGAAAGAGAGGGGATTAGTGTCACGCTTGAGAACTCACCACCCTGACCTCATGGCATACCACTGCATAATTCACCAGATGGTTTTGTGTGCCAGCCTTGGAGAAAGGTACTCAGAAGTCACGACAACAGTCATGAAACTAGTCAATTATCTGAGAGCATCCTCTGCTTTGCAACATCGTTTATTGCGCTCATTTCTAATAGAGGTGAATGCAACATTTGATGATTTGCTCCTTCACAACAATGTCCGGTGGCTTAGTAAAGGCAAGGTACTGGAGCGTTTTTGGGCACTGCGGAAAGAGCTGGAGACATTTCTGTTGGATCAGAAGAGTGCAAAAGCCAAACCGTTTGTGGATTTCATGAAGAATGACGAGAAAATGGAAATTGTTGCTTTTCTAATGGACATTACTTCCCATCTTAATGACCTTAATATGAAGCTCCAAGGCAAAAACAGCACAGTGTGTGACCTCATGTTAGCTGTCCGTGCTTTCCAGAGGAAGCTGGAGGTGTTCAAATGTGACTTACAGCAGGACCTGCTTCACTTCCCAAGACTTTTGGATCAGACTGCAGGAAAACATCACCATCACAATTATGCTGAATTCCTGGACAAGCTGATTAAAAATTTCCAAACTCGCTTTGAAGATTTCCCTTTGGGAAAACAAGTCTTGCTGTGCATCGAAAATCCATTTCTTGTCAAAAATATTGCAGAATTCTCAAATGAAGCCACAAAAGTCTTCCAATGGGCCAGTGCTGCTTCTCTGCAAACAGAGTTAATTGAGCTACAAGAAAACCTAGCACTGCAGGAATCTCACTGTGACCATGTCACCTTCTGGACAAAGATGGTTACTGCGGCAGGTGTTCCTCTCCTGCAGAAGATGGCCCTTCAAATTCTTACAATGTTTCCCTCAACATACTGCTGTGAATCTGCCTTTTCCACTATGAACATGGTGAAAAACACATACCGCAACACCCTCACCAATGAACATTTACATCAGTGCCTCCGCCTTGCCCTCACACCTTTTATGCCCAAGTTCAAACAACTGGTGGCACAAAGAAGGTGTCACCTTTCACACTAAAAGGCCTACCATGTCATTTTTTTGTGTATAGTTCTAAAGTTTGGGGATTGCCTTTTTTTGGAGTTCTCTATTTGGAATTTGACCGTCACTTTTCCGGACCTCAGACTGAATGGAAATTTAGTAAGTGGACCTTTCAAATTTATATTTGAGTAGCCCTGGTTTAGGGGAAGGCTACAAAAAGCTATCTCAGGAGGTATAAACTGTCAGTTTCAACTGTAAGGAATGTAATCAGGAAATGGAAGGCCACAGGCACAATTGCTGTTAAACCCAGGTCAGGCAGGACAAGAAAAATAGAGAAGCGGCATATGCGCAGGATTGTGAGAATGGTTACAGACAACCCACAGATCACCTCCAAAGACCTGCAAGAACATCTTGCTGTAGATGGTGTATCTGTACATTGTTCTACAATTCAGCGCAATTTGCACAAAGAATATCTGTATGGCAGGGTGATGAGAAAGAAGCCAATTTTGCACTCACGCCACGAACAGAGTCGCTTGTTGTTTGCAAATGCTCATTTAGACAAGCCAGATTCATTTTGGAACAAAGTGCTTTAGACTGATGACACAAAAATTGAGTTATTTGGTCATAACAAAAAGCGCTTTGCATGGCAGAAGAACACCACCGCATTCCAAGAAAAATACCTGCTACCTACTGTCAAATTTGATGGAGGTTCCATCATGCTGTGGGGCTGTGTGGTTAGTTCAGGGACTGGTACCCTTGTTAAAGTCGAGGGTCGGATGAATTCAACCCAATATCAACAAATTCTTCAGTATAATGTTCAAGTATCAGTCACAAAGTTGTAGTTACGCAGGGGTTGGATATTCCAACAAGACAATGACCCAAAACACAGTTCGAAATCTACAAAGGCATTCATGCAAAGGGAGAAGTACAATGTTCTGGAATGGCCATCACAGTCCCCTGACTTGAATATCATCGAAAATCTATGGGATGATTTGAAGCAGGCTGTCCATGCTCAGCAGCCATCAAATTTAACTGAAATGGAGAGATTTTGTATGGAAGAATGGTCAAAAATACGTCCAAACAGAATCCAGACACTCATTAAAGGCTATAGGAGGCGTCTAGAGGCTGTTATATTTGCAAAAGTAGGCTCAACTAAGTATTCATGTAATGTCTCTGTTGGGGTGCCCAAATTTTGTTATGATGCATACTGCATATTTTCTGTTAATCCAATAAACTTAATGTGACTGCTGAAATACTACTGTTTCCATAAGGCATGTCATATATTAAAAGGAAGTTGCTACTTTGAAAGCTCAGCCAATGATAAACAAAAATCCAAAGAATTAAGAGGGGTTCCAAAACTTTTTCATATGACTGCATGTTACTGCATAAAAAAACCTATTCCTGCAGCCAAGCACAACTAATCAACCAATGTGGACAAGGCACTATTCATATACAGAGTACACACACCTACATACTCAAACCAGACAATTCAGGGTCACAATTTTATGTGGCATTTACGTATTCCTACGTGACAGACAAAATAACTAAAGACCATATCTGAAACTTAAATGATATAAAAAAACAAAAAAACAACAAGCATTCCAAAATTAAACAGTGTGAACATGTGAACCTTATAAGCCTCAGGTAAATTAATACAGTTGCCCATCCAGATGCATAAACTTGACATTTGTAGTTCTGATTATTGCTAAATTGCCCTGAGTAATTTAGTGGGAATAGGGGTTGGCGAACAAAGCAAGCAGGAGGCGAAGCCACCTAGCATATATAAAAAGAACTGCAGGATCTACCTTATCAATTCACTGCACCCTTAGGGCTTGTTTATACTTCATGTTCAGAACGCGTACGCGCACGCATCATGGCTGCCATGCATTCTCAGCGTTCATTTGATGTGTCCTCTGAGCAGGTCCTCAGAAATTAACGCGACGTGTGCGCGAGTTGCAGTACCAGCAAAAAGTCGAAGGCGCAGTGTGCTAAAAGTTGGAATGTGACGTCAGAGTCTCTGTTTACTTTCTACATGTGACAGAAAGCCGCTTTGCGGATCCTACGAGATCAGCGATTCGATATTTGATAAATGGTTCGATGTGGTGAAGCAAAATGCCGACATACACATGTATTCGTGTAGATTTTATATTCAAGATTCGCATATTCCCGATCGTAATGACACGATACATTTTAAAAGTCTCACATACCGTCTTCTGTGCCATCTTTTTTTCTAGGGCTTCCTCTGATCCTCACAGCAGTGGATCGCCAGCTATAGATCGCCACACTGAGCACATTAAATGTAAGATATTCCAACTCTCTGCACATTTAGAATCCCTAGATTTACACTTGATATCACTTTCATGATGAAAAGCATTAAAGTATGTATATTACATTTTACAGATAAATCGGTAATTTCGTTTAAATAATTAATACTGTTAATAATTACACATATGGGGGTGACACAGTGACGGAGCGTTAGCGCTGCTGTCTTGCAGGTAGTCACGTCGTTGATATTCCCTGCCTGGAGTTTACATGTTTTCCTGCTAGGTTTCCTCGGTGTGCTCCAGTTTTCTTCCAAAGATATGCAGATTTGAGGATTTGGTGCCGCTAAAATGACGCTAGTGTATGTGTGTGCTTGTATTCACCTTGTGATGAGCTGAGACCCCGTCCCCAATGCTTGCTGGAATGGACACATCCCTGGATTTAATCAATAAACATCCTTTTCAGAGATATCGCAGTAAGGTGTCATCGAAATTTAAAGGGTGTTCTAGGCAATTCACAACACAGAGAAGCCGAACATGTTCTCACCGTGATAATATCTTGCACTGCCACCTGGTGGATTACTCCAGATTTACGTAAAGTACGCGCACAAGTATAAACACTACAACGCTTGCGTAGCAGGAGCGTCCGCTGCAGCATGCGTTGCATGAAGCATAATTCTGGTCTAAGTTAGTTTAGCAGATCTGGACATCATCTCCCAGCTGCTGCTTTCACTGTCTCTTTTACCACTGTGGGAAACCTGCATACAGCTCTAGCAGTCCTTCTCAGCTCTTGCCTTTATCAAGCCAGTAGCTGCTCATTTTTCCTTTCCCCATTCTTACCTGCTTCCTCTCCTTTCATCCATGCCACCAACTGCAGTTGATGTTGTGCACTCACCATGCTGCTAAACAGCAATCAACACATTAAGGCGAGTGCACATGCTTGCAGTCTGGGAAATGAAAAACTAAAGGCAACTGATAAATTAAACTGAAAAATATCCTGATGTGACCCACTCCACCACAGTTAGGGGGACCAAGTGTTATTCGCTGGGGTCTTCTGCCCCTAGCCCTCACAAATGTGAAAGGATGAACTGTACTTCTTAAAAACATGCACCTCTGAAATCCATTTTTAGGACTACTAATGGTTTCTACCCTTGCTTTTCTACTGATCAGAAGAACTGACTGCATCAACCATAAACGAGATCAAGTACTGTTAGCTTGCAACTTTTGTTACAGTAATCCCGAAGAATGTATCATTAAGCATCCCATTTCAAGTTTTAAATAAATTTTTCAGTAGTTCTCCTGAAAAAAAAAACAAAGATCAACCTAAACGTTCAACAACCTGAAGCTATTGGTCATTCCTTTGGAGTTCAACACATGCAGAATTATGCACACCTCAAAAAATAGCTTAATAAACAAATGCTAAACAAAATGAGTCTTAAAGGTCCTTTAATAGAGACAAGTACATTTTAACAGTGTTTTAATTGCTTAAACTGAAATTGACATGCTAATTCACACTAAACATTTTCAAATTGCAGGCACTTTTTTTCAGGGACATTTTAGAAATTCAGGAACTTTTGTAGCATTCCCACCGCAGGAACTTGGGCCATTTGTAGCTCCCGATACATTTTTTTTTTTTAGCTCTTACTCCAGGGTATGTGCTTTTCATTAAACCAGGAACAATCATGGTTGGATCTCGAGGAATGAATTGTGCTGATGGGTTGACCACAAGCACTAGCACAATCTTAGAAATTTGTTAGTAGTTTGCACTAGAGTTACCACTGAAGATGGAGTGCCACACTTCACACTTCAAAGCCAACTCCCTGGTGCGCCACGCACCGCATTGAAACATTGTTCACCGTGAAACCTTGATTGCTTCAAAGCAATAAGGTGGAGAGTAAGGGTTTGGGGGCCTGTAAACAACCGATCACACCCCACTATGTACTGCATCAATTTTCATAGCCACCTTGCCCTGGTGCCCCGTATCATACACAGCAAAGAAATTTGGGAGAGTGGGGCTTGATTTGGGTATCCCCCGTAAACTCTCAAACACATCTCACTTCCCACCACATCTCTCGTTTTTGCAAGTCACATATTTTGCATAAAGGTTACAGTTCCTGTTGTGACCCAGGGTGTACATGAAATTTCCTGCAGTGAGAAAACTATTGCTAGATTTTTGGCATGATGATCATTGCTGGCCTCACAGCATCACCAACACTAAGAGTACCATTGCTTTTTTGCTTACCTAACTACAAAATAGCAAAAATTTGAAAATATCAAGGTATCAATAAGATGAATTCAGTGATGAATGGACATACTCTATTTAAATCTACTCCAAATGGCTTGCTAATACATTTAGTGTTCAAAGAAAAACTGTCAAATGACTTAACAGTTAAATGGTGAGAGACGTTTTACAAAAAACATACAACCTTGGTTGAGAAACGTTCAGGCAGATAAGGAAAAAGCAATTTCCCCATCTACAATTATTGGCAACATTACCTTAATCTTGTACTGAAACAGTAAATATATTCTAAGAGAAAAAATGATTTCTTGAGGAGGGATTATTTTAACAACTCCACACATGACCATTAGAACCCTCAAAAATTCTTCTGAATAAAGTATTTTGAATAATTTTTTCCAAATATTTAACTTTAAGTTGATCTGAATGTGTAGAAACTTTCAAGCAGTAATTTATGACTTCCTATTTCACTGAGGTATAAATATGAGGTGGCACAGAGGCAAAATTCCCTTCTTAATTCATCACCAAAGATAAGATAACAAAATTCTAATGAGAGAAAAGTGTCAATTACCACCAATGTAAGTGACTGGAGTTTGCTACATGCTACTGGACTTTAATTGGAACCATGTTCTATGATCAGAGGATATAGAAATTGAGCTTTTTGGCAGCCAACACTCAAGGTTGGTTTGTCGTAAAAAGAACATATATATCACGCTGCTCTTAAGTACATCTTTTTTCCTCACAGTTCAGTTGCGAAACTCTGCTCTGACCCATGTACAGTAGAATGGAGCACTGCACAAGATCCATAAGCAAAAACAAGACAACTCACCAATGGGATACACCTGTGGAAAATGTAAAACTCCACCCAAAAATAGGCTTTATTGACTAAATGGGTTCATCTTTTTGCAATAGGTGAAGAAAAAGAACAATACATTTTTCTGTGTTCCATCCAGAGACCAAGGATTCAGGCTTGAAGCTGCAATACTACAGGCATAAATCCAATACCTAAACTTACTACTATATTTAGCAATTCACTCAATAGTGTACTGCTTTATAAATACACATTTTGCTGAACATACTTATTTTGTGCCATTAAAGTACATGTTATGAGATTCAGGAGTGCATATATAATTTAGATTAATTAACTGATTATTTGAACAAAGGTATAATTATAATAGGAGTCAAATTCTGCTATGTTCAGCAGTAGTTTGAAGTAGAGTAATCTTAACATTTGGACACACAAAAAAGGTCACTACACCAACAAAGAAATTAATGAAAAAAGAAAAAATATAGATGTCAACCAGTGTTTTAGTTATTTTGGTAAGTAACCATTTTCATGATGATCTTCTACTGGTCAATGATCCAAAACTATAGTTATGAAGCTTAATTTAGCTAGACCTTGTGGTGTTTTCAAACTGTATAATGATATTGCACACCATAAACATTTAAATCTTTGAATTTGGTGAAAACCAACCCCACTGACATAAAAATACCTAACAAACTTTATATTTGCACTATTACCAACTCCACTTGGCAATGTCATCTATACACGCACTAAAATGATGACTTTATCTCCCCTAGTCAGTTAACATATTTTAAAAAAAGAATCAACAACAAAACTAAGTATGTCCCCATAGCTGAGAAGAGGCACAGATGTATTCTATTTTTGAAGCACATTCCTATCAGGTTTCTATTTCATTTTAATGTAAAATGTGTCATTATGTATAAGCATATATATCCATGTCTTACAACAGCATCATCATCACTCACCAGCTGCACACCATACATATATGGCTAAAGGGCCATTAAACTGACAAAGGATGTTTCAGTGACTCACCAAGTAAGACTTTTTTTGTAACAGTAAACCATGGCTCAGGAAGCTAGTTATACGTAACACTACAAATTAGTAGCTCTGCTCATCAGAGCCGATTTGAATCAGAGCTGCTTTGAGAAAAGGAAAACAGCAGGATATATAATACTTACAAAGGTAAACCCCCAAATATAATGTTGACTTAAGATATTAAATGTTTGAAATACTTAATATTTTCTCCTTAAAATGAACATGATATAGTGCTTGCATTTCCATGTGTTGCTGTTGAGACGCAGCAATAGTCAAATGTCTACAAATTCATGGAGAGAATTTCCCCAGACCCTGGGGAAAGATGAAAGTATGTGAAGGCAGAAAAGGAAATATCTATGAGACCGATTTGTACAGGCAAAGAAAAACTTTGGGAGAAAAGCCAGAGGATTCTGCTAACACACAGACCTGGGCATCCTCTGAATGCAACTGCATCACCAGCTACACCGATTTTTTTTTTCTCACCAGTAACTGAAAAATACGGCTTAAAATCAGTACTAAAAATAATACAAATATTATATCATTGTCACAAAAATTAGTGAATGAAAAGATTATTGAGAGATATAATTTACTTATACTCTTTAAAGCCGCTTTTACAACAAGACAATTTTCAAATCAGGTTTGTTACAAAACCATTTTTTCAGGTTTGTGACATCTGTTTTTGTGAGATTGCATTAGAATATGGAGGAGACATTAGCTAGTTATTAACACTTCTGGAAAAGTAAAATTAAGTCAAATTAACTCAAGTTTAAAAAGTCACAAATACAGTGGTGCCTTATACGAATGATTCTAACTTTGAACATTCCAGAGTTTGAAAGCTAAATTAAAGAGAAATATGATCTGGAGTTTGAACGATGCTTCTAAGTTCAAACTGCATGCAGTGAAAAAAAATGCGGCATCAGCTGTTGCTTATACTGATATGTACAGTTTTTTAGTGTTGATACACCAGCTCTTGTTAGCATAACTCAATAGCTGTAACTGGAATGAGTGAATGAAGCCAGGTCTCTGTAAATTATCAGAATGCAACTGTTCTTAACGATCTTATTCACTGCAACATGTAGCTTCAATTTGTGCTCGCTCTTCTGGCTGCGGCACACTGTATGTTATATATAGCATTTGCTCTTTTTTATGTAACAATATTTTTAAAGCTTCTTTGTAACAATACTTGTTTGAGCTGCTACACAAAATGACGGTAACACTAATTAAAGCCAAAACTAATCTCCTCATGCGTCACAGATCTACAGTGGTCCTTTCCACCACTTTTCTCTGTCTGAAGTTGCCTCGCTAACTCCGTCCACCACAGGTTCCTGTTGCTGTATTGGCACAGCAAAATCGGCACAATATTGGCACCAGGTTTTTTTCCGTGTTTACGATGCACCCCAATCTGCAAAATGTACGCAAACAATACATTAAAAAATATACAGTGGACCCTTGACTTACGAACTCAATTCGTTCGCGAGGGCTGGTTGTAACTCAAGTTGGTTGTAACTCGACTATTTTTCCCCATAAGAAATAATGGAAATACCCATAATGCGTTCCGAACCTCCCACAGCAACAGTTACTTAACCTTTTCATAATAAAAAAGGGTTGTATAATGTGCATAATTTACCAAAACACCAATAATTTTTCTAATGTACGAACCAAAAAGTTATAAAAAGTGCCTAGCCTACCAGAAAGAACAATTTCATACTGTACTCACCATTTAATTTGACATCTTTGGGTTGTAGGAAGGGAGGAGGAGGAGAATGAAATGGAAGGTGGTTATTGTTTGGAAGGAGCCTCCTTATACAAATCTTTTCTTTGTAAAATTGTTGAGATGGTGGATTTCGACATGCTGTACATATTAGCGAGATCGGTCACACGAACACCACTCATTTTTCCGCACAATTTCCTTCTTTGTTTCGATTGTGATCGCTTTCTTTACCTTCATTACCTTCTCTTCCTTCCTTAGCAATTATCGATATAAATTATATAAATCACTGCACTGACTGAAATCACGTCCACAAACACATGCATCTGGGCTCCGACTGATGCTTACGAACGCTCTTGGCTGTTTGTTTACAATCGCACAAGCGGATACGTGTGACCGCATTCGGGTCGTAACGCAAGACGTTGGTCATAATTCAAAACAAAAATTTTGGTTGTAAACCAAGTTGTTCGCATGTCAGGCCAGTCGTATATCAAGAGTCGACTGTATTTCATATCGTGGGCTTCAATATATTGCCCAGGTCTATGGCCAAAAATGCTCCAGCACAGATGAAATTAATAAAAAGGTTTTACTTATTTTGGTTATGTTAATTGGCACTTGTAAATTATCACTGTGTGTGAATGTGGTGTGGTCGTGTCAGTGAGAGAGAGTGGTCCCTATGATTTACTAGAATCCTGCCAGGAACTGTGTTAAACCTTTTGTCTAGTCCTTGTGGGATAGCCTCTGGCCCCAACAATCTTGAGAAAGTTCTAGAAGCAACCTATTGAACCCAACATTTTAAAATCAATTTAAGATTACGATTTCAAAACTGCTGTAAAACGAGACTAGTTTTTGAAGCTTCCTCATATAACAGATCAATTTGTCAGTTATTTCTGTGTACTAACCCAGATTTTGCCACTGAATTGGACTTCATTCATTACTTGTTCCCATTTCATTATTTGTGCTTTCACCACATCTGGAAAGTTTAGTGGTTATACTAAAGATTATTATATTGGTTTCAAAAAAAAAAAAAAAAAAAAAAAAAAAAAAAAATTAGTATTTTCTGATTTGGTTTTAGCAATTAAGAAACCTGTTTTAGCAGCCCAGTCTCTCCACAATTATAGACTTTTGCAAACACATTACAGTTTATCATTAGAAGTTTCTCTCAAGTTTCAGTGCATTATGAGCTGAGTGACAAAAATGTCACTAAAATGCAGACATTCTGAAAAACCTATTAAATAATCTTAATTTTGAAATTAACATATGAAGCAGCTCATTTCTTCACCATTGCAGACAGATCCATGTGAGAGTGGAGCCCCGTATATATCTACAAATACACGACATTTCTGACACAGGCAACATTTCATTTGTGAGGTCTAAATGAGATGTTAAAACAAAATTGGAACACTAATGCAGTGTTGAGTTAACTTATATTTTTGTATACATTGTTTAAAAAAAAAAAAACAAAAAACACCACACATCAAAATTGTAAATATCTTTTTACAATCATTTATTTAGCGGGCTTCAGACTGGAGACAAAATTATACATTTTGTAACAATAACTTAGAAATTAGATACCATCAGCAAATGACACCATAACTTTCTTTATCTGGGTTGATATTTGGTCATATTTTATTTAATATTTATGTACATCTTTAATCACTTTATGCCACTTCCATGCACCATTCATTTCTCACATACAGAGTTAACAGTAATAAGCAGGCATCACACACATCATCGACTTTACTTGTCATGCCATGAACAGCAGATGCTTTTTAAATTGAAAGGTGTCAGTTTGAGTAGCATTTGCAGACAGACAGTACAGAGCAGAGTGGCTTGAACTTAGGTACCACAGTATTTTAAAATAAACTGTTCTCGAAAAAGTTAGTTTAATACCTACTTACTACCTGTCTTCTGATTCTTAAACATAGATGGAACACAAATATCAAAACACATTTTGAGACAGGTTTTTCTTTACTATTTAATCTACCACTGCAGTAAGAAGAGATTTGTAATTAATACTCTGCTACCATAAAGGTAACTTTTAAACTGAGATGCCAGGTTACTGTTTTTTTGTTTTTGTTTTTTTGATTAAGCTATCAGGTATCCATCATAGTATGTAAAAGAAAATGAAATACAGCCACTATATTTTCCATGTTATCTAAGCAAATCTCCTTTGGAAAGATGTTTAAAGTGACTTTTAATGTCTGCAATACTCATTGCGGTTATTTCAGCAAACCTCCAATTTAGTTGCCTGCTAACATGACAAACAATGCTTGAAACAACAAAAATAATCAACTCATCTGTAATAATACTTTGCTTCAAAGGGTAAATGGATTAGGGTGGAGGAAGTTTAAGTTAGTCCCATATGTTACAGCACTGAACTGCCATCCTGCACTGCAAAGTATCAAGATTCATTCCGAATACAATCTGTCATAACGTGCTACTTTTTGAAATCTGGCCATAGAAATAACTATTAACTTAAAATTCTTGCATTTTACTTCAATAAACTGTATTGTTATCCGCAACGGATTAGCAAGGAGGAAGTAAGGACAGCTATGAAGAGGATGAAAAATGGAAAGGCCGTTGGTCCAGATGACATACTTATGGAAGCATGGAGGTGTTTAGGAGAGATGGCAGTGGAGTTTTTAACCAGATTGTTTAATGGAATCTTGGAAAGTGAGAGGATGCCTGAGGAGTGGAGAAGAAGTGTACTGGTGTCGATATTTAAGAATAAGGGGGATGTGCAGGACTGCACTTACTACAGGGTGATAAAATTGATGAGCCACAGCATGAAGTTATGGGAAAAAGTAGTGGAAGCTAGGTTAAGAAGTGAGGTGATGATTAGTGAGCAGCAGTATGGTTTCATGCCAAGAAAGAGCACCACAGATGCAATGTCTGCTCCTAGGATGTTGATGGAGAAGTTTAGAGAAGGTCAGAAGGAGCTGCATTGCGTCTTTGTGGACCTGGAGAAAGCATATGACAGAGTGCCTCGAGAGGAGTTGTCGTACTGTATGAGGAAATCGGGAGTGGCAAAGAAGTATGTAAGAGGTGTACAGGATATGTACGAGGGAAGTGTGACAGTGGTGAGGTCTGCGGTAGGAGTGACAGATGCATTCAAGTTGGAGGTGGGATTACATCAGGGATCGGCTCTGAGCCCATTCTTATTTGTAATGGTGATGGACAGGTTGACAGACGAGATTAGACAGGAGTCCTCGTGAACTATGATGTTCGCTGATGACATTGTGAATCTGTAGCGATAGTAGGGAGCAGGTTGAGGAGACCCTGGAGAGGTGGAGATATGCTCTAGAGAGGAGAGGAATGAAGGTCAGTAGGAACAAGACAGAATACATGGGTGTAAATGAGAGGGAGGTCAGTGGAATGGTGAGGATGCAGGGAGTAGAGTTGGTGAAGGTGGAGGAGTTTAAATACTTGGGATCAACAGTACAGAGTAATGGGGATTGTGGAAGAGAGGTGAAAATGAGAGTGCAGGCAGGGTGAAAGGGAAGGTCTACAGGATGGTAGTGAGACCAGCTATGTTATATGGGTTGGAGATGGTGGCACTGACCAGAAAGCAGGAGACAGAGCTGGAGGTGGCAGAGTTAAAGATGCTAAGATTTGCACTGGGTGTGACAAGGATGGATAGGATTAGAAATGAGTACATTAGAGGGTCAGCTCAAGTTGGACGGTTGGGAGACAAAGTCAGAGAGGCGAGATTGCGTTGGTTTGGACATGTGCAGAAGAGAGATGCTGGGTATTTTGGGAGAAGGATGCTAAGGACAGAGCTGCCAGGGAAGAGGAAAACAGGAAGGCCTAAGCGAAGGTTTATGGAAGTGATGAGAGGACATGCAGGTGATGGGTGTAAGAGAGCAAGATGCAGAGGACAGAAAGATATGGAAGAAGATGATCCACTGCAGCAAACCCTAACGGGAGCAGCCGAAAAAGAAGAAGAAGATTGTGTGTTACTCAATCCAATTTTACAGATATTTTTTTAAGCTGCTTTGAATAAGGGCACCTTCTAAATAAATAATAGTAGGAAAAAGAAAAAAAAATGATAAAAGGTATAAATATGGTTATTAAGTACTGATAAAAAAAAAAACTGTTCAGCAATCACAAAGGATTTGTCCCAATTTCTTATGTGCATTACAAATAGAAAGCATCAGTTTGCCTTCTATACCATTGCTCTCACTATTCTTACATCAGTTCGTACATGCAGTGAACCCTGTTTTTATAAATGTGACACCTAAAAATACAGTCAATCATTTGAATGCTTCAATTTCCACATGCATCTTTTAAGGAACAGTGCACATATCAGAAGCACTTTAAGCTTTACCAACATACCACGAGAAAAAAAAGGAAAATTAAGAATACAAAAAAATAGCATATATGCAATACAAAAGGAAAACATAGCAAGCACATAGTAATTTAAACTTATGTATATGAATATATTCAAACACATTATCTTTTTTTAAGAATATTTGAACTTGAATTTTTGGCTAATTTGACAGCCCTGCAGTATTTCCATGTAAGCATTCCAAACATTAATGCTAGCAGCTTTGTGTGCAAAAACATCAAGTGCAAGGTAAGGTCTAGAAGGTGTGAGATCATGTTTACTAAATATACCAAAATTCTACGAGCCCACAACAGCTTACGAGAAGCTTGCACTCCCCTAGGTTTCTTAGCAAATGGCCCGCTACCATATGGATGACTGAAAACCAGAGCACTCCACCACTTCATTGGCTACAAAAAATAGAAGCTAAAAAAAGCTTCGTAACATCAGTCAAACAAACAATGATTTCCTCAGGACACAACAGCCATACCAACAGTATACCATGCTGTGGGAAACACCTAAATGCACATGCAACTGTCATAATTGACAAGATCATAAATGTCTGCTTTTACATGAAATTTGAATATATACCACGTTTATCTACAATAAATAGAGCTGATAAATGTATTGCTAATCAATTAGGAACAGTCAGTGACATCAACAGAGATGCATCCTCATCTCTAACAAGGCACAGTGAAAACAAACATCTAATTTTCACAACCAGTCTGCAACAATGAAATTCTGAATAAACGTGTGGATCTATAAAGCAATCCACTGCCAGGGAGATATGGCTGTACTTTATGACAGAAACTTCTTTGCAGTGACAAAGTACTAGTGATACTCTGATCGATCAGCTGCCTGTCTTATATCTGCCAATACTCATTACACAAGAGACTCTTTCTGTGATCAGTGAATTGGCCAATCACATAAAATGATTTTTTTAGCATCTGCTTTTCTGAGCTTTACAGTAATTTAGTTGTAGTGCTCCTTTGCACAAGGTATTGTGGTAGTTCCAATAGAGCATGTTTCCTTTTTTTGTGGAGAACTTCCTATAAAGAGAGCACCAAGGCAGACTTTACCAGAAACAGCGAGAAAACACAGACATATTAGCTTTTAAAGACAGTGACGTTATAAACTGGGAAAAAGGACTTGGAGTTGTCCAGTGAAATTAAACAAACAGTATGAACAGTTACTTTAATGAATTCAGGCCTTTTTTTATTTTTTGTCCTTTAAACTAAAATGGACACTGCTTGTCTGAGTTTAGACAATGAGCAAGCTTGTATTTAGTACAGCAGCTCAAGTTCTCAATTAGAGATGAATTTGAAATTGCTGCTTTAGTAAATAAAAGGCTTGTCAGATTAAAAGCAACATTTGTCAGTTTTACTTGTAAATCTGTTAGGCATGTTAGTGTTGTATCTTCTTGATAAAAGTTCTTATGAACATCTGATAGATTTGCAGCCTTTTTAAGGGTTTGTATTGTTTGTGAGTGATACACTGCAAGTTAAGAAACAAGTACTGCATAATTAAAATGGTCATCCATATTTATAATTATGTCTCAAGTATTAGAAATCCCTAGCTGGTACACTGTAAAGTAAAAAAAAAACTTTAAATATAGTAAATGAATATTTTTTCAGCAAAAAGCTGCAGTGTAATTAATGATTAAAAATGATAATTGAAATATTTTGTTAAAACAATGATAAAACTACTTTTTTTATTAAGCTTTGGTTCAGATAAGTACATTACAGAAGAAATTAAACAATATGACAGCCAGTAATTATGAAATGCTTTATGCAATATGTATTATGAATAAATATTTGATACATTATCAGTTTAAAAAGTGTGTATTTTAAGGTAATTTTATTAAGTACCACAACAGACTGGAAAAAAGGGCAGAGATTGTGGATGAACGTGCTATACAGAACTGGCTTTTGCAGTTAACATGTTATTGGCAGTCAGAACAAAGGTCAAGCTGTGCTGAATCAGTTTGTCATCCTCTGTGATTTCTACTCATGTAATCTGACATCCTCAATGCAAAGAGATGAGCAACGCAGTAATCAAGTTTGACATCCTCTCTGACTAAAAGTGGTGTAGTGTGCCACCAGCTTCAGTTATATACTAAAGGTATAGCTAAGTACATAACCTTACCCCCCTCCACCTCTCTCAGCTACTAGCTCCTTACACTCCTCTCAGGTCTTCGAACAGTAATCTCCTTACTGTCCCACACACCAGACTCTCCACCCTGGGCGGCAGGTCCTTCAGTGCTATAGCCCCTCAACTCTGGAATTCTCTTCCTCAGTCTCTCCCAGACTGCACCTCTTTCTGCACTTTTAAATCTCAGCTGAAAACTTTCCTCTTCTACGAACTTTTGTCATCTGTGTAATTTTTTTTTTTTTTTTTTTTTTTTTAATTACTCTGTATGTAAAGCGACCTTGGGTTTGTGAAAGGCGCTCAATAAACATTATTATTATTATTACTACTAAGTAAATGATTTTTCAAATGATATACTTAAACATGCAACCTTTTTGCCTCCTCTGTAATTTCCATAATTCAACCACACAGAGTAATATTTTATGTTCACATTTAGAAACACATTTGCTCAGATACGCCAACTACAACAATGCTGGAACAAGTAAAACGTTAATAAAGGGTAGACCTGAACATGGTCTATGAATAATCAGATTTTCTTAGATTTCTAAACTTCAGATTTTCTTTGATTAGAAATGACATTTCACTGGGTCTCAAAAATAGGATTTAAAAATACTCAGCCACACACCAAAAAACTCCCATGAACTAACCAACTTTGACTTCTAAAAGTACTAACAGTAGACAAAATAGCAAAAGAGAATGAAAGACCACAATGTACCTTAAAATGGAATATTCAAGAAAGTTTTTAATTGCTGAGAAAAGGCCAATTAGAGCTCACCCTGCCTCCACATTTTGGGATGGGAGTTTTCACGTTCAGTCTTGGGACACACCCAGTGACTAAGTTTTCATTCTAACCAGCTTCTTCTTTAAACTGGAGTTCTCCATTAATTAAGAAAGCCATCATTTTCCAGTTTCTATTCTATCTTAAGTTACTTCAGAAACGGCAAAATAGTTATACTTATTTAATTCAGTACTCATTTACCATAAGTATTTTTTGTCAAAACTCAGGTTATTTATTTACTAATACACCACTGAAAAACACAGAATTTGCTGCTTACCAGATTGTATACATACACCTGTGTCTACTCCTCTGACCATTAAATTGTATCTGTACAACTATATAACAGTTAAACATTAGAAAGTATGGCCCAAAAAATAATTTCTTATAAGACTTCTCATGCGATAACACTTTCCTAAATGCAAAATAAGAAGGAAAATGTCAAACAATGAGATTAAAGATAAAAATAATTCACTAAGAAATTTTTCAGTTGTTTGTTTCATTGTTTCAGTTCTTGTTTAATTGGTTACAAAAACTGATATATGAATTGGTATTTATTTTAAACAATATTCACTAAAAATACAGTATCACAATTTGCTGCCACTGTAGAGACATTATCGAAGACCGATGTTTCACTAATAAAATTCCTGTAGTAATAAATACTTTTTCACCCGGATGTCATAACAAAAAGATGTAAATTACAGATAACTGAAAAGTTTAAGTTGAAATACTGCGTAATCTGGTTGTTTATATATTACCTCAGAGTGATGTTTAATATGAAAATCTCTTTACAGGTTAGATTTTTCTTCACTTTAGATATACTACAATAAGAAACCAAAGTCAAAACAACTGTTGATGCACAAAACTAAATTGCAAAAATACACCAGAAGGAAGAGCTGTCTCAATACAAGGCAAAAAAGGGTTGTTCAGTTGGGGGAAAAAAAAATTAACATGCACTTTTTTCAGTTAATTATCTTGAGCTAACAAGGTCTAAAACACCAATATCACTAGCAAAAGTAGGTATTGAAAAGAAGAGCACTGGAAAATTATTTCTGGAAATATGGCACAAGTGCTTTAGCATTCAAACAACATTGGTTCTAAAACAGGCCCCATATGACTTGACAGTTATATCATTCAATGTAAGGTTCCTCCAATCAGAAAACACAACACTGTCCATGAACTATTTTTCTCAATTGTCAAAATCTGTGAGGGCAGCACATACAACCTTTCTTAATACCAGGCCTAGCTTGCAAGTTAAGGAAACATGTCTTGGCAATGTACTATTTCAAAGGGAGGTACAAATTAAAAAAATAACCTCTTTATAACTAACGCAGATCAAAAAGGTGAATAAAACCTCTTACCTGTCTTCATCACCATCCACCACATGTGCAGTCAGTGGCAAGTTCTTAAGTGGGAAGAGGACGGCAGTTGCTGCTAAGGCTGAGATCCCAGTGGCTGCATCATGAGCCACTGTGGCACCAACTCCAGAGGAGGTAGCACATTCTCCTGCTGCCACCTTGGGTAGAGCAAGTAGAGACTGGTCTTGTAGAATACGACGGGCATCATCCAGCTGGGGGGCAGACACTGGTGCTACACTGGAATATTGAGCTGTGCTTTGAGCCACTGCTGTCTGTCCAACTGGGACACTTACTGGCATCAATGGAGATGGGCCGACATTAGAAACAATACTACCATTCTGCACAGGTTGAGCAGTTTGGGGTAAACTAGACTGGGCAACAGTTGAAAGGTTTGCAGGCACATTAGGAGCAACTTGGCCCAAGGCAACAGTGGCTGGTTGCTGGATGGCAATTCCTTGTGCCACTTGTTGTTGCTGCTCTCCTGGCAACTGGGCCTGAGTCAAAGCTTGAGATGGCGGAACCTTTGTGGGTTGCGGTACCATTCCTGTGACACTTCCAGGCATTATCTGTTGTAGGATTCCACCCTGGATGGGCTGTGCAATCTGCGGCGGAGATGATATAGAAGCCTGCTGCTGCAAGATGCCCTGGGTTGAAGTCTGACTGACCCCTGTGGGTACACTAACAGTTTGCTGGCTTACACTCAGTATCTGGCCATTTCCAGATGCTGGAAGAGTTGTTAAGGATCCAGGGATGTGGGGTACAGCCTGTTGAGGCTGTCCTGCTGCTCCCACTGCAGTGGGACCAGACTGCATTGGTGTCTGAAGGATCTGTTGATGCTGAACATATTCTGCTGGAATGTTGCCAACTACATGAGCTGCTGTCAAGTGTGCAGGGGCACTTGGCTGCTGTGGAGGAGGATATCCCATTTGCTGTTGTGGTACAGACCCCAAGCTTGGTGTAGGGCCAGGTGGTTGAGAAAAGGGTAAAGGCTGCTGGGGAATTGACGTTGTTGGGTGACCAATGGAAGTCTGCATACTTGACAGGTTCACTGAAGGAGGTTGTATGGCACCCACGTTGGCTGGCACAGTGGGGGCACCAGTGGACTTCATCAGAGGATGAACCATATCCTGCGAATGCATCTGTCCTTGTGCAAGCTGTGGCTGAGATATACTCTGAGGCAGACTTGGGAGTGGGGCCTGTATACTTTGTGTGCCACAGTACTCCACTTGTTGCTGAAATGTCTGTATCACAGTGCCAGTTCCCATTTCCCCACTGCCTACACTTTCTGTATAGTGGCTCAAAGTGCTGAGGGTGCTACTGACAGAACTTCCACTGGTGCTCTCTCGCTCTGAACCCACAACAGTTTCAGTCAAGGCTTGTCTAATACTCTCCACAGCCCGGTGACTCGGCATTGATTCAGATGGAGCCCCTGAAGTGGATGCTGCTACTGGGGCCTCTTTGTCATAGTATTCTGTACATGTCCAGCGGCCTTTCCGGAAAGGTTCTGAGCTGGAATCCAATTTCACCACCCTGAAACGAGAACTTGCAGTTGTAGCTGTGGTAGAAGGCAAATGTTGACCTGACGGAACAGTTCCTACCATTGCTGGTGCATTAACTGGCACTGCAGATGCAGAACCTAGGTTGCTGGTGGTGCCGCTTATAAGAACAGGCGTGGCTGACCCAGTAACGACTCCCATTACAACATTTGTATTCAGAGCAGTGCCAGGCCCTTGCTGCTGAAGCACATTTACATTTTGGCTACTAGTTCCCGACAGTGCACTACCAGTATTTAAGTTCATCAGGCCTGACTGAATGCCAGTGGGGCAACTGCTGCTGCTGCTATTACACCCACCAGGGGTGGCAACTAAACCAGGCACATTGGCACCCAACACTGCTATGTTCACATTGCTAGGCACTGGGTTAATAACATTTACAGGAGTGCCTGCTACTGCACTTATACTGCTTGCAATGCCAGTAACAGCTGCCCCAGGAACACCAGGCACTGTAGGCGCACCCACCAGACTAGAAAGTGAAGTACCAACCACTGTAGCATTCTCAGAGATGGCACCTGAACTAGGCAATTTAGGGTGTGCAGAGGTGGTGGCGGCGGCAGCAGCAGCAGTAGTAGTAGTAGTAGTAGCAGCAGCAGCACTGGGCGAAGAAGTCGTAACTGCAGGTGCATTACAGACCACAGGGTGAATAGCAGAAGGCAAAATCCCATGAGGCGCAGGCGGCTGGTGGTGGTGGTGAAGTCCGTGGTGATGATGATGGCCATGGTGGTGAGGGTGTAGACTGCCATTTACCATTACATTTTGGGGCAACTGCTGTTGCGAGATATGGTGTGGCAGAAGCGGCTGGTTGGGAGACACAGCACCCGGCGTCTCGGCCTCATGGAAGTTGTTCAGAGTCTCTTCGGAGGAGCTCCGTTCTGGCCCCCCCATATCGGTAGCGCGTGACGATACGTCTAAAATCTCCGAGGACGACAGGTCCTCGGTGTGGGACTCGTCTAGATCATCGTAGCTCTCCGTGTCCTCGGCAATGCTGTTGTTTGTGCTCGCCGAGATCTGGGCCGGCGTGACACTGGTGATCTGGAAGCCGCTCTTCTTTTTGATCTGCGCGCCTCCGGGTGGCAGAGACTGAGGCTGCAGTTGCGACTGCGAGGAGAGGAGATTCAGGCTCTGGGGAGGATGCTGGGGCCCCGGGGACGAGCAGCCGGCTGGAGGGGGAGGCTGGATGAGTAAAGGAGACGGGTAATCATCGGCGGGAAGGGCACTGCTGTTCACGCTGGGTCCCGCCGCCGTAGCCAAAGCAGAGATGCTGCCGCCGGTACTGCTGCCTCGCCGAGGAAACACGACCGGGTGCGCCATCTTCCTCGCGGCGGACTCTCCTGCTGACTCCGGGTGATGCATGGCGCACAATATCGGGTGTTTTCTGCTGGAAATGGACAAAGCCCGAGTGACAGCCGCCTCTCTTCCGCGGGGCACAACAATCGCAGTGATGGTCGCTGACGTAAAGTCAAGCCGCCGCCATTCAACTTTTCAACCTTCTCCTCAGTAATTGAGCTTTTTGCACTCCTCTCGTAGGTCCCTGCTCCTGCTGGGCCGCGCTAGTTATTCTTCTTGATATTTGTGGTCTATATTCCGCCAGACGCTAGCTCTTCTACGCAAGCAACGCACTTTAACACTTCCTTCGTTCGCGCTCTCTTCCTCCCCTTCACTGGGTACTTACAGATGTTCAGCAAAAAATCCTTATTACAATAAACAGAAAACCAAATATATCCACCGATAAAACAACAGTAAATGACCCATCTCCATCACTGCCAGGCGTTCAACTGCATTATTTAAAAAATAAATGAAATGAAACAGGTCCGCTCACAATGGAAACCGCAGCCGGTCAAGGGTCGTCCACACGCCAAACAGTTGTTCGTAAATAACAATTTAATCCAAATCTTTATATCGTCCGCTGTGATCCTTTTCTTTTTCTCGCTTTCTTATTTGCTATAGCCTTTTCTTTATTCTTTTTCTATTTTTTTTTTTTTTTTTTTTGTCTACTGTTTGCTGTATCACCCTCTCTGAATCAGCCAACCTCCCGCACGGTATTTCTCTTACTGACGAGGCCGAGGGGGAGGGGTTACCAACATGGCGGCGGAGCCTGCGCACTGCCTCTGCGGCTCAACGAGACATAAAGCCAGTCTGAGAGGCGGAGGGGAGAGGAGGAAAGGAAAGGAGTCGGCAGGGCGGAGCTTAGAGAAAACCGACACGGGAGGGGCGTTGATTCAGCGGAAAATGACGAACGACTTCGGCCTGCGAAGCGTCTGTACAGTATTTGAAAACGGACTGATTACGGTTAAGGGTTCAAAGCTCGTCTGTAACTGCTACGACTGTAATTCCTTTTTAAAAATTTGACCCTGTGCGAAATAGTTTGAGTAATCATAATAAGTTTGAAATATCTTTTAAAGCAAGTAAGACTAAAAGGATTTTTGCCGTTTGACACAACCTTCTTGTCTCGATTACAAAAACTTTTTCGATTAAGGCCTGTCCAGAAGTAAACCACGGACAGAGTACATTCACAAATAGCATCCGAGTTTTATGCGCCAGATTATGACCAGACCGGTCTTGTATCCAATTCAGTCCGATTTTGAGGTTTGATTTACATTTTTCCCGGGTTTGGGGACCGAATTGGATACAATATCTGGAACGCAACCCGGTCTCTTGGAGCGGCAGGCGAGTTGTTCAATCCTGTCTCTAAATGAGTGCGAGGGGTGCATTAATGTGTACAGAGATAAACTGGCGTCCAGTCCGGGATTGGTTCTTGCTGTCTGTTTCATGCTACTGGAATCGAGTGGGGCTTTTGATGACTCTGTGTCAGACTAAGAAGTTCAAAAAGTGGATGGATAAATGTATGATCATTAAATGTAGTAATTTCCCCGAGCTGAATGATGCACATAACAAATTCAAGGTTTCATTTACCTCTGGAACTTTTTTTTTTTGTTTGGCGCTTATTCTCTCAATAGTTGAATAGTTGAACAAACTGATAGCTAAAGGTTTCTTTTAAAGAAAGAGGGGACTGTGTGGCCATACAGCCTATATTGTAGGAAACAATGTGAAAGATACAGCATACAAAAAGTATGAATTAGCATAAGTCATCCAAATTTGGGATGTTCATAAGAAATGTACTGATTTACTTTAGGAAGTAGAAGTACATAATAAACAAGAATAATTGTGTTATATGTTTAAACTGTGTGTTTCAGTTTACATGTTTAAAGTCTAAACATTCTCAATTAAATTGTTGAAGAAATTTGTCATTTTTTCAGCCCCTGATGGAGGTCCACAGAGGGCTAGCTCCTTAGTAAAAGATCAAGAATAATATTATATTCATAATCACTGACCTTGAAATAGTCTAAAACGATACCCCACATGCTTATGTTTGAAATTTGTTATTTTTAACCTTCTGGGAGTGGCTGTAATAGGTCTAGAACAACCAGTAAAGAATTCAGATATCAAAAATATCATATTCATGATCAGCAACCATGAAATAACATACAATGACACTCCATGTACCTATATTTTTTATCCCTATTTTTTAAGTTTTGTGAAAAGGAGTAACTTTGACCCTTTGTATCCCATTACTTTATCTTAAAGGTGTAATTTCCTGAACAAAATATGGGACAAAAACTGGCATAAAATTGAGGGCCTTTCATGTCTTATGGGGCCAATGATAGAGGGGAACACCAAAAATGTCAACTTCTTGCTTAACCAGAAATCAAGATGCAACAAAGAGTATATGATACATGAGAATTTTCTTGTGCCAGTGAGTCAGGAGGCACTGAACAAAAGAGAAAAATGAAGTAATTTCAAAGTGTTCATGAGTAATTCTAATGAACATAATATGCAATGCTTAAAATGTGACTTTTATCAGTCAGGCATGTACTTCTTGGGAGTGAAAATTGCATCAGAATTTGGTGAGCTGAGTTATAAAGGTATGATGCCATTTTCTAGGTCAGATTAGTGATTACTGATTCTGACCACTGTGATTTAAATGTGAAAAAGGCATTATGATTTAGTTACCTCTTCATTCATGTAACAGAATTGCAAAAAATTTTTGCTAATAACTGACACCTAAATATAACAATATAATCTAATATATAATGCTGAATGCGTATTTTTCTGGTATGCATATCAACACAGTTGAATCTGTCTCTATTTGTTATTGCCCATTTGTACAAGGGAATCCCGCAAGCTATGTTTCATTCCAAAATTCTCTCCCTTGGGTAACTTTATATAGATAGATAGATAGATAGATAGATAGATAGATAGATAGATAGATAGATAGATAGATAGATAGATAGATAGATAGATAGATAGATAGATAGATAGATACTTTATTAATCCCAGGGGGAAATTCACATACTCCAGCAGCAAAAAATATTAAATTAAAGAGTAATAAAAAATGCAGGTAAAAAACAGACAATAACTTGAATAATGTTCAACGTTTACCCCCTCTGGTGGAATTGAAGAGTCGCATAGTTTGGGGGAGGAATGATCTTCTCAGTCTGTCAGTGGAGCAGGACAATGACAGCAGTCTGTCGCTGAAACTGCTCCTCTGTCTGGAGATGACACTGTTTAATGGATGTAGTGGATTCTCCATAATTGATAGGAGCCTGCTGAGTGCCCGTTGCTCTGCTACGGATGTCAAACCGTCCAGCTCTATGCCAACAATAGAGCCTGCCTTCCTCACCAGTTTGTCCAGGCGTGAGGCTGCACTTGCACATTTGAAAGGTGTCCCATGAGACATTTTTGCCACTAAGCACAGGTATGCAAAGTTACTCCTCACAATGAGTTTAGTCAAGGAAACTATGGTTTGGGGGAAAATGATTTCCCCAGAGTGTTTATTTAGTGACTGTGCATGCACTTAATTTCACTTCCGGTTACATGGGGTACCCCTGCTTGTAGAACAATAAAGAAAATCAGCAAAATGCACAACATTATAGATAGATAGATAGATAGATAGATAGATAGATAGATAGATAGATAGATAGATAGATAGATAGATAGATAGATAGATAGATAGATAGATAGATAGATAGATAGATAGATAGATAGATAGATAGATACTTTATTAATCCCAAGGGGAAATTCACACTATTAAACACATTATATGCTGCAGCAACATAATGATACACATTTCACAATAAATACATAACACATAAACCAAGAATACAGCCTAATATATGTAACCCAATATTGTATACTTTTATCAGTCACTATAAGGCTAAATGTAAGAAGGTTCAGTCAGGCTTGGTGGTTGTATCAATTCTATTCATTAACAAGAGTAACTGATACAGAGAAGCAACTGTTGAGGTAACAAGTGGAGCTTGTTTTTTTACAGTTAATCATTGGATTTAGTTTTACCAATGGTAATAAATGAGACGTTTATTTCTTTAAATGTATATAGGTTAATGGAGTACAAAATCAGACATGCATTCCTCTCTGCTGATGAAAAATGTTTGCTATTGAGCTTCTTTTTGTAAAAGAAGCGATGTTCTCATCCCCGATGTAAATTGTTAAAAGTAATGTTGCCCTGCAATATAAGTGATTCCACACTAATACAAGGAACATCATCCATACAAAAGAGTTCAGAAGAATCAGATTCTCTATTTATTCTCCACTATTTAATGTACAGGAATTTAATTTGGTAGCTTTGGAGCTGCCTATAGTATAACACAGTATCACATACAGTACAAATAACGTATAACATACAGTAAGTTAAACATACTGTCATGTCCCAGTCTGGGGTCCTCCCCTGGCTAGGGTTTAAAGGTATGTTTTATGCCTCTTTTGTCTCTATCCCTCTTTGATTAATGTTGATTATGTTAATGTTACTTTTGCCTATGTTATGTTCCATGTGTTTTGTGGGTGGTCTCCCAAGAGGCGGGTTCACCTACCAGTCATCACCAGGAACTGCCCTCCGCCCTATATATTCAGACAATCTCTCGCAGTTCCTGGCGGGTCATTTCAAACATGCTTGGGAGTGGTGAGTTTAATTTTGTTTTGTGCTGTGCATTTACCTTTGGAATTTTGATATTCATGCTCTCTGTTTGACTATGTCTCTGTATTACAGTATTGGGACTTATCTGCATTTGATTGTCTAAGTATTTTTGGGCAATTCCTTTGCTTCTTGTGTGTTTCGTTGTTATTGAAGGGCATTTTGTGAAAATAAAGTTTTTATTTAATAAAGATGTAGTGTTTGCCCTTATTACTATCTGAGGTTTGATAGTGATATTCCTTTCTAGTGGGCATTTTTTGGAAGTGCTTTTGGAACTTATTGGGATTTAAGTGCTTTGGAACTTCTAGTTCATGGATCATATTATAAACAGTTACATAACAGTGCATTTATGAAGGAGATCTGTATATTATGTGCAAATGAAAGCATGTGTGTGTTTATAGTGTGAATGCACACACACACAAACATACTTGTGCATGTACTGTACATATGTACACATGCACACACTAACACCTTTATACAGTAAATGAAATTAGCAAGGAATTAGCAAGTGAGACAGTCTAAATTGTAGGCTTACGAGGGCTATCACTCTAGGAAAGAAACTGTTTAAGTGTCTATTAACTTGAGTTTTAATTGACCTAGTAGAGGGAAGTTCTTGGATCAAGCAGATGACTTAGACAAGATGTGGTAATTCTTTTGTCTTGGTTTATGAATACACAAACATTTTCATAGTTTTCATAGCATATGCCTCATATGATTTTTTGTACATCAGGCCAAACAGGCCAGTTTGAGTGTTGTCATCAATGAAGTTAATAAAGTCAAGTCAAGTCAAGTCAAGTATCTTTATAGTCATGCCATCCATACACAGTATTGCAGCTTACACTGGCATAAAATCATGTTCCCTAGGACAGTGGTGAAACATACACATAAACACCAGACAAGGCAGGACAGGTAAAGAACTATAGTATACTATGAATAGAAAAATAAATAATATGTAAGTGACTAGACAGTAATAATTTGAAATACATAGCAATAAATAAAAATAGTAACATCAACTAATAATAAAAACCTACAGAAGTAACACGTGTAACAAATATACTGCATGTAAATACTGTATGTGAGGGCAGGAAGGCACCACAGAGTTCAGAATCTGGACAGTCAAGAGTTACAGAAGTGGTTTGGATGCTATAGAACCTTTTGCAAGATGGAAGTGGGACAGTTTTACAAATGAATCAGTTGAGGAATTTGTGTTAGTGTAGAGGTACAAGAGTGAGAGAAGAAGATATCAGCACAACTCAGAGATCAGGTTCAAAGAATTTGAATGATACTGGTCATATTCCATGAACTCTCTTTAAATGACCTTTATGTCCTTTTGTTGTTGTTCTGCCATGCCAAGCACTGATATTTCTAGTCAGGGAGTGTTTTCATACAGTTTCCACCTTTCCACAGGCCCCTATAAAGAATCAATTTTTCCTTTTTGTCAGCATAGGCTAAGTGTTGTGGGTGGAAGTCAGGTTGTTGAAGAATTAGAACACAAACCAAGTAAAGAAGCCAAGAGCTTCCATTCATGTTAAATTAAAGTTGAACCCTGGGGAGCTGTTTGTTTTTCCCAAGACCATATTCGGTTCTTTTTAGTAACAGTCAATGTCATAAAATCGCCTTGTCAGATGTGCTGCCTCATTCTTCAGTGCCATCTAATTGTTGCTGCAGTGACTTCAGCAGATTCTGTGATGTGATTTTACTGTACAGTATTTGAATTGTCAGTTATAAGTAAATAGTGAGTACAGTCTAAGGCAAAACAGCATCGTTGAGGAGCTCCAGTGTTTAAAATTAACAAGTAAGAGATTTCATTCTTTATCTATTCCAGCCTCTAGGAGCTCTGATGTCCAGCTGCAGATGGAATTTTATAAGGGCAGTCTCTAGGCTTCAAAATGAGTTTATAGAGAATAATTATTTTTCAGATTAGTGGTGTATTTAGTAAATACAGTAGCACACACATGTAGATATCTTAGAAGTAAAAATCAAAATTAAAATATAAATAATTTTCTATGTATTTTCTGAACTTACTTTCTCCATTATGGTGATGAGGCTAGCTGGAGCGTATGCTAGCAGCATCAGATCAAAGGAAGGAACTAACCCTAGATAGGATACCAGTTTATCGCAGAGTATATTTACACCCATACAGCCTATTCAGGACTCTTTTAGAGGCGCCACTCAACCAAACACATGTTTTGGAACAAGGGTAGAAAAATCTTACACACAGACAAGGCTGGGATTTGAACCCATTCACCTGGATCCAGGAGTCAACAGTGCTCACCACTGCTCAAGCACAATAACAACTTGTTATGAGAATTAGATTAAACAGGGCATTTTATTCAGTTATGCCCCCAATGTATCTCCATCATTCCCTAAGTGAGTGTTGATGGACAACAGAGTTAGTAGCTGATAAACCTTTCATCATTGAATCAACTGTCTGTAAGGGTGCCAACATTCTGGACATTTCTCTTGTCCCCTGGTACAACCATCAACTATCCATCTCTACACATTTCTATGACCTTTGCTTTGGAATAGCTCCAGAGTAAGAGAAAAACCACCCTTGACTTAGAGGTCTGTTTTTAGAGCTAGTCGTGTATAGTACTGAGATTGGTCATACAGTACTCATGTTTAACCAGGATGTTTCAGTCTCCAGCATAAGCTGTAGTTATTTTTTCCCAGGAAACTGATATATTCTAAGGTAGACTATTTTTAGCTTCTTGGTCCCAGTTCACCTTTTTTTCAGTATGAGCTATTTCAAAGTCCTAAATGTTTTTCCATCAAGTTATATCTTTCTGGTTCTCTCCATCTCATGCCCATAAGATGACCCACACCCTATGTTCTGTGGATGATAAACTCATATGGAAACTCTAGGCAGCTTCTGAACCTTAGCCTGATGCAAGTCATATTACTAGTAAGGGCTTGTTTGTGGATATTCCAGAAATGTTTTCAAGTCTTCCTTTTTCAGACAAATACATTTTTGTCATTTTGTGTCTCAATACTCTTAGTAGCTCTCTTCCCCAATAGTAACTGTTCTAGAAACACAACGCTATGTGATAACAAAGCTCTATGAATGCACAGAGATGTTAAGCTCTTGTAAAGGTCTCAATCCTAGTAGGGCTGTCTAATGCAGGATGTCATAGTTGAAGTCTTAAAAATAACAAAATGGGTGTGAGGCCTCCTAAAATAACCATAAAGGCAGGGACATACCCTAACAAGGCCTCCCCAAGGAGACTTACACCAAATCCAGCTAGCCTCAAGACTGCTAACTGCTGGCTTCCAGCCTGGTAGAACCCTAAATAAGTCAAGTTGGCAAAATAATTAGAAATGTCCCAAAAATATAACAAAAGCCCCACAAGACAACAACAATTTATTTTTGTATAGCCAGCAACGCGCTATCAGCGCATGTTCCCAACCTCCTCCTCCTCCTCCTCCTCCTCCTAAAATCACATGAAGAATGCCTCATTGAACTATAACATATATCATCTTATCTCTCATTTAGTGCCCTGCAAGCAGGTCCTCCTACTTGCAGGGAAAACTCAGGAGTTGGTAGCGGGCTTGGCACTCCAGCTGGTCTATTCCATTCAAACTAGTGTGGTGCTGAGGTGTCACCTGTTGCATGGCTACGCTTGGGTCCTAATTTGGGATCCTGAGGTGGTCCGTCATGTGATGGGTGCGGGAATGCGCTGTATCAATACATGCTCCCAACACCCTTCTCTCTCATTTAGTGTTACTATATGTCCAGATTTCCCCGGAAATGTCCTCTTTTTAGGCATCTATCCAGGTTTCCAGGTGGCTTTCATAAATTTGCCAGTTTGTCTGTTTTTCACATTGCGACTCATTGCTCCCAACCAGTTTTACTTTTTCTGCAATTCACATCCTTTTTTAAGTTTTACCTATTGTATAATTCTTAACAAACATTAGATGAATCCACAGCAGCAATGCCATAGATCAGTGATTGTCAAATAATATATTGCGCACATTATGGAAGTAATATCCTCTGCCCTTACAAGGAGAAAAACTCTTAGTGGGAGAACAACCACTCAACCCCGCTTTTTAATGGAGAGAAATGCCATGGGTGACGCCACTCTGCCCACTGCCCCCACTCCCAGTTTTTCATGGAGAGAAATTTCAAAATAGGAACCCATTATTATACAAAGAAAACACATACACACGCACGCACCAAACATAATTTATCATTTCTGTGTCCTCTTTTTTGGCTTGGAAAATATGGTAAACCTACCCTCACTACTTATTTAAGAAACCCTGTAATGCAGTAGCTTGTACAGACATGAATATGTGGGGCACGAGAGGTCAGTTCCTCACTTCCTAATAGGAAAGGTGCAATTCTTCGTTTTGTATGAAAATTAATTCACTGATTTTCTTGAATGTTAAATACCAGATTGCTGAATTCCTCTAATTCATTCAAGGACATTTGGTCCTTAGATACATCCCCTCATCAGAATACCCACATTGAGATAATATGGGTCTCTACATCTGACTTGGGGATAGTCTTTACTTATGTACTCCACTTAATTAAACAGTTAAAGTACATTCAAAGAACCTGCTGGCCCAAGTGTCAGTACATTTAAAGGGTGTCATATTCTCTAGATGGTGACAGGTACAGTATTATGACAGTTTAAAGGCTTATAAGCTAGCTACAGGGCTATCATGACCTGTTGTAATTTTAAACAGAAAAATGAACAAGGAAAACAGCTTGTCTCTCCAACGTGTCTATAGAGTCTAAATGGGGTGTAGGATCACTTGCTATAAACATCTAGAAGATGAGGAAGATTTTGGGGAACAACATTTAACACTGGGAGCAAGAGCTAAGTACTTTATCACATGAGACAGAGGGATCTTTATGTTAAATTAGTCAAATGATTCCAGGAAACCAAGATAATCATGTTTAGAGGCATACTTAGTCTCATGCAGTTTAGACAAATTTCTGGTTGAATGTTTATTTAGTAGTTATCCCCTGTGGTTTCCCATTTGTGTTTTAATAAAACATCTATAGTATAGGATGGAATGCAATTTCATTATAATGAGCATTGATGAAACAATAGATGCCTCTAGTAATTTTTTAAATACTTAATGCTTAGCTTCTTTTTGTTTCATATGAGGGAGTGCAATTATGAACAATGCTGCACACCCTGTCTCTGATATACTAAAACCGAGTACTTTCATCCAATGAATTATTTAGCAAAAGTGTGTCAGGAAATGCTACTGGGACTCCTTTATACCAACAGCAATATGCCTGCATAATGCCTCACTTAGACTGTGACTGCCAAGTAAGAAGTTTTCTTTTCTTTCTTTTTAAATATTTCTTTTCTTTTAGTGATTCTGGTATGTGTTCAGACCATAATCTGTGTGTGTTTATATTTATTTATCTATCTATTTATGTATTGATTTATTAAAGGAACTTCTGTAGAAAGCCGAATTTCCCCCTTGGAACAAATAAAATTGGGTGACAAATAATCTATCTATCTATCTATCTATCTATCTATCTATCTATCTATCTATCTATCTATCTATCTATCTATCTATCTATCTATCTATCTATCTATCTATCTATCTATCTATCTATCTATCTATCTATCTACACCAAAAGGAATTACCATTCTATTTAAGTTAGGAATCTCCATTTTGAGCATTGTGGACACAAATGGGTTCAGCCACTATACGTATCATGATGGGATAGTTAGCATTAATGATGGATACACCTTTGAATACATCTTCCATTATGTTCTGGAATGATCTTATTTTTATTTCGACATCTGCACTGAATGGCTTCTTCCTCTGTTTCAGTTACTGTTTTTTTGTTGAGAATGTCATAGCCAAAAGCAAATGAATATGAAGTGAATGTGTGCGGCAGAATAACATATTAATATCCAGTGCAGAATGAAAAAGTCCATAAAAAGAAAATTGATTACGCTTTTTTGAGCACAACACTTAAATGTTTTTTGTTGTCATGAATCTTTATGCTACAGTATACTGTATGGTCAGAGATTATTCATATGCAATCCATTAGACCAGCTAAGCCAACAGAAGAGCTGAAAAATTAGTGTCTAAAGGTCTACTCCAGCAAGTCATAATGGAAATCAACTGATATCAAAAGAATGTGAGTGTTAACAACTTCAAAAAGTCCCTCTTATAAGGGTGAAACAGTAATATCTTTATATTAGCATTTCAATTTTTCTATTTCATTATTGCCATTCTCCACGTAGTAGTATATACAAGACTCTATGTGAGTTCATTCTTAGTTAGATCAAGTTAGATCTTTTAAAGTGGGCTGCACAATATTTGATTTTTATTACTGTTGTCAGTTTGCAATGTTTAGTAAAACTATGAACAAAGACATGTAAATCAAGTATTGGATAGTAAATCAAAGAAGAATGGTGATGATCAAGGGCAATGACCTTGATATGGACTTTGAGAGTGCCAATGAAAATCCAAATACTCCACAATGCTGAAAATGCTAAAGCAGTGTTGCAGACACCACTCTCCGAGTATGCTAATTAGAAAAGCGTACCCTGCTAAGAACAGACATGCATTTCATGCATCAGACACCTGTGGAGTATTTTCAAGCCTGTTATCAAGTTAAAAGAAAAGAGTAAGGCAGAGTAGGTCTTATCCATTGTCCCAATAAATGATAATGCCTTCCTTAACATATACCGTATTCACTCTAAGCAAGTCATTAGGGATTGTGACATTCAGAGAACTCTATATTAACAATGTATTTGTGGTCTATGAACGATCATACTCCAATTAATCTTCCAGTGACATGCTTTTTCTTCTACAGTATATACAAAGTAGAAACATTATCAAAGCAACTCAAACATCATTCACCTCCATCTATCCTCAGGTGATACTGTTTTGGTGAAGAGCAAGACAGCATCTCCAGAGTATATCGACACATTTCAAGGAAGTTACCCATTGATGATTTTAGGGAAGAATGGGAAAAAATTTCAGAAAAGGAATGGACTTCATCCATTCGTAAAATACTTTCTAGCGGAATAGGCACCAAGCACACCATAATTCAACTAAAAGTTGTTCATTGTTCACATATACTGTATCTCATTTAAAATTGTGTAAAATGTATTAAGGGCATGAGTGATGTTATTAAATTCCCTCATGTGTTTAGAATGTTCTACACTCACATTGTTCAGGGCAAAAATATTTTTATGTCTCTTAATAGTTTTAGATCTAAAATCACTCCTAATTATTTAATATCAATATATGGAGTAATACCAGATGGTATTATCGTGCAATGAAAAGTTTATTGTGATAGCCTAGAACACAGCACTTGGATGAAGACTTGTTTTGTTCAACTGGAAGAATTCTAATCCACATTTTATAAGTTAACGGAAAATTGAAGATGTATATTACCTGAAACTGGAAAAAATCTAATTCAGAATTTTTTCTCAAAATTTGGCAATACCTCATTAATATAAATCAAAAAATAGGCAAAATGTTCTGTTGTTTATTTTAATTTATGTTTTATATTTTATGAAGAACCACTTTATAGGGCTCTCCTGTCAGATAGTGGGGGAGTCAGATGGATTGTCTTCAGAACATATAACTGTACTTGTTATGCTCCTTCCTGATTGGATTGTATTTAATTATTGTGTTCTGTCCTTTAAAAAAAACTGCAAACTTCAGAGTTTATGAGGGATGAGCTGTGATGCATTTGACTGTTGTGGCACTGGTTGAAAGGCTTTAATTGCCAGTGTGCCTATGTAAGAACCTGCTGCTCTGTTTGATGTGCAGTTAGAGGCATTCTTGGGGAAGTGTTAACATAGTTCACCACTTATTTTTAACAATACCTTTTCTCTCTTTCATGCCTCTTGACAAGATCAAAAGACCATCTATCTCATTCCTCACAAAACACAACAAAAATAAATGTAATGGTTTACAGCAAGGGTACTCAAGTTCGGACCTGGACGATTGCAGTAGCGGCAGGTTTTTTGTTCCAACCTGGTTTCTTCGTTAGAGGCTGAAACAAACTGTTGCTCTTGCAACATCTTTAGGCTTTATTAAAGTTAACTTCCAACCCTTAACGCTTCTTTTAGTTTTAAACATCTGCATTCACTGTTTTCAATCGCTTCCTGTTTTCTTAACCAGCTTCAAATTAAGAAAGAGATTCAAATAACAAAGGAAACAGCAGTTCACCATCTAATTTTGTCCCATTTACCTCTTTTTGTGTTCAGAATTTAAATAGGAGTGTTTATATGAAATATTAAGAACAAAATAATAGATAAAAAGTGAATCTGCAATGTGCCTCGTATTCATTTAGATTATATTCCTGGAAAGGAATAAAACAAATTCATTTATTTGTAGACAAAGATTGGCTTCTAATTAAGAAACTGAGATTGAACAAAAAAACTGCAGTCATTGTGGCCTAGCTTGAGGGACTTAAACTACAAAGTACACAAATATGGCTCAGAAGTCTAAGGAGATGTATACTGTAGCTGTCCACTACCAGACATGACAGGTTGCATCATATAGTGGATCATATAGTGAGAACATTGAGGAGGTTGTTGACTGCACTACTGACTACATCAACTTCTGTATGGACATTGTAGTTCCAGTAAGAACAGTACGCTGCTATGCTAACAACAAGCCATGGATTACAAGTGACATCAAGGGCCTTTTGAACCAGAAGAAAAGGGATTTTAAAGGCGGTGATCAGCATGAGCTCAAGCGCGTGCAGAAGGAACTCCAAGTCCAGCTCAGGGCGGCAAAGTAGCAGTACAGGAGAAAGCTGGAGCAGAAGTTGCAGAATAACAGCATGAAGGAAGTGTGGGATGGGATGAAGATCATCACTGGCTGCAGCTCGAAGTGGGGTGCCACCATTGAGAGAGACGTGGAGAGAGCAAACCAGATGAACAACTTCTTTAACAGGTTTGATTACTCTAACCCACTCTCACCTCAGAGTACTGCACCCTCCACCCATCCTTCTACTGATACCAGCATAGGAGAGAGTTTCCCCCCACCCATAATTACAGCAGCCCAGGTAAGCAGAGAGCTGAGGAGACTTCATGCCAGCAAAGCAGTGGGTCCAGATGGAGTATCGCCACAACTGCTGAAGGCCTGTGCACTGGAGCTAGGGAGTCCTCTACAGTGCATCTTCAACCTGAGCCTGGAACAGGGGAGAGTCCCCAGGCTTTGGAAAACATCTTGCATCACCCCAGTCCCAAAGGTATCACGTCCTAGTGAGACAAATGACTTCTGGCCTGTTGCTCTGACATCACATGTGATGAAGACCATGGATCGGCTGCTGCTTCACCACCTGAGGCCACAGGTCTGCCATGCCCTCGTCCCTCTGCAGTTTGCATACCAGGAGAAGGTGGGAGCGGAGGATGGCATCATCTACATGCTACACCGATCCCTCTCCCACTTGGACAAAGGCAGTGGTGTAGTAAGAATTATGTTTCTGGACTTCTCTAGCGCCTTCAACACCATCCAACCTCTGCTCCTTAGGGACAAGTTGACAGAGATGGGAGTAGATTCATACCTGGTGGCATGGATCGTGGACTATCTTACAGACAGACCTCAGTATGTGCGTCTCGGGAACTGCAGGTCTGACATTGTGGTCAGCAACATAGGAGCGCTGCAGGGGACAGTACTTTCTCCGGTACTGTTCAGCCTATATACATCGGACTTCCAATACAACTCGGAGTCCTGCCATGTACAAAAGTTCGCTGATGACACTGCTATCGTGGGCTGCATCAGGAGTGGGCAGGAGGAAGAGTATTGGAACCTAATCAAGGACTTTGTTAAATGGTGCGACTCAAACCACCTACAACTAAACACCAGCAAAACCAAGGAGCTGGTGGTGGATTTTAGGAGGCCCAGGCCCCTCCTGGACCCCGTGATCATCAGAGGTGACTGTGTGCAGAGGGTGAAGACCTATAAATACCTGCAGCTGGATGATAAATTGGACTGGATTGCCAATACTGATGCTCTGTGCAAGAGAGGACAGAGCCGATTATACTTCCTTAGAAGGCTGGCGTCCTTCAACATCTGCAATAAGATGCTGCAGATGTTCTATCAGGCAGTTGTGGCGAGTGCCCTCTTCTGCGCAGTGGTGTGCTGGGGAGGCAGCATAAAGAAGAGGGACGCCTCATGCCTGGACAAACTGGTGAGGAAGGCAGGCTTTATTGTAGGCATGGAGCTGGACAGTTTAACATCTGTGGCAGAGCGACAGGCACTGAGCAGGCTCCTGTCAATCGTGGAGAATCCACCGCATCCACTAAACAGTGTCATCTCCAGACAGAGGAGCAGCTTCAGTGACAGACTGCTGTCAATGTCCTGCTCCACTGACAGACTGAGGAGATCATTCCTCCCCCACACTATGCGAATCTTCAGTTCCACCCAGGGGGGTAAACGTTAACATTATACAAAGTTATTGTCTGTTTTACCTGCATTTTTATCGCTCTTTAATTTAATATTGTTTTTTATCAGTATTCTGCTGCTGGAGTATGTGAATTTCCCCTTGGGATTAATAAAGTATCTATCTATCTATCTATCTATCTATCTATCTATCTATCTATCTATCTATCTATCTATCTATCTATCTATCTATCTATCTATCTATCTATCTATCTATCTATCTATCTATCTATCTATCTATCTCATTTGCCATGTGAGGTATAAGATGTTATTCCTAAGTATTACTACACATTTGTGAGGCCTCATCTGGACTACTGTGTGCAAGTTTGATTTCCCTAATTAAAATAATGATACAGCAGCTCTGGAGAAAGTCCAGAAAAAAACTACTAGGCAGGTTGGATAGAATGCTGTTGTAAAATTGGTCTGTTTGGCAAGTTCTTAGTCAATGTCAGTAAATGTCCAACATCACTAAGAGAGTCAGCTTTGCTCATCAAGACTATTTCATAACTGCCATTTTAATCAGGTGTTGGGTGATTCAGATGCACATGGCAGAACAGAAAGGAAATTGCCTCTTCTGAAACCACAGCATGGTACAAGTTTGCCATACTGCGTCTCTTTGCTTCGGAGATTTATTTTGTGGTCAGAAGAAACAGGAAATAACATGATCATAGTGGTATACTGGTGAAGCAGAACATCATCTCTCCGAATTATGGAGGTGGATTGTATTTGCTTAGAGATGGCTTTACATGTTTATTGTGATATCAAGATTTAAGAGTAAAATAAAGACTAATTTACTTTTCTATTTCTCCACATTTGGCTGCAAATTTCACTATACACTATAGAAAATGGTTAGTTTATTAGACCAAAAGCCAGCAACAATACTTGGTTGAAAGGTGTAGAGGTTCAAATGATCCTAACTTACTTCTTAAACAATGGCTTTATGATCTACTTTCAGTTACTAAGGAACAGAGATTCTCTGCATTCTGTTACTTTCATTTACTTGTATGAGCTTTTACTGAATATTCCTATGAAGTGAAAATGTTTAACATCAACAACAGCATCACATTTAGTGTGAGAGGTATTAATAGCATCTCCATGTCCATCTATCCGTACATTTATAAGATAAAATAACTATTTTCCCAAAGAAGAGAAGTTAATTTTTGGACTACCGAACCAACGTGATATATAGCATACTGTATATCACAGAGAATACAAAATTACATTAAACACATAAACTGATAATAAAAATCATACAAACCTAACAAACATTAAGAATAAAATAAATTATAAAGACATGAATTTTCTTTCAAACATGAAGGGCTTTATTTGACTTTGATACAAAGGAATTATTATACCCCCTAACCTAACAAATACTGAGGGGCCCAGAAATGCTCATCCACTACAAAAAGACAGAACTCAGTATTTGGGATATGTGCAGGGTTTGTGTAATTTTCTGGGTTTGACCTGGGAATGGTCTCCTCATATGCTGAAGGAAATGATTCTGTCTTACCTTGTCTTAGATTGTCACAGCTATCCATGCTAATCAAGCTATCTTAGACGTAATGTTGTAATCTTGTTTTTCAAACTGAACAATAATTTGTGCCCCAAGCCACCTGTCAACAAGTTGAATAGTTAACTTTATTAACAAAATCTCAATACTATTTTTGTGTTAAATGTTTCTCATGGGTGGTGGCATTTTGTGTTTGGTTTTAATGTTGAAGCATGTGATGTCATTGTGTTGCTGCTGTTTAAGGTGGCTGTGCATGATTTTCAATGTTTCAATTTTAAGATAAAATGAAAAACAAAGATTTTACTATACTGTATATTCAATTGTGACTGTGCTGGTAGTTCTTTGTCTTGATCTTCAAGTTTCTTTGGAATCGCTCCTTAGCTTAATATTTTTGATTCCTGGTTATCTGTTCTTCTTTGAAGCCCCTTGACTTTCTGTTTTCCATTCTGACAATTCCCATTTTGAACACAACATTTGAGCTATGTTGTCTTCATCACGCTTCTTCATCACTATGTTGGGCATACGCTGGAATCCAAAGCTTCTAAACCATGCTGTGATACCATAACAGTATAGGCTGTCAACTACTACATGGGAACAGAGAAGTATTAAGATTTATTCTCACAAAATAATTTGAACCTGCACTCAATCCAGGTTGGATCTGAAACCTATTCTAGCAATATCAGAAATAAGGTAGCAACAAACTCTGAATGGGACACAGGGCACGCTCACACACAGTCATAAGCAAATTAACTATGTGTTTGGATCTCGGATTAAAATCGGACACAGGGATGACATACAGGATAGGATTTTAACTGAGGACAGAGGAGCTGTTAAGTAGTACTGCTTAACACAGTTCCACTCTTTAATATTCTCCATTGTCTGAATATAATCTTTGTATGTATTTCCATCTTGCATTCCATTTTGATATCCTGGTTGTCCTGTGGAATAATACCAGTTATTATTTTTTCAAAGAGTTTCAGATATCCATGTAAATAAGGTTAGTTATATCTTATTCCCTGTAAAGCCACATTTTATATTACTCAAATTAGTCTTAAGGGGATAAGAGCAAAGCAGAACACTTATGCCGACAATAGGTCTCACTGGGATAAGGTTCTGTTTATCCTAATTTAATTGCTGCTGTACAACTACGTTTCAGGTAGTTTATATGCTCTGTTCATAATAAAAGGAATAAAAAGCCGTCTGGTTTGGAAATAATGTCTGCAGTTGCCAGCACCACATGCATGCCAAATAAACCTTAAGGGAAAGTGTTGATTTCTGTCAGTTAGACACTAGAAGGGTCCTGTTTGAGGGGTGTAGGGACTGACTTTTGGCACTGTTGCAGAATTTTAAAGGGTTCCACTCAGCTTTTGTTTTGACAAGATAAAGGTTTAGATATATTAAATTTAGTTAGTTGGAAGCTTAAGCTACATCTTAAGATAAATGTAATTTGTTAGAAAATGAGGCTTAAGGTGTCATTGTGGTCACTACCAGTCCAGTGGAAGGAATTAAGTCAAACCCCACATCCTAAACTGTTTGAAACATGTAAGTTAGTCCTGCTTATACCATCTTGTTTTGCTTTTCATTGCATACAGCCATGATTATCAAAGTGTGGTTTGTGGTTCACAAGAATGAGTCAATAGTCTACAAGATGGCAATCATTGTATCTAAGTAAAGTGACATTTATTTTGTCCAGATATATTATTCTGTTATGTAGTTGCACAAATTTTAAACTTTCACACAATGTAAGTGCTCTTCACTAACAGAACACTCTTTCTTACCATTCTATGACATAGCCTGACCCTCATACCATTTTACAAACCTATGTACCATGCTTTCGGATGTCTTTGTTTTGATTTATAAGGTTTGTAAGTTATTTGTGTTGCACTTGCTAACATCATCTTAAAATGCTGAAGTAAGCCCTGAGATGGAAAACACACTGAGTGGACACACTCAGAAGAGACTGTTAAGTTCCTTCATTTATTTAGGCATATTTTTTGTTTTAATAAATTATTAAAATGATACTGTTCCCTAGACTCTTGGCTCCAATTTGAGTTTCTCCACTGTTACAACATTGAGAAATGCCTCTAGAACAACCATCACAGGTTGGTCTCTCTGAAGTTCTTGTGGATAACAGTATCTATATCTTCAGTTCCACTTCTTTTACACCACTCCACATTTGTGGTGATTGCTCCTTTCTTCTATCTCTCGCGACATGTCTTCTGACTTGCAGGCTAACTCCCATCCCTCCTATGTGCGTCACTGTATGGGACTCTTTTTACATCCAACATCGAAATGGAGAGCCTATTTCAAAACTGGCATTGTGTTAATTTTATGGGACTGGTTCACAGACACTGTTTCAGTTGGATCAGTACTGTCAGTTTACCTGCCATGTCTCTTTCTTTAAGACCGAGGAGTTACAGAGGATCACTGGATGACATCAGGGAGTTTGGAAAGCAATGCAAGCATTGTTGGATTTGAATGTTTGTAATTTTTTTTAGTGAGAAGTCAAGAAAAATGACACCTTTTATTGGCTAACTAAAAAGATTACAATATGCAAGCTTTCGAGGCAACTCAGGCCCCTTCTTCAGGCAAGATGAAGTAATTATAATGCAAAATTTACACAAATAAGAGGCAACTCAAAATATAGGATCAGCCGTATCTTTGATTTCAGCTAAGTGGTTCTTGGTTTGAAATTCTTTAAGAATTACTGGCACAGAGTGTCATGGGTGATCCTTTCAGTGGACAAGGACAGAACTCAAAGAGCAAGTTCTGAATCCCATACCAAGTAAATACCTAGACAGAGCATAAGAAAAGAAGGTTTTAACTAGAAAACTCTTAGTTAACATACTTTTAGTATCACAGTCAACAAGGTTTATTTTTGAAACTCACTTGTAACATTTAAATCAGATATGTTCTTATTTACATTCTCAAAGTGTCTGTCCTGTAATTAATTCTGTAAAGTGAAGCCTGCCTCTCTACAGTGTTTAAATGAGCTACAAATCCTGTTGGGTAAGTTGAGTACACAGTGCAGAATTAGCCATTGTTGATTATCATGTCCTTTCAAACCTCCTCATCACGTCTGTCAATACTGCATTCTTGTTTTGATTCTCCTGTTTTAAGGCTCAGCAGTCTCTAGTTCAATGACTGTAATAACATAGCTTTGTTTATGGTAATGGAGAAAGTGTGATGCCTTCTGCTTGACTTAACAGCAAACTATTCTATTGATCAAGCTTCCTTGCCTAGCCTGGCTATAAGCATCATCAAACAAAGGACTCTTAACAGAGAAATGCATTTCAATTTGCAGTTGCTGTCCAAGGGTGCTCCTTTAGATTCCTACTTATTTTTGAGAAACGTTGATGGAAATATCTGGCTGGATAGACTTTTGCTGCTGCTTCATTTAAAATGGGAAAGGATTGTTGATTGGTAAACTGAGGTGACTCTGGGTGTGCACCACTCCTGAGCATCCCATCATTTGCAGCATGTGCCTGACTGCCCACCTCATTGTTTCATGATTTGTGAAGATTTGATACCTGACTTTAAAACTGGTTTAGCTGCTTAAGGATTCTGTGGTTTCAAGCAGTGATACACATCAGCAGTGACAGCTGGCTTTTTTTAAACTCATTGGTTACAGTAGATCAAACCACCTGCCAATGTCACATACATGTATGTGCTCTCCCTGGACCTTACCTGATAATAACATTAAAGGTAATATATAAATAATGGGCATTTCATTCTGTTTGCAACTGTTTTAGTGAAATGAATATTGTGCAGGATATAACACATATTATAAGCCATCTACACTGAAGTTGTTACAACTTATTTTAAATATTATTTCTTTTCTCACTAAACCGAGGGCATAAATTATAATTTGGTTGGCATGGTGACAGGAAATAATGCCATTAAACTATTATTATTTGATGCAATATTATTTGAACTGCAAACAACTTAGTAATAGTGAGTAATGTGAGTAGTGTGAAATTGCTCAATTAACATGATCCTGTTGCCATTACATTGTGTTTCTTTTTTTCCTTTGACAAGTTTTAAGTACAGAATGATGGAAAATAAAAACAAGAAAAATATATGTTGGAAAACTATTACAATTGCATAAAATCAATACAACCTAAGGCAAGGCCAGTCACATCCAAAAATTGCAATGCCTTCTTTTCACCAAAATGACAATCTGGTTGCCCTTGAGTTGACATTTACAGAAAGAGTTTGCTGCACATTCACACAACTGGTGACCAATTAAACAGAGATTTATGTTAAATATAAAATTTAGCCACGTTTGTGTATAATAAATCTCTAACCTATTAATACAATAAAAAACATCCTAACTTTATAAGAACGATCTTGTTTAATACACATCATGGACACCTCACTAAATTTAATAAACTTTAACACCAGTATTTTTCCCACGTTTCATATTTGACAGGGATGACAAAGCAGTTTTCCTTAATCCGTGTCCAAATGCATCCTTTTCAGTTTCGTATCGTCTCTGTTTACTTTATCACAATATGTTCCACTAATATTTATTTGTTTCATAAATGAAGGTCATGACTTAGTTAAAAAGGCTCAAAGCTATCTCATGAAACTGATTCAATAAAATCTTCAGGAATCTCAGAAATCATAATGCCCTGGTTAACGGTACTTAGGCACCCCAAAGGCACATCAGAATTATGGTAGAAAAGAACCTCATTAATTGGCAATCAACTTTCATTAACATTGGGTTAATTTCAGAGTTGGTATCTAACCTAACTTGCATAATTTTGGAATTTGTGAAGAAACTAGAGAAACAAGAGAACCTCAAAGAACATAGGGGAAATGCACAAACTCCTTATACACAGTGATGAGTCTGGGGTTCAAACTCAGTCTCTTGGAGCTGAGGAGCCAGCTGTCATATTTTAGCCTGTGTTCTCATCCCTGGCTCAAGTGAACTTATCTTTTTGTTATTCTTTAAATGTTATTATTCAGCATATGATGTCATTGATGATGTTTTTGTCCTTTTGTACATTATGTTATAAATAAAATTTTACTATATTATGTATGCATTATGTTTATTTCCATATAATTGTATTTAGTGAGGTGCCCTGTCCCCTTTATATAGAGCCTCAGGGATGCAGCCACGTTATCATTTCAGCTAGGACCACCAAATGAACATATATTTCCAGGAAGAGAACCAGGTTCTCCAGATTGGCATCGTGTTTGGTATTGTGGTCTACATTTGTAAGTCTTGGGTTTATCTGGTTTTCTTGATCTTTTGATGTAGTTTTATGGTTTTCAAATTTGTAAAATAGACTGTTTTTTTTTCAAGTATGCCTTGCAGGCACACTCTTTTTTGCTATTTTTTGCATTTGTTTAACTTTATTATTATATTTGTCTTTGTAATGAACTTTCAAAATGTTCAGAGCGCTTCAGTGATTCAAAGATCATTTTTTTGAAATTGAGGTTTTTATAGGTTCTTCTCCTTCTTTTCAATATTTCATGAGGATTGTTAGGGAATGTTTTGAGCCCGGGCTTTCCCCTTTGTATGTCTTCTGGTTTAGAGAAAGGGCCATTTTGGAGATTAGGCCTCAGGATTGTCTGGGGCTAGATTTAGAAGGCAAGGCCTCATTTTGCCATTTTGGAGGGTTAGACATCATTTTACTTTTATGGCTTGTGTATTTTGTTATATTTTGAACCTGAAGCTCATAACATCAATAGTGTCAATTAGAGTGCCACCATGTTACCCTCCTACATTTAAGTGCAACTCATCTGTGGCTAATCATTCAAAACTGCAACAACAGGTGCTAGTACCATACAATTTAATATACACAATAATAATATTTTTTATGGTGGTTGATTCCATGTGATCCACACTTAGTTTAAGAGGGTCTGAGAATGAATGAAGGAACACTTGAATAATTTCATTTTTTAGATTCATCACATTTAAATGAAGGAGGTGGCAGGAATTTTCATATATGAATGCTCTTGTGGTAGACCACCTGAACCCACTGGGATTTGCCTATTGGATGAAGATTGGTGTGGACGCTGCATTTATCTGTTTGCTCCACAAGGCTTATTCTCACGTGGAAAAGTTGGCAGCACTGTGAGGATTATGTTTTTTGATTTATCCAGTACCTTCAATGCCATCTAGAGACTGCTGTTTATAAGACTCAAGGACTGTGATTCTGTTACTGATGTCAGCAACATTGGAGCAACACAAGGAATAGTCCTATCTCCTTTTCTCTTTACTCTGTACACCTCAGACTATAAATACAACACCAAGTCATATCACTTGTAGAAATTCTCAGATGATAAAGGGGGTGAGGCTGAATACAGGAGTCAGGTGGAGAAGTTTGTTTATTGGTGTAAAGAGAATTGCCTGCATCTTAACATCAACAAAACCAAGGAACTGTTTATTAACATTCACTGCACAATAGAGACTCTATGCCCGGTCATTATTCAAGGAGTGGATGTAGAGATAGCCCATTCCTACAAGTACTTGGGTGTCCACATTCATGACAGGTTGGACTGTTCTCGGAACACAGAGGAACTATATAAGAAAGGGCGGAGCAGGCTCTTTTTCCTTGGAAGGCTGTGTTCCTTTAATGTGGGAGGTGATATCCTTCACATCTTCTATAACTGTGGTGTGCAAGGCTGGAACATCACTTTAAGAGAGGCCCACCGAATCAACAAGCTAATTAAAAGGGCAAGCTCAGTTATATGACCCAGTCTGGACCTCCTGAAGGTAGCAGTGAAGAAGAGAATTAAAACAAAACTGACAACCATTATGAACAATGAACAATGCTCAACATCCTCTCTCTGATGCACTAACACTGAGTACTTTCAGCCAATGAATTATTCAACAGAAATGTGTCAAGTAACACTACTGGGGCTCCTTTATACCCACAACTATATATCTGCAGAATGTGTCACTGTGACTGTGACAGCCAAGTTAGAACTTTTCTTTCTATTGAATTCTCTTGCTTTATAGTTATTCCAGTGTGTGTTCAGACCAAAGTGTGTGTGTACAGTAATCCCTCGCTATATCGCGCTTCGCCTTTCGCGGCTTCACTCCATCGCGGATTTTATATGTAAACATATTTAAATATATATCGCGGATTTTTCGCTGCTTTGCGGGTTTCTGCGGACAATGGGTCTTTTAATTTAAGTACATGCTTCCTCAGTTGGTTTGCCCAGTTGATTTCATACAAGGGATGCTATTGGCAGATGGCTGAGAAGCTACCCGGCTTACTTTTCTCTTTCTCTTGCGCTGACTTTCTCTGATCCTGACGTAGGGGGATTGAGCAGGGGGGCTGTTCGCACACCTAGACGATATGGACGCTCGTCCAAAAAATGCTGAAAGATTATCTTCACGTTGCTATCTTTTGTGCAGCTGCTTCCTGAAAAGACCTACTGCACAGTGCTTTGCATACTTAAAAGCTCAAAGGGCACGTATTGATTTGTGCTTGAAAAACAAACTCTGTCTCTCTCTATCTCTCTCTCTCTCTCCCCCTGCTCCTGACGGAGGGGGTGTGAGCTGCCGCCTTCAACAGCTTTGTGCCGCGGTGCTTCGCATACTTAAAAGCCAAACAGCTCTATTGATTTGTTTGCTTTCTCTTTATGACAGTCCCTGCTACTGACGCACACTCCTTTGAAGAGGAAGATATGTTTGCATTCTTTTAATTGTGAGACGGAACTGTCATCTCTGTCTTGTCATGAAGCACAGTTTAAACTTTTGAAAAAGAGACAAATGTTTGTTTGCAGTGTTTGAATAACGTTCCTGTCTCTCTACAACCACCTGTGTTTCTGTGCAAATCTGTGACCCAAGCATGACAATATAAAAATAACCATATAAACATATGGTTTCTACTTCGCGGATTTTCTTATTTCGCGGGTGGCTCTGGAACGCAACCCCCGCGATGGAGGAGGGTTTACTGTATATTTATTTCTTTGGTTGCTTTTCTATCTATGTATTGTCACACATGCGCGCTTAGGAGACAGTCAACAAGCCCGGAGGTGAGACATATCGTGAGACAGGGGGTTAATATACAGTACTAAAGCCTCTCTCATTCTCTATCATCAGACAAAAAGAAGAAATATAAAGTACCTTACATACTTCCAGGTTCCCATGATGACGTCCAATCATCACTTCCTCCTCTGACTTCAAAGGACCACCTCACTTCTGGCGCCATTGTCATGACATCACTTCCAGTGCCTGTGACATGACATCACATCCAGTTACACCCCAATGACCTCACTTCCGGCACCATATCACTTCTGGCTTCCAAAGATGACGTCACTTCCATCTGACAGCCATGATGTCATCTCCTGCCAACTCATTTCCATTTTTTCTCTTTATATAAACGCTATTTTTCTGATGTACTTCTGGCTTTTTTGCATTCATTATCCTTTGGACATTATACGGAGACAATCCACAACTCTTTTTTGTTGTTTTGGAGTTCTATTTTACATCACAGTATGTATTTATTTATTTAAAGAGCTTCTGTAAAAAGCCATTTTTCCCCTGGGGACAAATAAAGTTCTATCTATCTATCTATCTATCTATCTATCTATCTATCTATCTATCTATCTATCTATCTATCTATCTATCTATCTATCTATCTACAGTTAGGTCCATAAATATTTGGACAGAGACAACTTTTTTTTAATTTTGTTTCTGTACATTACCACAATGAATTTTAAATGAAACAATTTAGATGCAGTTGAAGTGCAGACTTTCAGCTTTAATTCAGTGGGGTGAACAAAACAATTGCATAAAAATGTGAGGCAACTAAAGCATTTTTTTAACACAATCCCTTCATTTCAGGGGCTCAAAAGCAATTGGACAATTAACTCAAAGGTTATTTCATGGGCAAGTGTGGGCAAGTCCGTAGTTATGTCATTATCAATTAAGCAGATAAAAGGCCTGGAGTTGATTTGAGGTGTGGTGCTTGCATGTGGAAGATTTTGCTGTGAACAGACAACATGTGGTCAAAGGAGCTCTCCATGCATGTGAAAGAAGCCATCCTTAAGCTGCGAAAACAGAAAAAACCCACCAGAGAAATTGCTACAATATTACGAGTGGCAAAATCTACAGTTTGGTACATCCTGAGAAAGAAAGCAAGCACTGGTGAACTCAGCAACGCAAAAAGACCTGGACGTCCACAGAAGACAACAGTGGTGGATGATCGCAGAATCATTTTCATGGTGAAGAGAAACCCCTTCACAACAGCCAACCAAGTGAACAACACTCTCCAGGGGGTAGGCGTATCGATATCCAAATCTACCATAAAGAGAAGACTGCATGAAAGTAAATACAGAGGGTGCACTGCAAGGTGCAAGCCACTCATAAGCCTCAAGAATAGAAAGGCTAGATTGGACTTTGCTAAAGAACATCTAAAAAAGCCAGCACAGTTCTGGAAAAACATTCTTTGGACAGATGAAACCAAGATCTACCTCTAACAGAATGATGGCAAGAAAAAAGTTTGGAGAAGGCGTGGAACAGCTCATTATCCAAAGCATACCACATCATCTGTAAAACACAGTGGAGGCAGTGTGATGGCTTGGGCATGCATGGCTGCCAATGGCACTGGGACACTAGTGTTTATTGATGATGTGACACAGGACAGAAGCAGCCGAATGAATTCTGAGGTGTTCAGAGACATACTGTCTGCTCAAATCCAGCTAAATGCAATCAAATGGATTGGGTGGCGTTTCATGATACAGATGGACAATGACCCAAAACATGCAGCCAAAGCAACCCAGGAGTTTATTAAAGCAAAGAAGTGGAAAATTCTTGAATGGCCAAGTCAGTCACCTGATCTTAACCCAATTGAGCATGCATTTCACTTGTTGAAGACTAAACTTCAGACAGAAAGGCCCACAAACAAACAGCGACTGAAAGCTGTTGCAGTAAAGGCCTGGCAGAGCATTAAAAAGGAGGAAACCCAGCATCTGGTGATGTCCATGAGTTCAAGACTTCAGGCTGTCATTGCCAGCAAAGGGTTTTCAACCAAGTATTAGAAATGAACATTTTATTTCCAGTTTTTTTAATTTGTCCAATTACTTTTGAGCCCCTGAAAGGAATTGTGTTCAAAAAATGCTTTAGTTACCTCACATTTTTATGCAATCGTTTTGTTCACCCCACTGAATTAAAGCTGAAAGTCTGCACTTCAACTGCATCTGAGTTGTTTCATTTAAAATTCATTGTGGTAATGTACAGAACCAAAATTAGAAAAAAGTTGTCTCTGTCCAACATGGACCTAACTCTATCTATCTATCTATCTATCTATCTATCTATCTATCTATCTATCTATCTATCTATCTATCTATCTATCTATCTATCTATCTATCTATCTATCTATCTAGTAAAAGTAACATTTTAATGTACAGATAGAGTTTGATGGGTGAGCTGGTGACAGCGCCCTGACTATAACAGCACTGCCCACTCATATAGCATCCTGAGCTCAGAAGCTTAGGCAAGTACTTCTTTAGCTCTCATAGCTAATTTTTGTGTCCAGTCAGTGACAGAGCTATGAGCTCCACACATCCGTCTGCTGATACCAGCATAGGAGAGACATCCCCACCCATAATTACAACAGCGCAAGTGAGCAGAGAGCTGAGGAGACTTCGTGCCAGCAAAGCAGCGGGTCCAGATGGAGTATCGCCACGACTGCTGAAGGTCTGTGCATCGGAGCTGGGGGGCCCTCTACAGCGCATCTTCAACCTGAGCCTGGAACAGGGGAGTGTCCTGAGGCTTTGGAAAACATCTTGTATCACCCCAATCCCAAAGGTATCACGTCCTAGTGAGCTGAATGACTTTCGGCATGTTGCTCTGACATCACATGTGATGAAGACCATGGAGAGGCTGCTGCTTCACCACCTTAGGCCACAGGTTCAACACGCCCTTGACCCTCTGCAGTTTGCATATCAGGAGAAGGTGGGAGCAGAGGATGCCATCATCTATATGCTACACCGATCCCTCTCTCACTTGGACAGAGGTAGTGGTGCTGTAAGAATTATGTTTCTAGACTTCTCTAGCGCCTTCAACACAATCCAACCTCTGCTCCTTAGGGACAAGCTGACAGAGATGGGATTAGATTCATACCTAGTGGCATGGATCGTGGACTATCTTAAAGACAGACCTCAGTATGTGCGTTTTGGGAACTGCACGTCTGACATTGTGGTCAGCAACACAGGAGCGCCACAAGGGACTGTACTTTCTCCGGTCCTGTTCAGCCTATATACATCGGACTTCCAATACAACTCGGAGTCCTGCCATGTGCAAAAGTTCGCTGATGACACTGCTATCGTGGGCTGCATCAGGAATGGGCTGGAGGAGGAGTATAGGGACCTAATCAATGACTTTGTTAAATGGTGCGACTCAAACTACCTACACCTGAACACCAGCAAAACCAAAGAGCTAGTGGTGGATTTTAGGAGGCCCAGACCCCTCATAGACCCAGTGATGATCAAAGGTGACTGTGTGCAGATGGTGCAGACCTATAAATATCTGGGAGTGCAGCTGGATGATAAATTAGACTGGACTGCCAATACTGATGCGCTGTGTAAGGAAGGACAGAGCCGGTTATACTACCTTAGAAGGCTGGCGTCCTTCAACATCTGCAATAAGATGCTGCAGATGTTCTATCAGACAGTTGTGGCGAGCGCCCTCTTCTATGCAGTGGTGTGCTGGGGAGGCAGCATTAAGAGGAAAGACGCCTCACGTCTGGACAAACTGGTGAGGAAGGCAGGCTCTATTGTTGGCATGGAGCTTGACAGTTTAACATCTGTGGCAGAGCGAAGGGCGCTCAGCAGGCTCCTATCAATTATGGAGAATCCACTGCATCCACTTAATAGTATCATCTCCAGACAGAAGAGCAGCTTCAGCGACAGATTGCTGTCACTGTCCTGCTCCACTGACAGATTGAGGAGATCGTTTCTCCCCCAAACTATGCGACTCTTTAATTCCACCCATGGGGGTAAACGTTAACATTCAACATTATACATAGTTATTGTCTGTTTTTCACCTGCATTATTATCATTCTTTAATTTAATATTATTTATTGTATCAGTATGCTGCTGCTGAAGAATGTGAATTTCCCATTGGGATTAATAAAGTATCTATCTATCTATCTATCTATCTATCTATCTATCTATCTATCTATCTATCTATCTATCTATCTATCTATCTATCTATCTATCTATCTATCTATCTATCTATGAGAACTGAGGGATAAGCTGTGCCAGATGGAGTGAACCCAATTACTGATCCAGTGTGATTATTCAAGCCAGTATTGTAAAGATACAGCTTCAGGGTCTGAATGTATTGCATGTGATGAGCACTGAAAGTTAGTACAGTTATATATTTGGCATTACACTTGATGTTCCGAAGAAGCTGTTTATAGCGCATGAAGTGTTAGGTTTGTGTAGGCTGTAGCCTCCACTTGCTTTAATGACAAATCTAAAGATAACTTGCTGCAGATAATCACAATGATTGCAATAGCAAATTATGAGAAGGAATTAAATTGAGTCTAGCTGAACAAAAAAGTTTAAAAATACATCAGTGAGTGTTTAAAAATTAAATAATGAATTCTTCATTTCTTTAACTATGGATGTTTGCATATATTAGTATAACAGAAGCAAAGCAAAAATTAAACTATTTCTTATGGCAAACACAGTCAATAATAATGGAAGGAACTATCACTTTTGAAGGCTTGTTACCTGTTTAAGTTTTACTGTTTAAATCAGGCCTAATGAGGTCAGTAGGTGTTAGACTTTTACTGAAAAGCTGTTCACCTTACTTTGAATTTCTTACTCAAATAATTCTTATTTTCTTTGAGTCAGAAGTAAAATTCTTATGAGCTTTGTTTTCTACTCTGTTTAATAAAAATATATTTTGCTCAGCAGTGCTGACAGAGGGTGATGTTTTCTCTCACTCATGCTTGGTTGTTTTGAGGTTCTGTAGCCGTCTTAATTTTTTCAAAATAAAATTCACATGACAATGTATTAGCTAATGCATATCAGGCGCTGAACGCCTGATTCTGAATATCCTCAATTGTCATTTGCCTTGTGAAAGAGCTGCTGTATAGCAGCTTACCTGAATGGATAGAGAATGACAGAGACAGACAGGGTTTTAGGATGACAAGGCGACTGAATAATGCCAGGCAATCACCATTTAAAGGAAAAAGAATTACAGAATATTTTATCTCTGCTCACCCAGTGAGCATGAACAAGCAGAGGACACCCCTATGGCTGTACTGACTGCTTCAAAAGATTTTATTTAATGTATGAAACCCACTTTACTAAGTGGCAGACAGTAGTACCAACAAGAAAACTTTAAGATTCTTCTTTTAATGGGGGAAAATAGACAGCCTAGAATTTCATAGAGTAGCCAAACCCTTTAAATCAGCTTGAGACCCCTGCTTTAAATGCAGATCAATGCTTAATCACTAGTACAGGGGGTGCCCCCACAGCCCCTGCAAGGCAGAGGAGCCACATCTCATCTCTACAAAGCCACCCAAAAATTTATTTTTAACTTTTGAAAATAGAAATTAGTATTTATGCTATAAAAACAGTAAGAAACAGGTGTGTTACATTATAGGCAACATGTAATAGATGAAATCTGCATGGGTTAGCTAGTAGACAATAAACAATTCCATCAATTAAGTAAGCAGTGCTCCGAAATGCGCTAGCCAGCAATTGGCACAACATGGCATTTCTAAACTATCAATAATAACACCTCTGTTTAAATTAACATTGAAGGAAGGAAATATTGAAATGCTACTAATGAACTCCATGGAGCAGATCGTATCAGGCAGTGAACTCGATAGAATCTTATCTTATAGATGTGGCAAGGATTTCTGATTGCACTCTCTCTCTCTTTCTCTCCCTCTCTGTGATCCACCAAAGATCAGTCGCTTATCTTTTGCACAGCGCTCATATTTATTGTCTCCTCTGAAAATGAGTTTCTGTTTGAATCCTTGAATTTTCCCAGACAAACCTTCCCAAGTTGTGTGGAATGCAGGGATTGAGCTCTGTCCATCTTTAATTATATCTGGTGGGTGGTACAGTGTGTTAGCACCAAAATGGTTTCCCTCAAATTGCAACAAACTGGCCATGCATCGCACAAATGTAATCTAATTTGGTGTCTGAAAAAAACTTTATTTGAATAGTTTCTGGAGAATGGAGTGGAGAGGTGGGCAGATATGTAACAACTGTACTTTTTTGGGGGGCTGGGGCCAACCTCTACTATTATGGGGGTGACCCATGAAGTTTGTGCTACGCCAATGCTTTTTGAAAAGTGTTGTCATAGAACACAATGGCCTACTGACTCAAAGACTTTAAAGAATTGCCCTTCACCCCAGACATGATTCCTTTGATAACATGAAATGATCATTAAATGGGAGCTCCCTTTTTAGAGATAATACGGGCAATGGAGAGGGTAGCAAATAGGAAGACTGAATGCTCAGTTATGTTGTGATAGAGAGTGGAGTGTGTAGATGTATTCAAATATATTATGATTATTACTTGTAATAAAATGGTTCTTGTTATAAACTGAGAGTCCAAGTGCTAGAGAGTTCCAAAGCATGTAGTCCCAAAAATGCCCACTACGGAGGAAAACCATTGAACCCAGCTAGTAATAAGTGCAAACACAGAATCTTTACATAGAAAAAGATTTATTGTTCACAAGAAAAATGCTCTTCAAAATTGTAAAATTCCAAGGAGCACTAGAGGCATACAATGCCTGTTAAAGGCAAATCCAGAAGCAAAACAGTATCTTAATACAGTATCCAAAGTGTGGTCAAAAGACAGAGCAATAAAATTAAAAAAAAAATCAAATAACTCACAAGGCACAGTTGAAAACACAAAAAAACTCACTGACTCCCAGGCACTTTCAAAATAAACATACAGGAACTGAAGGAGACCCTCTGGATTTATTGGGTCACCCACAAAACACAACAGGCAGCCTACTTATATGGTCAAAATCAAAAAATAGGAATAATGCGATAATCAACAAATGTAACCTTAACATAAATAAATGAATCACAAATGAACAAAACAGACATAAACCCACCAGAAATATAACATTTCTCTGTTCTTAACTACTCATCCTAGGATCAAGACATTGGGTTGAAGAAGGTGTTTTATGTGGCAGGTATCCTTAAAGAAAACTTGTTGGGACCCTTATACATTAAAACAAGGAGAAGAGACAGACAATAAAAAACTACTAGACACTCACCCAGAACATTTTATGACTGCTGTATTTTTTGTAAAATTTTCAGAGCTTTACAGATTTGTTTGGCGAAGCAGATCATTTTTCCCTTCTGTTTTTAATTCACAGGGAACTCAAAAATACTTTATTTTCCTAGCAAACATATTTTGAGCCTAGTTAATTTTATTTATAATATTATTTTGGAATATTACTGCAACACCATCTTGTTTCAAATGGGTGTTACCATGTTCAGCACCTGTTGCTACTACTCTATGTTGGGTTGCTAAGGGGCATGTTCTGGAAGTTGCAATGCCTGATATCATCGGTGTGACAGTATTTATGCGTGTGTGTGTAACAACTTGTCCAAGATTATGAAAACCTTCTGAAAATATTTTTGTTAGTTGTTTAATTTGATTTTTCTGGTTACAAACTTTTTGCTTAGTATTTTTTTACTTTGACTCTTGATGCTAATTTTTTGGCTCAGAAACATTACCTTTCTGGTAATGAATCCATGCATTGTTGTCGATCATGTTTCATCTCCCATTTCATCTGTTTTTCCTGCTGACTGCCTCAGACCTTGGCCTGTGTCAGATTAAAACAAGGATATAGGGATACACTCCTAAAGCAAAGCCTGGGGGTTTCTTAATGAAAAGATTTTGGCTAGCAGACCTCCAGGGCCTAGTATGGAACAATTTGAAGAAGATGAGTTGAGTGGAAATGGATTGTAGGCTGATCTCCTGTAAAGGAATAGTAGAGGTCAAGTGCAAGGTCAATCAGGTGACAGGTACATGTGGGGCTTGTCCTTGACAATGTCCCTTGAAAATGGGACATCACATCAATGGTAAAGAAGGAGATGAAGTTTGTACAGGAGGTGGAAAATTAGCAGCTGGGTATTTTTGGACTCACCTCTGTACACATTAGGGGCAGAATGAGACTACTTAGTTGGAGCTTATTTCTCACTCTCACCCCAAAAAAGGATATGGGTGGGTACGGGTGCTCATAAACCCCTGTCTTTGTTCTGTTATAGTTGGAGTTTTTGCCTGTTTTAGACACTGGAAAGGGTGAACCTGTGGTGAATTTGGGAGATTTCAGTGCTGAGTGAGGTATGGTATAAAAGTGCTAGTGGAAGAAAATTACATTCCTAATGCGAATCTGTTATTAAAAATGTGTTATTGAATTTATGCACTAGTCATGAATGTTTACTGTATTCAAGCAGAACTGTTTCCTGATTGAGAGTTCCTTGGGCAGAAACTTAGATTTGTGTGACCTTGTCTGGGACTTTTTGTTCTGGACATTCAGGAGTCTTGTTAGCTGATTATTTCAATGGTGAGCTGCTCAGATTGCTGAAACATTGGTCAGACAGACCATAACACATTCTGGCATATACTGTATATTAGCTGGTCGTAGACAAAGATTTTAAAAGAAGCCTGATTAAGGATTTTTATTAAGCTATAAACTTAGTTAATAAAATCGGTGCTGCAAAATATGATGACAGAACTTGTGAGATTAGGTAGCTACACACACTAATCATGGTGTTGGCAAAATGTTGCATGATGATTAGCATGTACAAGTATTTTATTACACTGTACCCTGCACACATGACAATGATGACACTGTACAAGGAAATTTTGTATATCATGGTGGCAAACACGGAACCTTTTGGTGGTCACCATCTTAAAAAGTAATTGTCACATTGTCTTTAATTTAATTTTCTAGGTATGCCTCAGAGGTATTGGCACAAAACAAAGGCTGCCTTTTGCTGTATCGACATAATATGCTTAAAGTCATCTGAGGACAGCAATACTGCTAGCCAGGAGCATCACACAAGATTACGGCCTGCTTATAATAAATGCAAACTTAAAAGAGGAGTAAGCAACAAATATATATGTAAATTAACACTTAAACAACCACACAACCACTATGACCCCACTGCCTTGTGTGTGTATTTATATATATATATATATATATATATATATATATATATATATATATATATATATATATATATATATATATATAGAGTGTTGAAAATAATGACTCAAAACATCTCAAAAAAATGTTGGGGAATGACCCCGTATAATGTCCTTGGGCAAAATGAAATGAAATGGCAAAAACAATCAAAATAAGAGCATTTGGCACTTGAGAATTGAATACAATGGGTTTTGACATCACAAGCAGATGGACAGAAGTGACGTTATCACTGAGGACCAGAAGTGACATTATTATGGTGGGCCGGAAGTGACATCATCATGGAGGGACCTGGAATTGTTCAGTGGAGGCCATTTTGAGTGGCCAGAAGTATTGACGGTGAGTTACTGTTTTTCATCTTTTTCTGCTGATGGAGACAGAGAGAGAGAAGAATTTGTATGTTCAACCAACCCTTTATCCCTTGTAGCATCACTCACCTTAGAGCTTGTTGGCTGCCTCCTAAGTGCACGTGTGTGACAATATATACAATATATATATATATATTTATATATATATATATATAGTATAGTATGTATATAGCTCAGCCACAGGGGATGCACAAACCTGTGTGTTTCTTCGTGCCGGTCCCAAGCCTGGATAAATGGGGAGGGTTACGTCAGGAAGGGCATCCGGTGTAAAATATTGCCAAATCAATATGCGGACAACAATACAAATTTCCATACCGTATCGGTCGAGCCACGGGTTAACAATGACTGTCACCCGTACTGTTAGTCAACAGGGTGCTGGCGGAAATTGGGCTTCCTGTTGGCTGAAGAAGAAGAAGAAGAAGAAGAAGAAGAGGGGGGAGACGACGTGTTCGGAGGCAGGAGGAGAGGAGGAAGGTAAAGAGAGTGGAACTGAGGGTAGGAACCTTGAATGTTGGCAGTTTGACTGTTGTGTTTTTACATTTAAACCAACAGTATAATAGTAAGTTAATAAAGAAAGACACAAATACGGCAATTACCAAACTTCCACCATTTTATGTATATAAACAAGTTCTGGCTGTAACGTGCACCTTAATACCAGGGTGCAGGCACATAACACATTCAATGCAATTATTTGAAACATTAAATAGAACTTATATTTAGTATTAAATTTTTACATATACATAACAATGACTGGTAAGGGGAGAGAGTTAGCTGATATGATGGAGAGAAGGAAGGTTGATATATTGTGCATGCAAGAGACCAAATGGTAGGGGAGTAAGGCCAGGTGGATTGAAGGTGGATTCAAATTGATGGTATGGATAGGAGGAGAAATAGAGTAGGGGTTATTCTGAAAGAACAGTATGTCAAGAATGTTCTGGAGGTGAAAAGAGTGTCAGACAGAGTAATGCTTATGAAGCTGGAAATTGGAGGTGTAATGATTAATGTTGTTAATGCATATGCCCCGCAAGCTGGGTGTGCAATGGATGAGAAAGAAGATTTTTGGAGTGAGTTGGATGAAGTGATGAACAGTGTAGCCAAGAGACAGAAAGTGGTGATTGGAGTGGATTTCAATGGACATGTTGTTGAACAGAACAGTGGAGATGATGGGTAGGTATGGTGTCAAGGAGAGGAATGAAGAAGGTCAGAGGATAGTGGATTTTGCCAAAAGGATGGACATGGTTGTGGTGAATTTGTATTTTAAGAAGAGGGAGGAACATAGGGTGACATACAAGAGTGGAGGAAGATGCACACAGGTAAGATTACATCCTATGCAGAAGAGTTAATCTGAAGGAGATTGAAGACTGCAAAGTAGTGGCAGGGAAAGTGTAGTTAAGCAGCATAGGATGGTGGTCTGTAGGATGACGTTGGAGATCAAGAAGAGGAAGAGAGTGAGGGCAGAGCCAAGGATCAAATGGTGGAAGTTGAAAAAGGAAGACTGCAAGGTTGAGTTTAGGGAGAAGGTGAGACAGGCACTGGGTAATAGTGAAGAATTACCACACAGTTGGGAAACTACAGCAGAAGTAATAAGGGTGACAGCAAGAAGGGTGCTTGGCATGACATCTGGACAGAGGAAGGAGGAAAAGGAGATGTGGAGATAGTGAATCAGGAAGTGCAATGGATTAGCAAGGAGGAAATAAGGACAGCTATGAAGAGGATGGAAAAGCAGTTGGTCCAGATGACATACCTGTGGAAGCATGGAGGTGTTTAGGAGAGAGGGCATTGGAGTTTTTAACCAGATTGTTTAATGGAATCTTGGAAAGTGAGAGGATGCCTGAGGAGTGGAGAAGAAGTGTACTGGTGCTGATATTTAAGAATGAGGGGGATGTGCAGGATTGTAGTAACTACAGGGGACATGAAGTTATGGGAAAAAGTAGCGGAAGCTAGGTTAAGAAGTGAGGTGATGATTAGTGAGCAGCAGTATGGTTTCATGCCAAGAAAGAGCACCACAGATGTGATGTTTGCTCTGAGGGTGTTGATGAAGAAGTATAGAAAAGGCCAGAAGGAGTTGCATTGTGTCTTTGTGGACCCGGAGAAAGCATATGACAGGGTGCCTCGAGAGGAGTTGTGGTATTGTATGAGGAAGTCGGGAGTGGCAGAGAAGTATGTAAGAGTTGTACAGGATATGTACGAGGGAAGTGTGACTGTGGTGAGGTCTGTGGTAGGAGTGACGGATGCATTCAAGATGGAGGTGGGATTACATCAGGGATCAGCTCTGAGCCCTTTCTTATTTTCAATGGTGATGGACAGGTTGACAGATGAGATTAGACAGGAGTCCCCATGGACTATGATGTTTGCTGATGACATTGTGATCTGTAGCGATAGTAGGGAGCAGGTTGAGGAGACCCTGGAGAGGTGGAGATATGCTCTAGAGAGGAGAGGAATGAAGGTCAGTAGGAACAAGACAGAATACATGGGTGTAAATGAGAGGGAGGTTAGTGGAATGATGAGGATGCAAGGAGTAGAGTTGGTGAAGGTGGATGAGTTTAAATACTTGGGATCAACAGTACAGAGTAATGGGGATTGTGGAAGAGAGGTGAAAAAGATAGTACAGGCAGGGTGGAGTGGGTGAAGAGTGTCAGGAGTGATTTGTGAAAGACGGATATCAGCAAGAGTGAAAGGGAAGGTCTACAGGACAGTAGTGAGATCAGCTGTGTTATATGGGTTGGAGACAGTGGCACTGACCAGAAAGCAGGAGACAGAGCTGGAGGTGGCAGAGTGAAAGATGCTAGGATTTGCATTGGGCATGACGAGGATGGACAGGATTAGAAATGAGCACATTACATGGTCAGCTCAAGTTGGACGGTTGGGAGGCAAAGTCAGAGAGACGAGATTGCGTTGGTTTGGATATGTGCAGAGGAGAGATGCTGAGTATATTGGGAGAAGGATGCTAAGGATAGAGCTGCCAGGGAAGAGGAAAAGAGGAAGGCCTAAGAGAAGGTTTATGGATGTGGTGAGAGAGGACATACAGGTGATGGGTGTAACAGAGCAAGATGCAGAGGACAGAAAGATATGTAAGAAGATGATCCGCTGTGGCAACCCCTAATGGGAGCAGCCAAAAGAAGAAGAAGAAGAAGTATAGTATGTATATGTAAATATAGTGTGATTATACACAAAATCAATAATCTATTAGCTTTTTACAATGCTAACCAAGGTGCCAAGGTTTATTTGAATTTTGTAGCTTTTTCTTAGTTTTCATGTTCATCCTGACATGAAGAACCTTAAAACATGTACATCCACTAAACACATGATGTTTACATTATTGCTCTTGTCACAATATTTTCTTTACATGTATATTTCTGGCACAAAATGTGAATGAAAATATAAAAGACATGTGGCTAATAAGGTTGTAGACATGTTATATAAAACCTGATATTACATTCTGACTGTGCTGTTTTTGTAATTAGTGTTTATAATAATAATAATAATAATAAATTTTATTTATATTTCACTTTATATTTTAGCAATCCCAAGTGTTTAGTGCATGACGTAAAAGTTAACATTATAAGAATAAATGTAACTGAATTGAATAAATTAAAAACTACTAATGTTTGCCTTATTATTATTATAAAAGCTATTATTATTCATGTAACCTAGCAGCAGTATTTAAATTTACTATGGCGTTTATTTTAATGCTTTAAGGTTAAAACAACAGTATGTTGTCTTCAAAGCTAACATCTAACAAGAAAATAATAGAGCTCAGTTCTTATGGCCATTTATCTCATGCTTAATGGCCCTTTTCTTCTACAACTATTATTGAAAGAGAAAACAGCAATCCTGCAAAGTACAGTGATAATTTAACTCTGATCTTTGTACAGCTTCTGCTGTATATCATTTCTTCCTTCTCTCGTACAGTGAAGCTTTTACAAAGAATCAAGTAACCTCAGTCAGGAAGCTTCTATTTTGGATGATACGCTCTGACATTTCAGAAACTAAATAGAATTCTACACGTATGGCAAGATTGCAGAAAATTAGGATGCTGGTTAATGTGAGGTTAGTGGATCAGAAGATGGTATCCTACTCAGAAATTCTAAATTAACACCCTATTGCAATTACCATGACCTCAGTTCCTTTACTAGCCAGACTTTATTTCAAAGATCTACATTGTGAAAATTCTATAACATTAATTGCAATCAATGGGCATTCAGATCCAAGCTTCTTGGCTCAATTGATCATTTCAGCAACATAATCAGGTCTACCTACAGCATGTATTCATCTGGTGATAAATATTTTCTTGTGCTTTTTTTCTGATCTATCATCTGCTACTTTAGAAATGCTGACACATATCAATAAATTAATTAAATAGCCTTTATTTTATAGAGCACTGTTCATAGTGAGCTTCAAGTGCCTCAAAAAAAAACTACAAATAAAGGTTTAATCTGCAATGCCAAAATATTACAATCATGACAGAAGTTGCTATAATCATAAATTTTTCAGTAATTTTTAATTAATAATCTGTGACTAAAACAAAGAACAACAGACATATGAATTAAGGCTAATATAAACCATTTGAAGTGATGTGTGTTTCATGAGATGATCTATTTTATTAAATGCAACATTAAACAAAAAACCCTGTCACAGTAATAAATTCTAAAGCCACAAAGTCTACAAGTATGTCCAAAAGATTCCATTCCGGGATGCACAAGAATGCAAAAAAAGCAACACATTTCTCTCAGGGACTCAGTACGTAGATAACCTTCCACTATAGTCTGTTAGGTTTCAGTGCCAGTTAAGTCTGTTTTAACACCATTTTTTCTTTGTATTTGTTTATATTGCTCATCTTTTCTGACTAGGACTGTCCTGCCACCTTCTCTGTTTATTTGATGTTTGTACAGCGGTGACATAATCATGTTATCATGCTTCAGCATGTGTTGGCATCTCAAGATACCCAGTCATTTTGACAGTAATAAGTCAGAAAGGACCCACCATCAGCTGTCAACTTCTCTTTTTCTTTTTTGATTAAATACAAAGATGTTGTCTTCCTGACATTTTGTAGTGATTTGCTAAGGTTTTGTGAATTTTTGTCATTTTTTTCTTCTCACTACATTTCTTCTTTGGAGTTTGTTTCAATTTTGTTTTCTTAGTGCATTGGTTACTTTTTAATCCAGCAGGAGCAAGCTGGGTAGGTGATTGTGCTGACTACACAGGGCCTAGCAAAATAAGCAAGCCCTTGTGGGCTCATCATAGGGCTTTCATTTAACTTCACTTTTTTGGCTAGTATTAATCTGTTGCAGGCGATGCCATTTGCTATCCTACATTCTCTCCACCACAAGCAAGTGGTCTTAGCATGTATACACTTTTTGCCTCTCCTGAAATTCAGTTTTTTATATTGTTCTAGCTGAGTCATGATGTAAAGAGTGCCTACTATGATTTATGTGACCATTTGCCACATTGTTAAAAGAGTTTATTAGTATCAGGCAGAGATTAATATCCTGAGAAGGCAAATGGTTGTACTGACTAATACTGGTTGGCATTTACTTTCACCCTAGAGTGTCTTCCAGTAATAAGCACGGACGTGTATGCTGTTTCCATTGCAACAGAATCTAAAGGATGAGCAATAGCTATGCTTAATGTCCAGCCAGGTAGAGAATGATCTCGGTAGAGAATGATTCAGGATAGGTGGAGAAAATGGCAAACCAAAAAGATTTGATTTTGATAGATCAGGATTTAGAAATGAATGAGTCTAAAATTGGACAAACAAGAAACCAAAAGCACCAAAGCCTAAAAGGTTAACAAAATGTTGAAATAAAAATACACTCAGGGATTGAACTACCAAAAAAGGTTTGACCTAGCTAACACACATGCTAGTGGGTACATTGTGTACTTTAGTTTTGAATCAAGAAAATTGGACACTAGAAGATACTTGTAAATTGTAGTGGGATAAATGCTGCTTACAATAAAAAGGCTGAATTCAAACCCATCACCAGGACCAGGTAACATTTATTCTAGAATGTTTAAGAAGGTTAATGAATGCATGTATGAACCATTGATGGGTATTTTTTAGATACCACTATGTACTAGGGAAATTTCTTAGGACTGGAAAAAAGCAAATATTATCCCATTATACTAAAAGGATGATCAGGGAGATCCAAATACTTATAGACCAGTAAGTTTAATAGGGTGGACATTGGTGGAATTTTTGGTATTTTCTGATGCATTTCAGAGGAAACCAATGGCAACTTTTCATATACTAAAATTAAGACATGAGTGTTGTACAGCTGAACCAACTCATGATGTGGACAATCTAGCTTCTTTTCCAGAATATCTGTCAGATTTAATTAAAATTAAGTTAAGTAGCCAGGATCTTAGTGTTGAGCTTTGACAACTCTTTGAGGATTTGGATATTGGCACATTCATCAAAAAAGGGAGAAAAAGATGGCTTGGCCAAGTGGAAAGGATGTTAAAGAGTAGGGTTCTTGATGAAGTTAACATTAAAACTGGCTACTAGAATTAACAAAAGGTGTTCTGCAAAAAAAGTGCAGCAATAACTCACTCTTAAATGAATGTACATAACCTGATCTGGAGTTACACATCTACCAAATGAAGACTGTCCATTATGTATACCACATTTTGAATGTGATAATCCCAAAGAAAGTAGAACAGTTATGTTTTGTGTTGAAGTAGTGACTAACAAATACCAAAGTGGCTTCAGGCCAGGGAGATCTATTGTACTGTTGGTCATCTTTTCTCTTTGTGGCCGCTGTAATGTAAACCTCCACCACCTATTTATAGATTTTAGAGAAGTATATGATAGTTTCAACAGAATGGATTTACTGGAAGCTGTTCAGGTCTTAGAAATACCAGTCAAACTGGTTAGACTAGTCAAGATGACCCTTAGAGCCACAAAATGCAAGGTTAAAATCCAGAAAGACTTGTCAAGAGAATTCTACAATGAACTGTGGTTTCAGGAAGGAGATCCTGTTTCACTTGCATGCTTCAGTCTTAGTCAAGAGCTGGCAGTGTGGGTGGTATGAACAAATGCCAGGGATGCAATATATAAAAGAATGATACAAAAAAGGTCTGATTTAGACCTGTTTTGGACACTAGGCCTTGGTATTATTGAAAGAAAAAGTGTATGTTGACTTTGAGAAATGGAGGGATAAAAGATCAAAGTATCCAGCTTGTGGTGGTGGACCACAGATTATAGGTCGTTAAAACGTTTAACTGTTATGAATATGGATGGTGCTCATTCTGAAGGACTAGGGAATTTTATTTTTTTGGACCTGGAAATAAAGCTACATTTGTGCAAAAAAAAACAAGCAAAGATTAAAATCAGCATAATTAAGAACCAAGTATTAAAGCACAAAATGCAAAAATAAAATTCAAAGTCTAATAAATCTTTGTTGATTAATGATGTCACAATGTGCTACCTTTTGATGTCGTGTGATAGCAATGGGAGAGTGATGTTAACAGCAACGTGGCCGTCTGTACTAAGAATCACATAAAATAGTGGTGGCTGTGTTAAACAAAATGGCAGCCAAAAAATAAACAAACATACTGAAAAAAATTATGACAGCAAGAAAATCATTAAAAAGTGTGCAGAATAATGCAAAAAATAGAAACTATCTATTTCAAAATCCCCAAAATACTATATTAAGTACCTTGGGTTTGCTGTTGTTGAATTTAGCAGTACTCTTCTTACCCTTGTGGGTATAGTATTACTCAAAGAACAAATCTTGCTTTTAGTGGTGGATTTCCCCATACAATTTATTGCTTCAGTCACTTTTGAGTAAAGCAACACAATCCCAAAATAGTAAAGGACACGAAGGAATCAGAATCTTGGTCAGAGGGTTGGTTTCGATCTGGTATTTGTTATGGAACAGTCAGGTTTTCATCCCTGGTTCAAGTTTCTTTTAATTTTATTTCCTTTTGTTGCTTTTTAAATATTATATAGTATATTTTGTGCTTGATATGTTCTCTTAATGTCTTTATTATTTTAGTCTTGTTTAGTAATTATATTATATTTTATGTGGATTCTGTTAGTTATTGCATTTGTGATATTCCTTGTTTTATGAATGTTGAGCCTAACGGGGTCAGGCCTCGATGAAGCCACTGTTGGACTAGTAGGCCGTAAGTTCACCACTGAGGCATTAGACTTTGAAGTGTTGTTTGGTTCTCTCACACTTGTTTGGATTTTGATTTTGGATTTTCAATTTTATAACTACTGGCTTTTAATTTTCAGTTTTTTTGAGTTTTTGTTTTGTTTATGTAATGCCTAAATAGGAAAAGGCAGATGTACCTTTTAAACAGAGATTGGGGGGTATTTTTCGTACGTGGATTACTCGTTTAGCCGGATGCAATTGTTGACGATTTGGCATGATCCTGGATCTGTTGGTTTTTCGAAACTCTTGCTGGATGTGTTGTCATAGCAACACATCCAAATCCTCAAACCTGCTCGGAGCAGGTTTATTCTATGTAAACAAGGATTAGCTCACACACTTAATCAGTGTCCGTGCATGGAATTCATTAAGACATGGCTTCACCGTTAATGAATGAGCAACCAATTGATATCGGTGCGCAAATTATAAGAAGAGAATTTCATATAGAGAGGGTTTTGCACAATTGGCAAGATCCTTTATTGCTCCCGGAGGAAATTCTTTTCGAAAGATATTGCTTTAGCCGAGGGGGAATATTATACCTCAAAGATTTATTAGCACCTTATATTCAAAGTCAAACTCTGCGAAGTCGGCTCTCACCACCACAGAGACAGTATGCATTGCTTTGAGGTTTTTTGCAAGCGGCACTTTTTTTATATACTGTAGGCGATGCGGAAAATCTATCTAAAAGTGCAGTTTGCCGGGCAATTCGTAAAGTCTGTTTGGCTCTGAAATATTTCCTTCGGGTTTTCATAGTGTTTCCTGGACACCTGTGTGTGCAGACCATAAAAGAGGCATTTCATGCCATTGCAGGTAGGTAATGCACAGGCAAAAACACCCACAGTTCCATGAAGAATCTCACAATCAGCCTAACATTCTCATTACCCAGGATTTCCAAATGTGATTGGGGCACTGGATTGTACGCGGATCCAAATAATCAGACACAGTGTCTTCATCAAATATTGACCTTCGTCAATATCTCATTGGTCAGACACAGGTTCTAGGGATATGACATTATCTGCAACTAACCCAACAAAAAAGAGGGCTATATGGAACATACCTATGGCACACACATCGATGACAAATATATGCAATGATCATCCTTTACCTGAAATGAAGTGACCACTGCATCCTGCCACTGGTTCTGAGGAGGAGCTTTGCCCTGGAATGCCCTCAGAAACAGGGCGATGGGCATGTTGCTGGAGAGCCAACTCTCTGCAGGGGTTAGGGTCTGGACCGCGTGGACCTCCACCTGTTTTTTGCTTGTCTGCCTTCTTATTAGCTTTAGAATTAATGTTTTTTTATATTATATATAATTCTTTATGTCAACAATTCTTTAAATAGTTATATACCAATATTTACCAGTTTGAAGTATATTCTTGTACTTCACTTTAACCTGTTCCCATGCTCTCCTTGTGCTCACATTTGATCTGGAATTATGACATATTAAATAATAATTAATCTGACACATAGGAAATGAAACGCTGCATTCAGTAAGTACAATGCACACTACTTAGCATTTAATTTGTCGGCCACTTTTTGCCAGCCGTCTTTTCTGGTTTGGGCTGCTTTTGCAGTGTTACCCCTTGTGCATATTAAATCTTGAAATTCTTCATGTCCTTCAAATAAAAGGTCTTGCTCCGCTTGTGTGAAAAAAAAAATGCGCCCGTTCTTTCGTCATTTTGTTACAGCTTATCAAAGACTTGCTGATCATGTTTTCTAGACTCAATATATATGGGGTTTTCAATCAGTGCGGGCGCACACATTCATCTCGGATGATTAGATCCAGCTCGACTAATCTACTACACAACTGCGTTTGAAAAACCGACTTATCCCAGATGAGTTTCACTGGCATTAACTCATCCAAGATGAGGCATCTGATCTCGGATGATTTAAGCGACGTACGGAAAATACCCCCCAGGTATTGTGAATTAGGAGTCCTAAGTACTAAAGAGTTCCGAAGCACTTTGTCTGAAAGATGTCCACAAGAGTATTAAACCATCAAACCCGGCTAGTAGCGAGGGCACAGAAAGAATATTTATATAAAAGCATATTTATTCTTTGCAAGAAAAATGCTCTATAACACTGAGAACCATGCAAAGCCATACAATGCCTGTTAAAGGTAAATTCTAATCAAACAGAGCCTGAGTATAAAATCCCAAGAATAGATGAAAATTGGAGCAATAGGTAAAATAAAAATCCAGTTAATGATTAAGCACAAACACAGCAAAACACCTGAACTCACCACGCCTAAGTGCATTCAGAATGAACCACTGGAACTGTGGAAGGCTATCTGGATTTAGGGTGGAGGGCAGTTTCTGGTGGTGAGTAGCAGTTGAAAATAAAAAATGATACACATAATCAACATAAATAAAAGAATCAAAGATGAACAAAATAGACATAAAACATGAATGTAGACCCCAACTAGGGAAGGAACCCTAACTAACATATGACATCAAGTATTATAAACATTAGTCAGAAAATGAGCTAAGGTCAAAACTGTGAGTCAGGCCTATCTTTTGTCACAACCAAACCACTAAACAAAGATATAGTTTAAATATCTGAAACCAAGAAGTCTGAATGATTATCACTTGTAAAGTTTTGAGTTCCTATTCACAATCTCTGATAACCAGGTAGTGCATGCCCCTGGTCTTTAAACCCAGGTTGTTTTACACAGCTTATTGGCTAGGAACAGTACAACAAATAAGCCCAAAATGGTATCACAATAAGACATTAAGTATTTGAACAATGTTAATGATTGTTTTCTGCACAGAATAAACCTTAAATATGGATTCTCCATATTCCAAAACCCAAAAGGAGACACAAAGAACATGAAATTAATGTACAATGAATCCAAAAAGCAGAATAATAATGGTATATGGATTTTCTGTGGTGTACTTTTTAGGCATTTGGTACTTTTATGAAATCATTTTTTGTTTTATTTCTATTTTGTGTTTTAACTATATTGTTAAAAAAATCTTTTAAATGTTAAGAATTATTGTTTTTGGTATTTGGGCCAGGGAGTTAATGGTTCCCATCTTTCCTTTTCATGTAAAATATAAGCTTGGCTTTTTGTGTTGGCTGCAAAGTGTGCTTCTGAAGTTGGGGTCCGGCTTACTTTGTGTCCAGGCCACTCTGGAGATTTGAGGCTTAATCTAGAGGTAATTCGTCTTTTTCAGTTTCAGGAGTTGGGCATCATAAAAGTATGAAGGTGGTTATGCCAGTATTCTTTGATAGCTGTATTTTGAAAATTCTCTTTCCTGAATACTGCAGATATTTTCAGTAAGCAGAGGATGCTAATGTCCGCATCTTAGAGACAATATAATTGTCTAATACACCTCTAATCTGTTGCCTGATTAGACAAGGAATATTTGTATCCTTTTTCTGTTGAGGAAACATAAATAAGAAAAGTAATACATCAATGAAAATCTAGTCAACAGTTAAATACCTGCTTCTACTTGTACAAGTATATTTGGAGCTGTTTTTAAAGCAAAAAGAACAGTTTTCTTTCTTCATGTATTGGCAGTGTATTGCACAGACAGTTTTATAAAATCACCTCATGTCTTTGATCCTTTCTTTGCAAAATCAGATAAGGATTTCTGGTGTGTTTACAAAAACTATAGAGACACTGATGAGTGGAAACAGGTCTGCAACACCACTTGTCATATGCGTGTGCATGGGGAACAGTTTAATGGATTTTGTGATTGTAATACTCCACCAAGACATGAGGTGGCGCTGTACTCTCTTCTCCTATCCCCTCTACAGAAAGAAAGATTGACATCACTATGACGCCACCTGGACCCGCCTCTTCCTCCCAGAATGCCTCTTAAACCAAAGCAACACCTAGTTGGACAGTCTGACTAGGAAACCCAGGACAACACAACATTTTGTGCTTTACACACATTTTGTTTTCATATCTTTTGTGAGCCTTTAATATATGGATGTTGGCCGTGAAGGTGCCCCAAAACATTTTCTTTGTGTTTGTCTCATTACACACTATAAGTATTGTGATATGCCCTTTAGTTTGGCAGGTACACCTGCTGTCTTCCAGTCTCTCATCATTAAAGATTTTAATGGCTGTTTAAGCAAGACCAAAAATGATGACCTTCTACTTTCATTGAAAATGACCATAATGATATTACATGCTGAACACTCCGCAACATGCAGAAGCATGATGACCACATAGTGACATCACAGTGGCCATCACATACATATGATAGGTGGCAGAATAACAGAAGTGAGCAAAAGCGAGCATTTTACAAATGTACAAGAAAAGTCGGAGCCCTAACTCAACAAGAAGAATGTAGTTGATGAGGTGTTTTTATGTTTCTCTTCACAATATTCAACATACTGCTGATTGTGTTGCAACAGATTAAATGAGTTTGAGAATGTTATGTTATTCTTAGTTATGGGAATTTACTCCAGTCATGCAAATGCAGCTGTAGTAGCAAAACTGGGATTAATTAAGCCTGAAAATATAAAGCATATGGACTGCATTACAAATGAGTAACATTACTAGACATTCTGAATATCTTAAGTCAGATCTGTATTAATAAATACAAGTGTCTTGTATTTTTAGATATAATTAGGTGCCACTGTGTGAACATTTATTATATGAGTGTTCACTTGTCAAAAATTTGTCCTTTAAATTCGTTATACAGTATTTACGTCCTGTTTCACATGAACTTTCAAGATTACAAGAAAGAGAAAAATGTTGGAGGCATATGCAAAGTTTTGCTTTAGCCGAAAGGCTATGGATTTTTATTCCAACCATCTTCCCAATCATTGAGTTATTTACCTCTAATTGATTACTTTTTTCATTTGTGGCTCTTTTTAATTTTCCGCCCTCATTATTTATTCAGGCAAGTGCAGTAGTATAAGGTTTACTTTAATTTGAAATTCAGAAATATTTTTTATTTTTGCCTTAGCTTTAAATGCTGAAGTCTGTTTTGTCTGCTAATTAACTTTCTTCCTGACGAGTCTGCCCACTTCATGATATCCAATAATGAAAATTAATGACAAACAGAGTAGATGCCATGTCAAATGCCACTTAATGTTAGAAGACTTTCATCTATTTCAGTGTCATACATATAACCAGAACACTTGCAAAATCATCTTCTTCTTCTTTTGGCTGCTCCCATTAGGGGTTGCCACAGCGGATCATCTTCTCCCATATCTTTCTGTCCTCTGCATCTTGCTCTGTTACACCCATCACCTGCAGGTCTTCTCTCACCACATCCATAAACCTTTGCTTAGGCCTTCCTCTTTTCCTCTTCCCTGGCAGCTCTATTCTTAACATTCTTCTCCCAATATACCCAGCATCTCTCCTCTGCACATGTCCAAACCAACGCAATCTCACCTCTGTGACTTTGTTTCCAAACCGTCCAAACTGAACTAAATGGTGAAGAAAATTTTAAAAATCAAGTGGGAAAACACTACATCATCCACATGTAAATGCTTGGTATATTCCAATAAAAACTTAACAAAACCAGTTTTGCATTTTCTGGACTGACACTAAAGCATAGAAACTTGGAAATGATAATAATAATAATAATTAATTACATTTATATAACGCTTTTCTCAGTACTCAAAGCACTATCCACACAGGGAGGAACCAGGATAACAACTTATTTAATAAAAGTCCAATTTAAAGGAGAAGTTTACTGCAGCCATAGTAAATCTTGTGTGCTTAACCTGAGAGCTGCTGTTGTAACATTTAGTAGAAGACTGAGGGAGGGAGCAAGTGCCATATTCATTAAGTGTTCAAATTAAAATTTTGTTGTGAATACACATGTGTTATGTTTCTTTTATTCTCCAACACAGTACTTTACAATGACACCTGTATCAAGTCCCTAAAACACAGACTAAAACAGGCAAAATGCTAGCCAGGATAGAACAAAAGCAGAGTGGCTAGAATAGCATTTACTCTAACAATAAAACTGAACATTTTGGATTGCATTGAACATTGGGAGTGAAACAAAGATGTTTGTTTAGCAATAGCTTTCTCTAAGTCTACAATATTTAGCAATCACCAACTAGTGAAGATAAGGCACATTGTAAAAAGTTAACAAAAGTGACAAGACAGTTGCAAGAAAGATTTATGAAACTTCATAAAGATGGCAGTTTCAATGTACTGACTACTGCAGTTACCAAGACATGCTATCATCCTTTCTTATCATTCAAAATAAAGTACTATGATTGTTTGAGAATCTAAAAGAAAAAGAGTAAAACAACCATTCAAGATCCTCCACTTGCATCTCCAGTATAAAAATGACGATGGCAAACATCACCCCAAGCAGATTTTCAATATGGATGAAATAGTCTTGTTTTGGAAGAGAATGCCATCACATACTTTAATGTTGCTTGAGTAGACAAAGGTACAGACACACTAAGCTTCTAGAAATCGACTTATGCTAATGCTTGAGAGTACTGTAGATGGGGACATGAAGTTAAAGCATCTGCTTTGTGTGGTACACCAAGAATGAAGGGAAACCTAAAATGAACCCTGCTCCTCTTGAGATATTATAACAAAAAACCTTTGGATAGTTTGAGCTTTTATGTGACTACATCATGAACCACTTTATTCCTTGTGTATCTGAATATTATAAATAATACAACCTTGATAACAAAGCTCTTCTGATATTGAGTAACAGTCTTAGTTATTTCTACAGTACTCATCAATCTTCTAGCAATGTCTAGGTTGGTTTTTGCCTGCCACAAGGACTTCATTATTGCGCACTATGGAAAGAGTCATCTTCACATTCAAAGTGATCTTCACATTCTTATTAAACATCTTGACCTTTACGAAATAGCAGAAAAAAAACCTTATTGATGTTTGGAAGGATTTAATGTAAAAAAAAAAACAATGTTAAAGTTATGGCTATATCTTGGTCAATCATTTTGTAAATATATAAAAGATATTTGGAAGAACTTATGCCCCAGATGTAGTCATCATTTCACAGAGCAAATAGAACAGCTGACATCTGTTGACAAGGCTGCTGTGGATATGGCAGCCCATGCAGGCTTTCGGGGAGTAGATGACGAGCACATGCAAGGTGTGTGGAATGAGTGATTATGAAAGAGAAGAGGAGGGAGATGGTAAGATTAAAAATAGAAATTTCTTGAAGTGTAAATTTTGCAACAAATGTTTAAACTAAAAGAAGATTTATTGTTTTTGATAGAGTATTATAACATCACCTCTGATTGTACACTGAAGGCAAAGTAATGATTAACTGTTAGCAATCTAAGCTTTGTTGCCTCCCTAATTCCATTGTTTGATTATTTTGTACATTTATTGCATTTTTGGATGTACTGATATTTTTTGTTGCTTTCATGATGATATTAAATTAAGTGCTTTTTTTAGGCCACACACACACACTGACATTTATAATATGCTTATAATAGACTTGTTAACCATGGCACCATATAATGTGTGTGTGTGGATGTTTGAGGATGTTTTATGGTATTTGCATATATTCAAATATCCATCAGCCCATTTGCATACATCCCATTATCACTCAGATTACTCATCCCTGCCATATTAAATTCTTTCACTTTTTTCCTTAAAAGCGTTACCTTACCTAAATAATCCTGTTTTCCTATATTATCATATTACCACATAATGTATAAAGCATTATTTAAACCCATGATAAGTGGCATTATTAGTGGAGGGAACTGAATGTCATTATAAATTTGTGTAACCTACATTTTAATTAAGCTGAGGGATGCCTGCATATCCTATAGATGTATACACTTTATAAACTCATACACACATAGACTGACAAATGTGGAGACATGTAGTTAAACCTACAACATATAACACTATGCAGAAATGTGTGAGTGTTTACGTTTTCTAAGAACAAGAGCAAGGGGAAGATGTTCAGAACGGAGAAAAGGAGAGTACACAGTAACAACAGAAAGAGATCTTGAATGAGAATTTGAGAACAGAGTCGTTGGTATGGCAGGAGACCCTGTAAGGGTTGTGCTTCTGCTGTACCCTGAACAGAGGCACTAGTTCAGAAAAGAGACAGAGAAAGAGAGGTGACCTGGTTGAAAGTATGTAATGTTTCCTCAGCACCTTAGAGGGCAGGTGACCAGGCTGGAGATAGAGATGACTGACCCTCTGTACATAGATAGATAGATAGATAGATAGATAGATAGATAGATAGATAGATAGATAGATAGATAGATAGATAGATAGATAGATAGATAGATAGATAGATAGATAGATAGATAGAGGGGACTAATGAAGGTTGGCAAGACCTACCTAATGCCAGCTGGCAGCAAGGCATTTTCTCATATAAAGGAATGGAGTATGCTGCATTCTTGGAGGAGAAACAGATGCCATGAGGGCAGGAAGGAAGCAAGATGACCTCCTGGATGATAATGTGGGAATAGATGAGACTGTACTCAAGCTTTAAGCGAATGGGCAATTAAAAGGTTCCAGAAAGATCCAGCTGTTTAAAGAGTACTGAATAAATAAGAGTGTGGAGACCCCACATGGTCCAATACAAAGAAGTCTAACCTGGTGTCCCTGGAACAAAAGTGAGCCGTAGATGAAATTCTTGGTTTTAGTTAGAAAAGAACTCAAGACCTTATGCATTCTACATGAAAGATAGAAAACCAAGTTCTTGGGAGAAAAAGAAATAGAGAAAGAGAAGAGGAAATGAAAAAGAAATACTGGTAGTAGTTTTGAGGTGAGGAATTGGGCAAACCACCCTACTAAGCATACAAGTTCAAGATCCATGCAAGCAGATGCAGAGTGGCTGCAGTTTATTTTGTATTTGATCTTTTTATTTAAGTTACAAAAGGTAATCCAATCAAAAAAAAAAAAAGAAAAAAAAAGAAAGAAAGCAAGTGCAACAATATGTCCTAAAGACAATCCATAAAACAAAGCCCTCAGGTCCTCTGACTCATATGACAAGCGAGCTGCATTTCAAGTGGTTCTTCATACAGAATAAAACAGAAAATAAAATAAAAAAGGTTCTGTATTTAGCCTTTTGTTTGTTCCTCCCACATGTGGCTTATTTAATAAACAAAACATTTTTAAAGCTTCAACTTTCTTGGCATTGTTCATGGGTAACGACGGTCATCCAGAGAATGTCATCCATATATGTGTTCAAATAGCTATAAAAACAAACATTGATAAAATAATAAATTCAAACTGATGAGTGAAACTACTGTCAACTTCAAAGAACTGTTATATCACCACATTCTGCCTTTAAGTGTAACGCTTTGATGCTCACTGAATGGTTGTGGGCCATCTGTTGTGTTTAATTGGCAGCTACAACTAGAACAGGTTGCTGTCAGTAGTTTAGAAAAAGTATCTGTATTTGTCAGTAGCTCTTGCCTTTAGGCCGGCATTGGATAGTTGTGCACCATGTTCTTCAGGAAATGTTAAATACAACAGGACAAAAAAGGTCAAAGGTGTAATAATGATCTATTCACCAAGTTGGATCAGTTCTACTTGGAAATCTAGGTCACACACTGTGAAGCAGCAAAATTTCACGTGAATGTGAGAGTAAAGTCACCAACTGTAGTATGTTGTGAATTTAAACTTTAAGTAAAGTTGTTGTGAACCAGACAGGCAATATAATTATTTGAACAATAGGGGGAGCATAAAGTAGCAGAAGGCAATTGGGAATAATACAGACATACATCTTTTGTAAATGTTCTAATTCATGTTTGATAATAAAGCAAAAGCCTTTGTGAGTTCATCACCTGCCTCTCACTAAATCCTTTAATGATGCTTCTACAACAAAGACCAGCATATGATGTCAGAAGTGGAGAGAGTCCATCTTGTAGAGAACTGTGTGAACTTCTCAAGCTAAACCAACAACAAGAGCTGCTTCTGGTAAGATAAGTGACCAGTGTTGCCAGGTGCACAGTTTTCTCGCCTTATTGAGCTATTTTTAATCATCATCCGTGGGAAATATTGGCTTTCACTAGTTGTGTTTTTTGGGCTACTTTTTAAAAAACAACATGGTATTTTGGGCTATTTTTCAACCCAACCTCAAACGAATTTGACCATGTTTTTCACCCATTTGGCACCGCTTCTCCTGCTATTCGCACTTGTATTATGTTCTTTACCATTCTAAAATCCCCCTTTCTCCCTTTGTGCAATGGTATATACCCATTCTATGACACTGAAACATCTCAAAGAGGGGAACAATGTATGTTCTTAACCCTCTTGCTCTGACACAGCCCCCTGCTTTCTGGTGTGTTATTTTGTCTGCCTCAGGCATTTGGCTATTTTTTTGGGGCAAATTCGCTATTTTTAAGCAGTCATTGGGCTATACATTTTTTAGGAACTGGACAAGCCTTAAGTAACCCACAGAGTGAACAACAGCCTTAACAGCACCAGCAGTAAGTTCTTTCAGTTGCTTTTTACATTTGCCTCAGTGAAAAAGACCAATTTAAACCTCTGTTGCAGCTAGCCCTAATGTTAGTGAAAACTGGCATAGATGGGAGAAGAAATATAGACTTTACATGACCACAGTCCAGATAAGCAAGAAGGATAGAGAAGTAAAAATTGCCATTTTGTTGCATAGAATAGAAGACGAGGTGCTGGAAGTTTACAATGCACTTGAAATTGCCAATGCAGATACAATAACGATTACAGTAGAGGCAATTTTTGTAATTTTTATAACACTATTACACACCCAAGATAAATTTAGTATTTGAAAGACCTCAGTTCTAGACTTAAGACATGCACAAACCGCTGCAGATAGACAAGTTTATTACAGAACTCAGGCCATGGAGCAGAAGCTGTGAATCTGGCTCTACTGAGACGATATGATAAGGAGCACAACTGTCTTCAGTGTTAAAGACAAACATGTGAAAGAATAACTTTTCAAAAAGCCTGGTCTAACTTTAGAAAAAGCTATTGACATTTGCAGAGCTTTGGAGATAGCCAGAAAGTAAATTAACATAATGACAAAAGTGAAGAAAGAAAGTTAAGTGCACATGCTCACTCAGGCTCAGAAAGCACAGGCACAGAACAAACTGAAAACTGCCAAGAATATGGCAGGGGGTCAACACAGAGATAAACATGGTAAATCTGTTTTTTACAAAAGAGGTAAAGGTGATACAAAATCGTGGAGCAGGTGTGTCAAAGAGCATCGTCCCAAAACATGTCCACCATATGGCTTGAAGTACATGAACCATCATGCAAAAATGTGCAGGTCTAAAGCAGAACAGTCTGCTCAGGCTGTGAATTCACTGTTTGTTGGCATCTTACAGTGTTCCCAGTTAAATGTGCTACAGACAGCTGAGAATGATGCTTGGCATGAGATCTTGTCAGTTCAAGGGGTCCAAATAAAGTTTAAACTGGACACAGGTATAGATGCCAATGTGATTTTATTAATGTAATTTAAAGGACTCCTGGGGGACATATTTCTTGAACCCACCAAGACAAAGCTGACTGCATATAGTGGAGCTAAGATCAATCCTGCTGGTTGTACCAACCTGAGATGTGGTACTACCGATACAGAAGAAAATTAATGTTCTTCATCACCACACTGTCTTTTGCCTCAATCCCAGGGAGAGAAGCATGTGAACAATTGAACCTGGTCAAACGAGTTGACAATGTTCAGAGGCATTCACCAGCAACCATACAAGAGTTAGTGAGCAAGTATTCTGATGTATTTCAAGGTCTGGGTGAATTTCCTGGTGAACATCATATTCATATTGATCCAGAGGTGACACTAGTAATAAGCAGCAGATGGAAAAATTCTATTTGCAATTATGGATAATTTGAAAGAAACACTAAGTCTTATAGAAAAACAAAATGTCATCACACCACAAACAGAACCAACAAAATGAGTTAGCAGTCTGGTGATTATAGAAAAGAAAAATGGCACACTCCAAATATGCCTAGACCCACGTGAGTTGAACAAGGCTATCAAAAGACAATATTAGTCCATACCAACTCCCACTGATGTTCCGTGCAAACTGGCTGGGAAAAAAAAATATTCACCATTATTGATGAAAAGGATTGATATTGGCAAATCAAGCTGAACAGAGAGTCATAAATGCTCTGTACTTTCAACACTCCTTGGGGATGGTATAGATTCAAACATCTCCTGTTAGGAATCAAATCAGCAAGTGAGATCTATCAACAAAATAACAGTGAAACCTTTGGAGACATCCTTGGTGTGCACATCATTGCAGACAACCTGATTATTGCACCTGCAGATGAAAAGGAGCCTGCAGAGGTCCTTCATGAGGTGATGTAGAGAGCAAGACAGAAAAATGTTACATTCAATGTAGATAAGGTACAATACAAGGTAGCAATAGTTAAATATATGACAAATGAGGAAATGCAAACAGAGTATAAAGTGAAAACAATTGTCAACATGCCAAACCCAGAAGATAAGAAAGCTTTACAACGCCTACTGGGCATGATTAAATATCTGGCTTTCCCAATGAACCAGCAATAACAGCACCCTTGAGACAGCTGTTCAGGAAAGATGCACAGTGGCTATGGTGTCCTGAACATGATACAGCATTAGCTAATGTTAAGAAATCTCTAATGGATGCACCATTACTAAAGTTCTTTGATCCCAAGCAGAGGATATCTCTTCAGGCTGATGCTTCAAAAGATGGGGGTGACCTGTCACATATGCATCCAGAGCTCTGATTCAGTCGGAATGCAGTTATGCACAGATTGAGAAAGAGTTGCTGGCAGTAGATTTTGTGGCAAGGAAGTTTAATCAGTATGCCTTTGGTACCCCAGTAATCGTTCAATCAGATCACAAACCGCTGGAAGCCAGTACATCTGCAAGGAATGTTTCTTCAATTGCAAAGCATGACCTTCAAGTAAACACCTGGCAAGGATATGCTCATAGCAGATACTTGATATCCTGAGCATATGATGTTGAAGAACGCATGTGTGAGGTGGATGCGTCACTGCGAGCATACTGACTATTCAGCAACAGTATCAAGATCAGTAATCATGTCTTTATGTTGGGTGACAGAATCATGATCCCTACCAAAATTAGGTCAGTGATGCTATAAAAATTAAACATTGCCCATCAAGCTATTCAAAGAACCAAAGAACAAGCACACAAATACATGTACTGGCCTGGCATGTCCACTGATGTAGAACAAAGGATGGAAAAATGCAGTGCTTGTCAACAACATCTCCCAAGAAATCAAGGAGAACCCCTAAAAAGTCATGTGATACCTGAATTGCCATGGTAGAAATTTGGTGCAGACAACTTTGAACTACAAGGCTAATCATTTCTTCTAACAGTAGATTATTTTTCTAAAATAATCTAGAAGTACAGCAGATTAGAGCACATGCAGTGATTACAGAGGTGAAAGCTGTGTTTTCTAGGCAGGAATTACTAAGGATGCGATTAGTGTCCACAGAAGTGCGGCAGTTTTCCAGACTGAGATACTGTATAACATGGATGTTTTCAAGCCCTCAATGTCTCTCAGTCAAATGGTGTGGTAGAGAGAACCATAAAGACAATCATACTAATGCTTGAGAAGGCATTCCACAGCAAAAGAGATGCACATCTTGCATTACTTAGTCTGAGAAATATACCTGTAACAGTTTCTCACTAGCAGAATTATTGATGGACTTTGTTCTCAGAAGCACCCACGCTGTAACAAGTCCCATGTCTGAAACCCAGACACCCAAAGAAAGTCAAGCAAAGACTTACACAGCAGCAACAAAAACAGAAACAGTGTTATGAACAGCACACAAAGTCACTTTTCTTCCTTGGTCCAGGAGCAACGGTCAGTGTAGAAACCCTGTAAGGCTAGAAACCAACAATAGGGGGACGGAAATGTCAGGAACCAAGGTCATATGACATTGTGACTTAAACGGGTCAGAAGTATAGACGTAACAGATGACATCTCAAGCTGCTTAAAGGTGTCATCTTTGTAACTGAACAGGAAGAAGAAGACCACTGTAATACAGACCAAGTGCCAACACAAAAAGATGCAGGTATGCCACCTCCAGAAGCACACCAAGTGGTAGACCAAATGGAAAGTCAAGGTCAAGAAAGATCCACTGGATACCTGAAAGATTTAAAGATGGTAAAGGTTAAGATCCAATAGTGGGCCAAGTACTCTCGACCTCTGGTCCCAGGATTACCCAAGCACACAGTAATAAGCAGCGAACTGAACTGTATTTGTATATTGTTGATTAGTTTTAATGTGGGTTATAATTGCTATATGGCAGTTCCAAGAAATTTGGAAAATGCACTTACAGTTTAAAGAAATGAAGAAAAAAAGGAGATTTCACTTTTTTGGAAAAAGGAGGATGTAATGATAGTTGATTAGTAAGGTCTATAAATGAACACTTACAATATGATTAGTAATGTCTCGGTGTGGGGGAGTGCAGACACTGATGTAATAGAGATCAATAGTTCTTGACTAAAGAGCTTGTATAAATGGTAATGTCTACAAGTACTGTTTATTGAAAAGTTATCTCTTTCAAAACTGTGTAATAAATATACTAAGAAACTAATAATTTCACCACAGAGGATGTAGTATATTCTGAATTTAGACATTAAATGAAGTTGTTATGAACCAGATAGGCAATGTAATTATATATATGGGTGGGGTGGCAAAAAGTAGCAGATTGCAATTGGGAGTAATCGAGACATGCATCTTTTGTAAATGTTCTGATTCATGTTTGTTAATAAACCAATAAATCAAAATCCTTTGTGAGTTAATCACCTGTGTAGAAGTCAACCCCGACACAGACAGGCTCAGAGACACACAAGTCCAAATGCATACTGTTTATTTCTTTTCTTTTTCCAGCACACCATGCACAAGTCACCAACTAATATTGCTCAGTCCCTTTTTCTCTTCTCTCTCTCTCACTCTTTCTCTTTGCTGCTTCTACTCCTCTCCATTGCCTACCTTCCGACTCTGACTCCCTGAATGGAGTGAGGCGGCCTCCTTTATACTGCAGCTGGAAGTGCTCCAGGTGGTCCCTAACGATCATCCAGCAGCACTTAGGCCAAAAACCTATGATCGATTTCATAACCATGCATGGGCACACAGAAGCACTACAGGTGCACCCGGATCCTCTCCTGGCTGCAATTCTAGGTGTGGTGGAAGTGCTGCAGTCCAGGAGGTCTGCCCTCTTGTGTCCCGGCGAGGGTATTGTCTCTCTCCCGGTTCTTCCATCATTGAGGCGTCCTGGCCAGGCAAGGGCCCCAGCCATCCGCCACATCTGCCTTTCACTGAATCCTTTATTGATGCTTCCAGAACAAACAAAGACCAGCACACCAACCAAACAGTAGCAATGATGATTTCACAGTCATTTTAACTCATTTTATAATTCCCCTTTGACAGGTGAAAAATACTAATCAGTCAACCACCAAATGCATCAAGGAAACTCTGACCAAGCGCAATATACAGCATATATCAGTTTTGAGAAAAACAGCCCATTTAGCCCAGTAAGATCCTATTCACCTAATCTCTCCAAAATTTAAAGGTGTGAAAGTCCCTAAAGTAAGGTTCTGTACCACACAGTTTGGTATTTTATTCCATGTGTCTATGGTTCTCTCTGTGAAGAAAATAATTCTAATTTATTGAAAAATTTACCCTTGAAGGATAAAGACAAGTCAAAGTTATTTCTTCACAAAATACTGTAGGTATATATGTGTTTTCCACATAAAATTGTGTTCCAAAGTTAAGCATTCTCCATGTTAAAATTACATGGCCAGTCCAGGTGTTTTATAATGGAGCCTATGGGGCACAGGATGGTTAAAAAACAAAAGCCTAAAAATGTACTAAATATGTTCATTGTTCAACTCAAGAAAGTTGTTGAGCATTACTCTGCATCTTGAGATTGCACACACATTGTAAAATAGCTTATACATGTCATTTTCTAAAAGAAACCCACCAATATTATAAAATTCAGCCATTTTTTAAGAAGACCAGCTCTGTGAACTACATTGTTTCTAATGTAACAACCTTTCACACCCTGAGGTATGTTTTCCTCTTGAAAAACAGTCACTCTAAACTGTTCCTGCCACATGCTTGGTATCATGTTGATTTACCTCCGTATTTATGTGAGAACTCCTATCACACAGACAAATATAAAACGTATCTGTATTCATTCATTGATCCATTTATTTTCTACCACTTATCCAAAGCTAGGCTGCGGGGCCAACAGTCTTAGTAGTGAGGTCCATATATCCTTTTCCCCAGCCACACTTGCCAGCTTATACTGTGGGATCCCAGGGTGGTCCCAGGCCATCTGGGAGATATAATCTTCCCAGTGTACCCTGGATATTCCCTGGGGTCTCCTTCCAGTTATTCATTCCCATAAAAACTCCACAGGGAGGCATCAATGAAGCATCCAAATAAGATGTCCGAACCACATCAATTGGCTCCTCAGGGTCAGCGGGTCTGCTCTGAGTCTCTCCTGGATATCTGTGATTCTTACCTATCTCTATGAGAGAGCCCAGCCACACTGCAGAGAAAGCTCATTTCGGCTGCTTGTACCTGCAGTCTTATTCGTTCAGTCATTACCAAAAGCTCATGACCATAGCTGAGGGTAGGAATGTAGATCAACTGGTAAATTGAGAGCTTCTTGTTCTGACTCAGCTCCTTCTTCACCATTAAAGACTGGTACATCAAACATATAACTGCGCTCACCACCCCTATCCATCTGTCAATGTCACCATCCCTTTTCTCCTCACTCATGAACAAGACCCCAAGGTACTTACACTCCTCCAAACTTGAGGCAGTAGCTCACCTCACACTTGAAGAGAACAGTCCTCCTTTTTCTTACTGAGGACCATGACCTCAGATTTGGAAGTGCTGATTCTCAATCCTGCCTAGTCACACTCAGTCGTAAACTGTCCCAATGTATGCTGGAGTTCACAGCCTGATGAAGCCAACAGGACCATGTCATCAGCAATAAGCAATGATGCAATACTAAGGCCACCGAACTGGAGCCCTTTCCCTCCCCAACTGCACCTTGATATCCTGTCCATGAAAATCATAAATAGGATAGTAGACAAAGCATAGCCCTGGCAAAGTCTAACACCCACTGGAAACAATTCTGATGTTTTTCTGAGTATGCGGAAATAGCTTTCACTGTGATTATACAGGGACTGAATAGCCCTTATTAGGGGTCGCGGAATCCCATACTCTCTCAGCACCCCCCACAGAATCCCTAGAGGAACACATTCATACGCCTTCTCTTAAGTCCACAAAAACATGTAGACTTTTTGGGTGTACTCCTATGCCTCCTATAGAATCCTCATGAGGGTAAACAACTTGTCCACCGTTCCACAGCCTGGATGGAATCCACATTGCTTCTCCTAGATCTGAGATTCCACAACTGTGCAGAATCTTCATTGTGGCATAAGCTTTTCCAGGAATCCCACTATAGTTTCACCTTTCTTAAAGATGAAGCATCACCACCCCAGTCTGCCTCTCCACAGGCACAACTTCCGATGACTATGCAGCATTGAAAAAGGGTATCAGCCATGACAGTCCAACAATGTCCAGAACGTTCAGCATTTCTCATCCACCCCTAGAGTCCTGCCACTGCAGTGTTGCTTAACTACCTCAGTCTCCTCCCCCAGGGAAATAGACATTGATCCCCAATCAGTTTCTGGATTGGCCTCCTCCACAGAATGTGTGTCCATTGAGTTCGGGAGCTCTTCAAAGTGTTCCTTCCACCACCAGACAACATCTTCAGTCCGGGTCGGCACTTCTCCATCCTTGCTGAGAACAGCCTGGGTGAATCCCTGCCTTCCCTTGTCACCTGATAGTTTGTCAGAACCTCTTTGAGCCCAATCGATAGTCACTTTCCATGGTCCCAACTCGCTCCTCCTTTTTCTTCCCTGACCTCTAGGTCCTCAGCCCTTCTGGCCTGTCAGCACCTCTCTGCTGAGTCTGGAGTCTCCCATGCTAGCCATAGGATGAAGGCCTCCTTTTTCAGCCTGATGGCATCCATCACCTCTGCTGTTCACCATTGGGTCCTTGGGTTGCCACCTCAAGAAGCACCTATGGGCTTCAAGCCGTATCTCTTTGCAGCTGCTTCCACAATACAGGCTTTGAAAAAGGCCCATTCTGACTCTATGTCTCCAACCTCCCTCAAGATGTGGAAAAAAAAAGCTCTTTCATAGGTTGGAGTTTAAAGTCTTCTGCACGGGGGCCTCCCCGTAACGTTCCCAATCCAACCTTGTTACTTGCTTGGGCTTTCCAGGTCTTATCCAGGTACCTCCCTCAACACATCACCCAGGTCACTGCCAGGAGGTGATCAGTTCATATGCCCTGTCCCTCTCTTCACCCAAGTGCCCAGAATATACGGCCACAGATCTGATTATACAATTATGAAATCGATCATAGGTTTTTAGCTTAAGGTTCTCTGGTACCAAGGATACTTATGAGTCACCCAGAGACCCTGGTAACCCCATACTGGGCAAGGTACTCTTTTTATCTTTATAGACTTATTACGGGCTGTGAATCGCTCTTTGTCTGACCCCTCACCCCATGTTGTTGAAGAAATAATTTCAACTTCAAAAATGCCAAATAAGTCTTTTAAATTTCCACCCATGTTCCTGCTTAATGTCATTTTAAAATAACGCTTTACTTGCAAGAAGAAGGATTTGGAATTCCATCCTAAAATTAACTTGAAGCCAGTGTAAGGACTCAAGAAGAAGAGTTTCATGTTTGTACTTCCTAGATCTTGTAATAATTTCTGCAGTAGATTTTGAATTAGCTCAGGACTACACATGGAATGATATGAAACCCCTAAGAATAACACAACTCTACTAGAAATACATGTGTGAGTATATGTGTTAACTTACCAGTGAACTGTATAATAGATATACTGTATGTGAACTAAACCATGTAAGAATGGTGCTTGAGAACCCAAAGAAATCTTCAAGCCAGTGTAACTGAATAACGTCACACTGGTGTCAAAAACTGTGCTTAAATCTAACAATATAATTATGGCATAGCATTTTCATCATCAAAAGACAATAAAATATCACTGAAAACTCATGTTTGTTCTCTATTAGTACTGACACTGGACACCAGGTATCCTCATGAGTTCTCAAGTAAATATTAATGATAAGTTGATACTGAAGCATAACAAGTACTTTTTCATGTGTTGAAAAGATAAAGGGTAAATTTGAAATATATATTGTCATGCATCAGAGGAGCACCCTCCAAGTTCATCGCAGGTGTGTGATACCACTAACTGTCTTGTCCATTCTTCCTTCAGAGAACAGAGCAACATTCCAGTGAGGGCAACTGACTCCACCCATTCTGGTCCATGGCCTATATGAACTCAACAACGCCTGGAAGGAGGCATCACTTATACCTAGAACAACCAGAGCTAAGGAGCTCTGTGACTTTCCGAAGGCAGACAAGAAAGCCGGATTGATTCGAGACAGTTTATATTCATGGCAAAAGTTTTCTTTTCTTTTACACCTTTATGCATTCATTTTTGTTTGTAATTAGAAGTAAATGGTGATGACTGGGTTGGTGCCTCACAAATTCTCTTTCTTTCAAGCCTGATGATCGCAATATGTAATTATTGAATATATTTGGATATAACTGATTTTTTTGTAATAATGGCCAGATGACTGACATTTTTAGTACATTAGAAACTGTGCCACTAATGTTAACAATGGATGTTGCCAGAAAAGTGTTTGACGTTATCATTACTTTTGTTAGGACAGGTTGTAGCTTTCATTTTGGAAATTTAACTTATGATTTTCTAGTCTATTATAAAGTTAAAATGACTAAGGCAGAGCATACAAGCACAGACAGAGCTTGGCACTGTAACATTCAGCTTGTGAAATTACTTTTAAATCTGGAATCTTATAGTATCAATTTTATCACTAAATATGTTCTTAAAAACTGTGCCATTTGTCAGAATAGACACTGTTTTAAATAACATACATGAACTACTTACATTTAAATCTGTTACTCATATCCACCATTGGATGAATTATGGTTTTATATTGTTCAGGACAATGACTGAAGCTGAAAATAGTTCTGGTTATTATACCATGGGGTGTACAGCCCAGGAGGCATCAAAAGAACAGTTTCTATTCATGGGCAAATGTCCTAGAATGACAGTCAGGCATGAAAGATGCATTTCTGTTCTTAAAAAAATGTATTAACTTCTGTCAGGCCTTTCCTTTTCCTTTGTCTTTTCAGGTTTTACAGAATTAGTTTTCCCATGTACTATAGTCTTTGTATCCTTAGGATTCATCACACTAGTCTTGTTTGACTTTAATGTATTTAGTTAGTGTAGTGATCATAACTGTACAGGGAACGTCCAGTGTAAATCACCACAAATATTGTGTCCAAACATCTGTTTGTTATTTCTTTTTTGTGTGTTTGTCTTAGGTTTAGTACAAATGGCAATAATGAATGGCAACTCAGTATTTGGCAGTGATTTGCTTGTGGAGAAATGAGCCATGAAAGTCTAAGAGCAGAACTCACAAATTGAGACTGGGCAGGAATGTCCAGAAGGAATGTGAGACCAATAAAAGCAAAGGTAATATGTAACCTGACCAGGGCTCTCTTCACTCACTGCATTCACCTCAAACTGACACATCACACAATGTAGCCTCTCGGGAGAGAGAGGTTGTTCAGTGATCTGTTTTCAAAGAACTGTCATTAGTAAAGATGGCCAACTTCTTTGGATCATTTGAGTTACAGATCTTTAGTGAACGTAGGACCCCTGACTAACAGAAAGTTTCTTTGTTACTTTGTCTTAGGTTGTATTATTGTACTATACTGTACCTGATAGATTAGGCAATCTATTAATCTATTAAGTGTACTCCTGAAATTTTGATAATCTTTTTAATTTTGTTTGTCAAACACAAATAAGAATCCCACTGTACTTGTGACATACAGCTAAAGATGCATTAGTACAATTTTAACATTGCATCTTCTGATTTATCCTCCCCTTTTCTGCTGTTGTATCCTAGTCTTCTATTAACCTTCATAATGGCCTTTTCTTAATGACATTGCTAACAATGACTGTTTGACTAGCAAGTTCACCTCTTGACCCTTCCTGAATGGCACTTTTATAGATTTTCCACCTCTTTAAACATACAATCAGCTACATAAGTATTTGGACAGTGACACAATTTTCATAATTTTGTCTCTGTACGCCACCACAAACAATTTGAAATAAAGCAATCATTATGTGATTGAAGTGTAGACTTTCAGCTTTAATTTAAGTGGTTTACAAAAAATACTGTATGAGCCATTTAGGAATGACAGACATTATTATGCATGATCCCCTATTTTCAAGGGCTCAAAAGTATTTGGACAGACTAACACAATAATAAATATAATGGTCACTAGGCTGACCCGCCTTTTAAGGCGACCGACTTTTAAGTCGACCACTTATTAAGGCAATTCAATATGTAGATCAATTTGATATTTTATACATTGAAAAATAAAATTCATGTACTACAACTCATTAATTTAGTTACATTGAATCTGAGCTGCATTACTTTAATACTCGTAGTTTGTGTTATTTTTGCGACGAAATTTAAACTTTTGTTCTATATAATTTCAAAAACTTCCTTGAATACTATATTTGGTGTGAAAACTCTATTAGTGCCTTTTATCAGTTTTCCTTGTTGTGGAGTGTCCACTACATGGACAATTACGTCCTCAGAGCGCTTTGCTCTTGAAAATGCTACATAGAGCTGACCATGGCCGAATACTGGTCGTGGAAGATATATTCCAACTTTATCAGCAGTTTGTCCTTGCGATTTATTTATTGTCATTGCAAATGCCACCTTTACTGGAAACTGTCTTCTTCGAAGAACAACAGGCAATCTGTCAGTAGTATCCAGTATAATTCTAGGAAGAAATACTACTTCCCCTTTAGCAGTGCCAGTCAACACTTCTGCCTTTAAAATATTAGGCAGTAAATCTCGAATAATTAGTCGTGTTCCATTACACAGACCACTCCTCAGATTTCGAATGAGAATTACAATGGTACCTTTCTTCAATTTCAATTCGTGTGATGAAATTCCAGAAGGATTCAAACTGTTTAAAAACTCTATTGGATCATTGGAACGATCTTCATCCGTGCCATCTAATATTGAGTAATGGCTTAAGTATGTAACAAATTCACCATCTAATAAATTCAGTACCTTCTCATTTAGCTCATTACAATCTTTGTTGATTGGAGTTAGTATAAACTTATTCGCAAAGTTGGGGATATCCGCTACATGAAGTTTATCGCCAAAGATCTCCTTTACTATGTCACCTTTGCACAGCATGCTTGGTGGTATTTCTATTAGTTCTTCATCTAGGCCAACATCATTAGTTAGCGTTCCTTCTCCAAGTTTTAATAACCAATCACTGAATTCTCTATCAACCGATCGGTTGTTCTTGATCAATTTGAAAGTATGGAAGTTCTTCCAGCTTTTGCTATACTTTATACAGACTTCAACAATGGCTGTTCTGCTGCCATGAGGTACAATCGGCAAAGTTTGCCTGAAGTCTCCTCCAAGGAGAAACACTTTACCCCCAAAAGGAAAGTGCGCACTGGAATTTATATCCCGCATCAATCTATCCACTGAATTTAATGAGCGTGTGAAGATGCCATAGTGGATTCATCCCAGACAACTAATTTAGATTCTCTGAGGGATTTTGTCACTTTTGAGCGAGGCGTAATTGCAGAAACTGTTGTCTCCAAAATATTTATTCCTAAGTGAAACATTGAATGATATGTTCATCCACTTGGAAGTAAATTAGCAGCAATGCCAGTAAGAAGCACAGGCATGTGCAGTTTCAAATCTTCCTCGTAAGGTACTTATTAAAGTTGTGTATAAGTATGTTTTCCCACTCCCACCTGGGCCATCAATGAAAAATAATCTTGGATTTGCTCCTTCATCTATTGCCTTCATGATGCCATTAAAAGCAGCTCTTTGCTCGGAATTTAACATGGCAGCCATTGCTTCGGCCTTTTGTCTTTCTACCTCAGGATCATATTGTTGATTATCGGATTCTGGAAGATTAGCAGGAGGAATTGGCAAACCGTAATCTGTTAATTTTTTCCCTGAGGAACCGAGAATCTTCGCAATATCTTGGAGCGCAAAATAACAGGGCCTGCAAGTTTGGCAATCTTGGTGGTCATTTTGCTCACCTTGTTGTCTTGTGTAATCTTCAGTTAGAGCTGCCTTATGTAATACCCATAAATCAGTAGCATTTGCAGGAGAACAGAAAACTAATATATATGCAAATATCTCACGAAGATGCTTGGGCATACATACCAAGCTTGCATCAGTAAGAGTTTCGTTCCAGATTTCAGAATTTTCTGTCAAGCCTCTGATTTTTGCAGCTTCTTGAAAAGTTGCATACACTTGGTCTCCTGAAGTTTTAAGGTCTTCAAAACTTTTAGCTCCTGGTGCATGTAAAAGGAGCAGGCGTAGGAAATACCTTTCTGTGTCTTTTATATTGACGGAGTACATTCGGCCTATAACAGAATCGTGTCCTTTCTGACATGGCTCCCACGTATCCTGACCATTTTCGTTTTAAGCACATAATTTTCAGGTATTTCATAATAGAAATATCGATTTGCATTTGGATCTGTTTGGTTTAGTTTAAACCATGCAGTTAAGGTTGTGTCCTTGGTTTTAGCCCTTTCGAGTGCCTCTGCAGCATTGCCTTGTCTAATAACGACAGATTGTTGTTCTGGTAAATGCACTTGGAGGCGCACAATAGCATGACTGCGTTCATGCATGTGGAATCCAAAAATTCTCCATGCTGCTTCAGGAGAATTGACATATCTTGAATCCAGATACGTTTTGATCTCATCACGGGCAATTCGCTCAGTTAGGTCTACATTTGCGCAATCATGTCCTTTGTAAACGTATTTAAAGAGATATTTTATGCTTTGAATAGATGCACACACTTCAACATTTATGTGACAGTTATACTTGAGCAGTAAGTAAGGATTATATGGAACGACCCATTGATTGTTAACTGTCCTGCCGTTTATAACAGCGCGTACTCCTTCACGCTGCCAATAAAGTGGATGCCCTTTTTTTTCTGGGTCCGTTTGTAGTTGAAACCCTTTTGGAAAACTTTTTGTGCACTGTTTGATATTATCCATGCAGGAAGCGTTGGGAAATTCTGCTCCACAGGGACCATGAATCATGTTTTTAGTTACGATTTCATATAACCTGGGTTTCTCAATTAAGTCAGGTAATTCAGATTTATTAATAAGCTCAGGAGTTTCTAGTTTCATTGCTCTATCTAATATTAACAAAATATGACCATGTGGCAGTCTCCTTTTCTGAAATTCGATTATATGAACGTTTGCAATAACTTTTCCCAAAACACGTTTTTTGTATAAATCGCTTAGGAGTTCTTTAAGTTTTATATTGAAAACACGTGCAACCAAGTCTGGTCTAAATTCGACTGAGGTTCCATTAAGATTTTGTGTAATTTCTGGCCATTTCAGATTGCAAGTCATGGTAATAAATAGATCTGGTTTGCCATACTTTCGTACAATAGCCATAGCGTCCTGATAACTGCATATTTCTCTGGCTTCCTTGGAACATTGATGGTAATACAATCATTTGCCCGATAGGCAAATCACCTTGTAAGTTGTCTGAATTAAGTTCACGCCTCAAATTTTGATATGAGGACACCCTTAATTGTTGGTGTTTTCTATTGAACTCAAGCGTATTGGCTTCCATCTTAACATATGAGTCCACGAAATATTGTTGCGTTAGTTTACCTTCATGAAGCAACGGATTAAACGTGTCGCGTACTTGCAATTGGTAAGCGAAATACATCATTTGTGTGAGTGTTTTATTATTAGTAGTTTTCAAATCAAAATCCCATCCTTCCTGACCATAAGGAAAAAATACCGGATATGTCATTGCTTCTAAAAATCTGTGACATATACTGATTCTTTAAGTTTTTGGCACAATCTGATTGTCGTGATTTGATTTTAAATGCACCAAAATGTCCCAATTGTGAGATGGTTCCCCATCTGTACTTTGGAAAATCATAGCCTCTTCGTTAACTGTTTGTGGATTGTACCTTTTTATATCAGATTTCTTATCGTATCTGATTGTCATTTTTATATCAGGAGGTGCCTCGCTTCAATTTTGAGCTTCAAGTAAAGCTTCTTGTTCAACTTGATAAAGAAGTTTGTCATTTTTATATCAGGAGGTGCCTCGCTTCGATTTTGAGCTTCAAGTAAAGCTTCTTGTTCAACTTGATAAAGAAGTTTGTATTGTTTCGCTAAATCATTATTATTAGCCATAAAATCGCTCAGTTCTCGCATCAAATCAGGAAGACAATTTTGATTTTCTTTATTAGTAACCCTTGCCTCTGCTGCTGCACTTGGATCTAGTATATACAATTGTGCATATACAGTACTCGGTTTTCATCACCTTCAGGATGTAATGTTCCCGTATGATGGTAAATGGATCCATGAATTCTAAAACAATATGGACCGTGTCCAGGAGGGGTAGCCAATTTCGCGCCAACAGATGCAAATGCAATTGAACTATTATAAGATCGAATATTGGCCATAAAATTATTCGAGTGTAAATGCATGCCTGTCAGCAGGTTTTGGAATAAGTGATATTCTCTCTGAGGCTGAAGTTTAACATTTCCGTTCTTACAACACATAGTATATTCGTTCCTAGTATTTTTTTCTAATGAGAAGAATTTTGCGCCACAATGTACACATTTTTGATTAAAAATACCACAACTATGTTGAAGAATGTCGTCTTCAGACATGTCCACCAAAGCAATTTTTTGTCCAGGCCTGTTACAAACTCTTTTCACAACATTAATTTCGTTGCGTTGATCCTGTGAACGTTTTTGATTTCTTTCGCGGGTTTTCTCGCGAGCTTCTTGACTTAGGTTTCGCCTGTACTTTTGTTTACTTTCACGTTCAGCACACCGTATTTCCTCTTGAGCTTCTTGAGTTAGGTTTTGGCGCCAATTTTGTTTCCTTTTACGATCAGCACGGCGAGTTTCTTCGCAACGTTTTTGTGTTAAACTTTTACGCCAGTTTTGCTTGCGTTGACGTTCTGCAGCACGCTTTCTTTCAGCCATAAGAGCAGATTGTTGTTCGAGACAATCCTCAATTTGTGTGCGCTCCATGTGTACATCAGGCATGTAAGTGTAGGGAATGAGAAGCCACGGAGAATCACCGCAAAAACAATGTCATGTCGTAAAAGTCAATGAATGACTGCTAATAAAATGACCAAGTTAGAAGAAGTAAGGCAGGACAAAATTTCTTTCTATACAAATCTAAAAATAGCCTACCTAATCTCCAAGAACGCGCACAAAAGCAAGTGAACGATGGGAGCACCAGAACTCTGCTCACATCCCATCGCTTCGTATCGCAAGCCGCAAGTAGTATGTCTGTGATAAGCGGAATACCGCTACGCTTTGCATTCACGGGATGGAAGGACAATCCCGACCGCTTTTATATAGTGTCTTGATGATTTTCAATATTTGCTTGAAAATCCTTTACAATCTATTACTGCCTGAAGTCTGGAATCCATGGCCATCTCCAAGTGCTGAGTTTCATTCCTAGTGATATTTTGCCAGGCCTTTACTGCAGCCTGCTTGTTGGACTTTCTGCCATCAGTTTAGTCTTCAGCAAGTGACATGCATATTCATTTGGGTTGAGGTTAGTTGATTGACTTGGCCTTTGAAGAAAATTCTACTACTTTGTGTTGAAAAGCACTTTGCTTTCATAGAATTTTTTGGCTCTTTGTCTGTTTGTATCGTGAAGCATGGATTTTGCAGCATTTTGCTGAATCTCAGCTAACTGTATAGCCTGATACACTTCAGAATTCATCCTGCTACTTCTACCAGCAGTCATATCATCAATAAACACTAGTGACTGACTTTCATTGGTAGTCAGCTATGCATGTCCATGCCATAACACTGCCACCACCATGTTTCACAGATAATGTGGTATTTGTCAGGTCATGAGCCATTTCTTCTCTTCTCCATACTCTTCTTTTTCTGGTATATATTGATATTCTAGGCATATATTCATTCTTGTATATATTGATCTTAGTTTCCTTTGTCCAAAGCAAATTGTTCCAGAAGGTCTAATTAGCCCTTCCTATGCTTGAGATTTACCAGTGGTTTGCACCTTGTGGTAAACCCTCTGTCTTTACTTTCGTGTAGTCTTCTCTTGACTGTAGATTTTAGCAATGATAAGTCTACCGCCCAGAGAGTGTTCTTGGTTTGACTAAATGCCATGAAGGAGTTCTTCTTCACCAAGGAAGGATTCTTCAGTCATCTAGCACAGTCATCTTTCATGGTTATCCAGGCTTTCTGGAGTTGTTGAGCTCAGCAGTGTGCTCCTTCTCTTTAAGAATATACCAGATGATTGTTTTAACCACTCCTGAAGTTTCTGCAATCTCTTTAAAGGTTTGTTTTGTTTTCTCGGTCTAATGATGGACTGTTTTTACTTTTATGGACAGCTCTTTGGACCTCGTATTGAGAGTTCATAGTGACAGTTTCAAAATGCAAATTCCACCCTTGGAATCAACTTTAGACCTTCTACCTGCTTAATAGTTAATGAAATAATGAGGGACCTGCTCCCACCTAGCTATGTCAGTCAAATGTCTGAAAATGGCAGTTTGAGATACACACAAAAATGTCTCTTATATGATATTTTTGGTAAACCCCTTAAATTAAAGCTGAAAGTCTACACACCAATCACATGATGATTGCTTTATTTCAAATCCATTGTGGTGGCAAATTGTGTCACTGTCCAAATACTTCTGGACCTGACTGTTGTAAAATGAATAGACTCGACACACTTAAAAAGGTTTGGGGCAGCCACCCGTATATTATTTCTGGCTGCAAAAGGCTTTTAAATAGTACAGAGATGTTCTCAGTATGGAATCCAAAACAGAACTGCCGAAGGTTTGCAAAGATGGCGGCTTTAAGGGATCAGATAGGAAGTGATGTAAGGGAACCGGAAGTGATGTTCTTCTGATGTCAGATTGTGTGCCGGAAGTGATATTCTTCTTGGCGCTGGAACTGGAAGTGACATCATCTGCTCTGAATCAGACAGGTTTCCCCGCGACTGGTCTGCAGAGATAACAGGAGAAGGTTTAGTGCACCCCGCCACCCCTGGGCCTTGTGTGGAATTACCTTTGCTTGGTCCATACAACATCCTCCTATTCGCACCTATTTGACACTGTATATGGAAGTCCTGTGTTCCTAGAGCCCATGTATATCTTCATCTTATTCACAGTGATTTTAAGTCCTTTCTGCCATGTGTTAGCCCAGTCACAGGCTGGAGCCAATTTCCTCTGAATTACTGCTGCCAGTTCTACTAAACTCCCACCCTTAGACAGCTGGCAAGTTCCATTGCATAAACAACTAGATGCTGCTGAAAATGCAAAGGTATTTTATCTGTTCACTACTGAAAAGTTGTAGAAGTGGCAGGAAGAGGCACATCTTTGAAATGCTGCTGAACAAATTCTCTGTGTGGAGTTGTCAATGAGGTGAAGTGTGGTTCTTCAAAATGGATCCTTAGCTGTCCTAAGATGTTACACAAAGGCAATTATTAGTGCCTCTTTGAAGTTATGCCTGAGAAATGTGTATTCACCCCTTTGAAGTTTACTCATTTAATTGTTGTGCAAAATTGAATCAATCACAATGAATTTAGTTTGATTTTGCTGACATTGATCAAGATCAATCATTGATCTAGATATCGTGTTGATATATTATATTGATATTCAAAAGTGTCAAAACGTCAATGATTGTATTTCAAAAACCTGACGTGCTAGCTTCATTCCGATTTCATATATGATATCAGCGTAAAAAACTTAATAAAGAAATGCTCTGAAGTTCCCAGAAGCAAATAAAAAATATTTTTTTGTAGACCAGTGTTATGTGACTTCTAAACTAATTGGCTGTAACAGCGATGATTTAGGTGTGTCATATTAGATGGGGTGAATACTTCTGTGATAAATGAATTTGTATTTTATATATGTCATTAATTTAGACCACTTTGCTGAGATCTGTTTTCACTTTGACACTGAAGAGTCTTTTTCTGCTGATGTCTGATGAAATCTACTGTGATTCAGTGTTGTATAAACAGAAAATATAAACTCTTCCAAGGTGGGGGTTGGGGGGGGGGTGAATGGCTTTTTATAGGCAGTGATATGTAATAAAACACAAGTGGTGTCTGGGATGTCCTAAACAGGTGGTCCCCAGCTGGCAAACACTGTAAACATCCATCGGCCTGTAGCCATCTTGTATATTGTAATATTCTAATAACTGCTTTACTGTTTCTGTTAAAACCAAACTGAGGTGTTGGCAAATGGGAATGTTAAAGTGTTACACATTACATTCATTTACACACATATTTATCTAATAATTTATCCAGCTTAGTAACTCAAAAACTCCCAGAAATTATTGCAATGATGATATTGTGACATGCAGTTGTATGTCCATGAGATGTTTTATATTCTGACATAATAATATTAATTTGAAAAGAGCATTAGAGCTTTACACATTCATATTAAAGAGCTCACTGTTTATTTTCAATCATCAGTCTTGAAAGAAATTTTTAGTAATATGATGAAAAGAAGCAAAAAAAACAGCAAGCAAAGAGAACAAACATGTTCACTTGCTGCCTCCTGTATAGTTTTAAGCTGATGCTTTGAAACTGAAGCAGAGTACAGATGCCACTACGACAAAAAGGTAGCAAAGTAGGCAGAATGAAAAAGGCCGAGCTTGTCAGTCAGCCTCCAAAGTCCTGCTGAGAGGGAGACGCACTCATCAATAATGCAAGACAGCGGTCAGGTTGATAGGCTCAGACAAGTGGATCACTGGAGGCCCAGCCCTTTATTTCACTTTCCTTTTTTTCTCTGTTATTTATTGAACAGAAGCAGTAATATCCTCAGACTTCCCCTTAAGGTAGTAATTGGTAAGATGGAAAATTCTATGTGGAATGAGAAATCCCCTTGCTGTGAATGAAGAAAACTCCTGAGGATGACAAGCAAAGGAGCTCTGTTTTAAATCTGCACCCTGGCAATGTGCTTCTGCATCCACACAATAAAAAAAACATGCTGGTGATTCTGTAAAACCATCCATTAGATGAATAGCTCAGATACCAGCCGAAAATAAAAATATTCATCCAGCCACACAATGGTGAGTCACTGCAACAGATGAGCAACTCAGTGTGGTTGTGAGTGTGGGAGTATGCAAGAGCAGGCCCTAAGATGGACTGACGCCCTGTCCAGGATATTTCCTGCCTTGTGCGTAATGTAATTGAGATACCCCTGCAATTGGTTTAAGCAGATTTGAGAAAGCTATTTTATGTTTTATGCAGGTGTCAAGAGCAATTTCAGCTGTTCTAGGGCAGCCACATTCTAAAAATACATGAAATGCTAAAAATACATCTAACAATCTCAACTACTTTATCCTCTTTTTCACCATTTGTCCAGCCTTGCATCTTGTCAGCAAGCTTGTCCTCACCTTCTAAATTTCAGCGTCCAATCCTGATAGATAAAAGCCAGAAAAGTCACCTCAAAACCACTCTGCCCCCAAAAGTAGTACTGAACCACATGCTCAGGACCCCTGATCCCATGTGTATAGCACCCACACTCTGCTGTCAAGAACACTTTTTTGGGTTCCTGACTCCACAATGTGGGGTAACATCCACTTGCATACCTGTACAGCACAGGAACAGAAGACTTCATTTCTCTGACTTGTGACTCTTTCTAATTTTTTCTCTCTTTGTTACCATATAGCTAATTAACCAACTTAACCTGAAGTTTATTGCCAGGCAACATAGTTGTTAGGAGTCTCTTTTGGTGTTACATCCACAGATATAAGAAAAGTAAATTATATTAACATTATGATAAAAATATGTGGCACCATCACAGCAATATAAACAGCACTAATGAATAATTATCTATTGCACAAAAACACAAATATATAGATTTGGAGATGCACTATTCATACCCAGTAATACATGTCTTTATAAAGTAAACATAATATAGGTTGGATGGAAGGAGAGACAGAGATGTATCTGTTTAAGCAAATTGACTGCAGTAGGGAAGAAACACTTTACAGCATGTGCCAAGTACTTCTTGCTTTTAGTAACCAGTAATGCTTCTGTGACATCAATAGCATACAGGGATGGTTGCCCTGGGTGAGTGTAGTCTTTGATTTTTTTTCTGTCATGTTCCCTGATCCTTGATGTATATCAGGCCCTTAACAGAGTCCAGTTTCTTCTACCATCCACTTCTTCTACATTTATTTAATATTTAGTGCGTCCATGAAATATTTGGAACAATTTATACATCTCTTATGAGGTTTTTATACCAAAGGAATTCATTTTTGTTTTTTATTTTGTGATTCAAGTCTTCCCAAAAAACATATTTGTTTTTACCATTATTCCGTGATGCCATTTTATTTTTCTTGTGGTTGTTACCCTATGCTGACCACAGCATTGATTTCCGGCATGGCAAGATTTTGCCAAGGTTGCACTATCTGTGATGTAATTGACACAACCATATCAATCTCAGAGCATCATTTACATTATATCCAAGATTGGATAAATCTTGTTAAAATACCTGCAATCGTTTCTTTGGCATTTTTCTGTCTTCAGATTTATTTTTTCTCTTCTCTGAATTATGATTCTTGTTTCACCCTCTTTCTAACGAAACATCAGTTTGTTTCCTATCTTTCAATCCTTGCACGGTTCTGGTTTTGGCTTTCTCCCAGTCCTTCATAAAAAAGAAAAAAACCTCTCTTTTAGATTGAACATCACAGCCATTTCTTTTAATTTATTTAAATATATTCTTCATTTACAAGGGGGCTCCGCCCCCTGCTCGCTTCGCTCGCCTACCCCCGGCGTTGGGTATCCTGAAATACATTAGTCGAGCTTGTTCGTTTTGGAGCTGTGCCCGCTTTGCCCGCGGCATTTCAGATGCGTGTTGTAGGCACCTGCGTTCATTGAGTTTATCCAGGCGGGCTCGTGTTTGTATATCCATCAGTCGAGCTCGTTCGTTTTGAACCCGTGCCTGCTTTGCTTCCGCAGTTTCAGACGCGCGTTGTAGGCGCCTGCGTTCATTGATCTTATCCAGGTGGGCTCGTGTTTGTATCGTTGAGCTGTATTGTGTTTGAATTTGGTGTAAAGCGTTCAGCGGTTTGTACAATCCCAAGCAGCACATTACTCCTAACTTCACTACGCAGTAGTGCCACTCACAATATGGCGGTGACGCCTGCGCCTTCACTCCGCAGTAGTGCCACTCACAATATGGTGGTGACGCCTGCGCCTTCCGTACTATGTCGGGTTTCACTATGCTGTGTAGGCGCCTTTGCCTTTCGTACTTTCCTGCGCCTTCCGACGCGCGATGTAGGCGCCTGCACCTTCCGTACTATGTCGGGTTTGCCTCTGCTGTGTGGTGTGGATGTTTAGGGTTCCGTATTCTCTGGGCTTGTTGCTTTATTTCTTACTTCTGTTATTTGAGCTCTTTCGTTGTTGGCGGTGTATAGCGCATTGTAGGCGTATGTGCTTTCCGTACCATCTCGGGTTTGATTATGATGTGTGTTGTGGACTTTTGTGGACTCTGTAGTCTGTCCCGTTTTACTCTGGGTCGGGGGGCTGTATCCTCTTTTTTGTGTGGCTGTGTCGTTACCGCTTTCCGTACTATCTCGGGTTTGATTTGTGAACCTTTGTGGACTCCGTAGTCTGTCCCATTTCACTCTGGGGCAGGGCGCTGACTCCTCTTGTTTGTGTGGCTGTGTCGTTCATAGTCTCTCCCGTTTCACTCTGGGGCGGTGGGCTGATTGCTCGTTTTTGTGTGGCGCCTGCGCACTATGTCTCCTGCGTCCATGGGCATGTACCTGCGTCCATATCCGGTTTACCATTCTCGGTTAGTAATATGGATAAAGATACTTTGCTACTCTTTTTCCTATACAAGCCAAAGGTTTACAGTTACCCTCTCTGTTGTAGGACATTTTGATGTATATTGGAACTTTTCTTGCATTTTTAAACCTTTAAAGCCAGCTTCCAATGTTTTGGCTTGAGCATGCCAAAGCCTGCAGGTAATAGTTGTAGACTGATTGACTTGGGATGAGCCTCTTCTCGACAGGTTGGTGATGTTCCTGACCTGTTTTGTAGAGCATTTTGGAGGCCTCACACTGCTCTTGCCCTGTCTGAGAGTCCCCTACACAACAGATATGGCACTACCTGTAATCAGACCAATCAGGGTGGTGTCATAGGCTGCCATTAACTTCTTTTGTACCCAGGCATCATTAGTCATAGACAAAGATGGACTAGGGTGAATGAGGAGACAGTACAAGAAGAGGTAACTGCAAATGTATTTTTATTTCCACTCAAACAGAGTCCAAAGAATAAATAGAGTGTGGTGTAGAATATTCTTATAAATAAATAATCCTCAATAAAAACCAGTGCTCTAAGTGGGAGTTAAAATCATCAATAAATAGATGAATAAATTTTCACACAGGTTAAAATACCGGAAGTGCTTGTCTTTCATTTTGAGCCTCAGGGCCTTTCTTTGTCTTCACTCAGCCCCAGCCCACCCATCAGGTATCCTCAGCTGGGGGCCCAGATATCAGCATGCATGGTCAAACTTTAAAACCAGTTTGTGCCCCAGCCATCACATATGGTCATGTCACTGGTGGGTCATCCCAAGCCCAGCTCCACCATCCCACCACCCCTCTTAGGCATCCACAGGACAATCTCCCAAGCCCTTCGGTGCTCTTACTCCCTGGACACTAAGCAGGAGCAAACCTACTCCATGGGAGCTGTCCACTCATTCCCTGTGGAGTCCAAATCCCGATCGCCATGCCTCCTGTCCTCTGCACCAGCTCATGCTTCTGATCTCCATACTCATATCTGCAAACCTTCACTCTGATTTTTTATCCTTTCTGATCTTCCTCTGTCACTCTCCCGATGCTCCTCTTTGTACTTACCTGAGTGAGGCCCCCTATTTATGACCAGAAGAGTGGTGATGTGGAACAGTTGTATTGATTATGCTTTTTCACGTTACAAGCAATAAGCTCACCTTCACACTGAACAGTTCACAGAGACACCCACATAACCCAAGACACACTGTTTGTAAAACTAAAAACATACATTGCCATGGACCCTTAAATGCACTTTACCACATAGCCATTTTATAGGTTGGTCACGGGAGGCGCAGTCTTTGGTAGTAATTGTTGTCACAGAGCTCTAGCATTCTGGATTAAATACACTGTACTTGCTTAAATGCTATCCTCTTACCTGTAAGTATTCCTGTTTTGCTCTTATATTTTAAAAACCAAATCTGTTAAATGGTGACTCTGAATTGTCCCAGTGTATAAATGAGCATCTCGAGGGCTTCCCATCTTGCACCCGGTGCTTCAAAGATTTGAACCAGTGCACAAACCCTCACAACCAGTACTTTGTAGAGAGTTGGATAACAAATGCAGTATGGATGCATCCTTCGTAACCCTCTATTTCAACTCTTTTCTCACTTCATTTTTTTTACAAATGTTCCTGGAACTAACTGTTATTATGAATTGTGCGCTTTGAGAATTATTTTTTTCTCTCTTAAAATAATTTTAGAACAATATTTTACGTAGGAATTTGTGCAGCTTTTGCTTTAGCACTTTCTTTGTGGGTTCTTGTTTCCTGAATGTAACAGTTTATTAATGGTACCGTGACATTATTTTTTTTATCAATTGGGTGTTGCCAGGTTATTATTTCTGTTACAATGCAAGTTATATAGCACAACACTGTGCCTTGCATCATCAGCATGACCCATAAAATCCAGCACAAAGATTCATTTGGTATCTGTGATTGGGATAAAAACACGTATTCTTTCTCTACTTTCTGGTTTCTGATTCTTCCATTTCTCTCTATGACTTTTCTTTCTGGTTTATGATTAGGATTTGGTATTTTTATGATTTTGAGTCATTTCTGGTTTGACAAATGTTACTCCTGGTCCTCTTCTTGCCTTTTTGCAGAATAACTGTGACCTTTCACAGCTCACTTGGCTCTACCTCAGTATGTGGGGAACAAGTTCAACTAAGTCACTTTGATTAACTTCAGCATGCCTCATCAATGTATTGTTCTCTCACAGCCATTTTTAAATATACAGTGTTGTAGTAGTAGTAGTAGTCATTGTATTGTCATGTGTTCAGAGTACAGGGAAATTCTTACTGGGATGTTCCACCAATGTGAGACAAGTGTTTGTTTTGGTCAGTTTAGTTTGGTGCAATTCTTGTTTTTTTGCATAAAACTGAGTCACAAAGGACTGCTCACTGTGTTTGACATTAAATTTGAATTTGTAACCACTAATTATAATGACTAAAATCAAAGAAGCTGGAATCAAATGTCTTTGTACACAGCCATAAATGAAGCAAAGAGAACAAGCAGGAATGAAGTAATGTCCTCTATAATTACAGATAAAGGAGGGTACTTAGAAACTCCATACAGACTGTGACTGGGCCATAATTCAGACGTGAATTCCCAGAGCTGCAAGGCAGCAGCACATTATCCAATTATGAATTAAATATTAAGCATTTTGTTGTAAATCTAGTAGTGGATCACCATGTGTGGTGAGAGAGTATGACTTTTCCAATAATGACGTGTCTTCCTATCAAAGAGAGGTGGGCCATCTTGTAGAATGGTGTTCTTGTAACAACTTGGAGCTCAATGCTATTAAGACAGTGGAAATGAGAACTGATTTCCACCTACAACTTACTAATTGTCTATCTTTGCAAATTACTGGCCAGACTGTGTCTATGGTTCAGTCATTTAAAATCCTGGGGTCTACTTTCATTAATACATTACAATGGGACAAGCACATCACCTCCATCATCAATAAATCCAGGCAGAGATTGTTCTTCCTTCACCATCTTAAGAAGCTTGGAATATCAAGGTATATATTGTTAAATTTTTACTCAGTCATCATTGAGAGCATTGTGACCACCTCAATCCCCGTTTGGTTTCCTTCTGCCTCTTCTCTTTCTAAGACTCAGTTGTAGCAGGTGATTTGTTCAGCTGAGAAAATCATTGGCTGTTGTCTCCCAGCATTAAAAGATCTGTTCATCGCCAGAATGAAAAACAGAGCAGGAAAGATTGCAGCTGACTCCAACCATCCCAGCAGCCATCTGTTCATTAAATTGGCATCACAGAGGAGGTGCAGGTCTTTTGTGACCCGTGCTACACGCCATCTCCACAGCTTCTTTCCTCAAATTATTCAGATCCTAAACAAAGCTACATAGGGTTACTCCTAACTGTTTTCACAACATATAACTGGCAACTGGTGCTGTGTGTCTATTCATAAATGCTTCATACTTGCTCAGCTTGTTCTATTTGATTTCTATATTACTTTTGTATAGATTTTCTATTTATTTGAGTTAACTATTGAAGTCTGTAAATGTTTTGTTCAAGAAATTATTATATTTGTATAGTAGTTTGCACAATGTCAGGTTAATGGTGGGTTAAAATTGTGTTGTCTTGAGTTGGTTATGTCTTGTATCCCAAGTTTTGCACCTAACCAAAATCAATTCTGGTATGTTTCACATGCTAGCAATAAAGTGATTCTGATTCTGACTTCTATGCCAAGAAAGAACACCATTTGCCAAATCCTGGGACACTGGAGCTATCAGCCATTAAGACAAAGTGAAGAATATGTAATGCATCAGCTGTTCATTATGGAAATGCATCATAGATAAAGGGCATTTTCAGAGAAGGACCTGAACAAAAAATATCACTATACACAGATGATATGGTACTGTATATATCAGACCCACTCAATTCTGTGCCTGCAGCCCTATCTGTACTAGCAGAATTTCAAAAGATATTTGGAGACCCAAAATTAATTTGAACAAAAGTGTCCTTTTCCAGTGAATTCTCTACCAAACAACATTACATTTAGACACCTTCCCTTTAATCATTGCAGATCACTTTAAATATCTAGGGATAAATATCACAAGTAACCATAAAGCTCTTTTTAAACAAAATTTTGCTATCTGCTTGGAAAAATTTAAACAAGATCCTCTATCTTACTTTAGCAGGGAGAATTAATACCATCAAGATGAATATCCTCCCTAAACTTCTGTTTCTATTTCAAAACATCCACATATACATTAATAAATCAATTTTTGAGAAGTTAGATTCAATCATAACTTTTGGAATTCGAAATATCCACGCATCCAAAGGGCAACCCTACAACGATCTAAATCAGAAGGTGGCATGGCTCTACCTAATTTTCAAATTTATTACTGGGTGGCAAATATATGAGCTATAAAAACCTGGACATGGACACAAATAGATGAACACACACAGGCCTGGTCCACAATAGAAATAAAATCCTGCAGTACTTCTTTATATTCATTGCTTTGTACCACAGTAAATACGAGTTATTGTCAACATACTAACAACTCAATTGTGCTTCACTCACTCAGAATATGGAACCAATGTAGGAAGCACTTCAAGCTAGAGAATATTTTATCTGTGGCACCTCTATATGAGGACCATCTTTTTCTACCTTCTCAAACTAACGCAGTTTTTAATGTTTGGATCCACGTATGGGATTAAATCATTTAGAGATTTATATATAAATAATGTCTTTGCATCCTATGAACAATTACACTACAAATTTAGCTTTCCATCAACACAATTTTTTCATTATCTCCAAATTAAAAACTTTGCTAAATGAAATCTGCCCAATTTTCCTTAACTCCCACCTATTTCTATTCCAGAAGAGATATCTTGAAGACTCAGACAGCATTTCTATAATATATAAAAACATTTTAAAGTCTCTTCCTTTTAAAGATCCCAGAGTACAGTGGGAAATGGATCTTACTCAACATTTCAGAAAAGCAGTGGAAGGCAGCTATGCACAAAATTCACTCGAGCTCCATATGCGCAAAGTATTCAATTGTTCAACTTAAAATCTTTTATCGAGCACATCTGTCTTGTTTAAAATTGTCCAAAATGTTCCAGGGTAAGATCCAACCGGTGAACATTGCAATCAAGCTCCAGCCTCGCTAGGCCACATGTTTTGGGTGTGTACTAAATTAATATCATTCTGATCCAAAATCTTTAAATGCCTATCAGACAGCCTCGGGGTTACAATCCCTCATAATCCATTAACAACTGTGTTTGGTGTACTCACAGATGGGCTTAAAGTGAAGAAGGACAAAATAAACTGTAATTGCCTTTACCTCACTATTAGCACACATAGACTTATATTGCTCAATGGAAGAATCCTAACCCACCTCTTTTAAGTTAGTGGGTAGCTAATGTTATATACTGAGTGAAATTGGAAAAAATCAAACTCTCACTCATAGGATCTGTACAAAACTTTTTCAAAACCTGGCAGGATCTAATGAATAACATTTTAGAATTAATATTAATATTGGGGAGAAGAACTTGTTTCCCTCTTAACTACTCTCAAAGTTTTACTCTGGCTGTTGGCCTTCCTCTCTTTCTCATGGAATGTGGGTTTATCTGAATTTAGTTTTGGTATGTTTGAGTTGATTATATGGAACGTTACATGCTTTTAATAAATTCAATAAAAAAAAGAATGCGTAATGCATGAAATTAACTACCAAGATGCTGACTTTGTGAATACTTTGGTGCTAAGCCTTTTCTGTTAGGAACTGCTCAGCAAAAGGAATACTGCCAAGATCTTTATATGACAATCAAGTTAATCCATACATCTTATTTATGCAAAAATTGGATGTAATGAGGTTGTTTGCAAGATGGGATGCTAGAGGGCAATGCAGATCAGTCTCTGTTAAGTTTGACACTGTTTTTATAATACCATTTTAACCCAGAATCAAAGAGAGCTAAAATGCAAAGGAATAAAGGCCTAGGGTTTTTTAGACACAAATAGAGTTAATAATCCAGTAATAAGTATTCTGTTAGGACAGCACCTCTGTGAAAAAGTCAGGAATTTAAAAAGCGATTTATTGGTTGAGTTTACCTGGAGAACCAATGCCAAGTACCCAGGACTATGATCTTAACCATCATCTGTATTCAATCTAAATCATCTTGATCAGAACTGTCAGCTTTGGAAAGAGTCATTTATATCATAAAACAAGCAATGTCTGCATCATGAACATTTAAAAAGATTGTTTCCATCTCCTGTTTTGAACTTTTTTCCGTTCCTTCATAAAAAAGCACTATATTCTTAGTGGGCAAAATTGATCTAATAGAGTAGCAACGTTTTAACAAGGACATGGAGTTAAATTCCAAGCCAGTTATTATAGAAGCAGTCATGGGTACAGAATACAATGACTTTTTTTAATTGCATGTCCAGAAAATCCCTGAGAAAAACTCCCAATATAGTTAAACAGCAAATTTCTGGAAACTCTGACATCAGCGTGGAGTTTGAGGAGTATGCTCTCCACTTTTCTGGATCCTAACATGTCAGTGTTAGATTGAGTGACCAGCACTTGTGTGAGTGTGAGGGCCTTGTGTAATGTTGGTTCCTGCTTTGTGCCTAATCCTTCTAGGATAAGACTAAGTGGACTAAAAAATATTTTAAATACATAAAACGTGAAATCTCCTTGGAAACAACTGGGTGTGAGATTCAAACTCTGTGGTGGGTCCTGTGAGGAAGCAGTGCTAACCGTTGTCCCACCACGCCTCCCAGCTTTGCATAGTAAAAACTGTAAATATTTTTTTAAATATATTTTTTACCAAAGGAACACAGGAAAGTTAGTTGACACCCTTAAGATCATAGCAATGATTAAACAGGAAAACTTGAGGTTTGCTGTACATTCGAGCAGCTAGACCAACCAATCTGTCCAGCTTGATCAGCGTCAATGATGATCCATGACAAATTCTAATCCACTACTTCAATTTTAAGTTAAGGTTTTCATCCCAATATGATATATAAGGAATTTACACCTTAGAAAGCCCAAATTGGATGCTCTCAGAAGACAATAGACATCATTCTATTTGCAGCAAATATCAAATGTATAAAGGCATAACAGTTAGGAAAAACTGGAGCTGGGAAGAAGGAAAAGAATGCTGGATAGGAGTGAAGGAAAAATAAGAACTGTGTGCAACGTTCTGTCTTACGCAGTTTGTGAGGGTGTGCACAACCTCCAAAAGTATGTCAAGAAACAGTATACAAAGAGCTTTACAGAACTAGACAGACCTGTCACAGCTCCACTTGCAAACATTACCTCATGTTCCCTGAGGCAGTGACAACACTGTCATTCAGGCTCAGAAGGTGGTGATGACACAGGGCAGTAGAAGGACCTTACAGGGGACTGGCTAACACAGAGGCACCTACACTGGTGAAAAGTGATCATCTTTATATTCCTAGAGAACATGCCAAGTCCTGTTTTTCTAGATGTGTCCCAGACTAGCATTCTCTGACAATCTAATTAATTAAGGAAAGAATAAGATAAAATGGAAGGAACCAGTCAGACATTTCCCGGATGTTAAAGGACAACAGCAAGCCTGCTGGTAGACAGCTGGTAGAGTTCTAAATTGAGCAAAAGAGGGCAATAGGAGCAAATTGTTGTGTTCAGAAGTGAATAGTGTCCAGCCTATTAACCAGAAGCTGAAAACAGGTTAAAGTTCGGGATATGATTAATTATCCTTTGCCCATGGTTAAGGTACATATTACACCTTTCATTAACTGTGAGTTGCAGTGATCCAATGAAACATGCCACTAAAGCCAGTATTGACCACATTAGTGACCACAATGTTTTATGCTTTCACAAAGAGCACACAAAAACATCAATAAGGTTTGGGGCAGGCACCCTTATATTATGTCCTGGCTGCAAAAGGTTAAGTTTTAGCGAAGGTCTTTACAGTTCAGAGTCTGAAATAGAACTGATTTTGACAGTAAAGATGGCATCTTTATTTGCTAGCACTGGAAGTGACGTCATCAGAGGTGCCGGATCCGAAAGTGGCGTCATCACAGGTGCCAGAACCATGCATGATTTCCCAAGAATGGTCTGCAAGAGACTGAGAACGACAGTTAGTGCACCCCGCTGCCCTCTGGTCAGGTGTGGTATTACCATTATTCAGGCCCCTTAGTTGTCTCCTACTCGCACGTGTGTGACAATGCATTATCAAGAAAAAACACACAACTACCTAGTCTGGAAGTCCCCATGTCTACATGGGCACCAGCTGTATTTTGCACATGTACCATTTTGTTTCTATAGTTATACCAATTTCATCTGGCATTTCTCATTGAGTGTGTTTACATGCACACACAAAACTGGGATAAGGTGGATACCCTGGTTATTTAGGTACATATAAATTAATGTAGTGGCACATTGTTGTGACTCAGTTTTTAGCATAGTGTAGAAGTCAATTGTGAGCATAAACTGGGCTTTCAGATGCTGTGTTTCTTTATAAAAAATATATTTCTACAGTTTATAACTAATTTTAGTACTTCATGATGGAATGTGGTTCCCTGGCTTGAGATTTTAGCATTAACTTTGATGATTGCCAACATGCCTTGTTCTATCACTGTCAGTTCCTCTGACGACCAGTTCTCAGTTATTCCCTGCTAATGCTGCAATTTGACCTCACAAGCTGCCTTACTTGTTCTCAACGTTATATTACAATATAGACATACTGTGTTTGAATTTCAGCACTGTATTACAAAGTATACAGCAAACTTTCTCACCGTTTTACTTAAAATCCTCCTGAAGTGAGCCACATTTAGCATACTTCATTTTTGATGAGGGTGTGTATTCTGCTTCTGGATGTAAAATAATCTAACATTTAGCTTAAATACCACCCTTGTGTCTATTTAAATGAAAAACATGCCCCACGTAAGTCTATCAGCAGTTGCAATGCAGCAAGGCAGTTACATTTCCCAAAGCAAATTTAAATTAATCATATAATCAATAATATTAGTCTTTGTGAGCTCTTAATGCAAGTTAATCACACAACAGTTCACCACTAATATCCCTAATAAGCGCATGTCTCTTTAAACAAAAACGAAGGACTCAGTGGTTTATTTCTTTCATGTGCTGCTAATAGTATAGTAGTCCTGCAGTTTTATATTTCACCTCTGACCACCAAGGTATCCCCAGGACTTGACTTAACAGGTTGCTGGCTTTTAATTGAGTCTAGACTGGAAAGGTGAAGGGCTCAACCAATGAGAGAGTAAGCAGAAAAGTAAAACCGAGCTGTGAACTTGGTGGAAAAAAATTCTTTTACCAGATAATCAAGGAGAACAACTGCAAAAGATAGATAGATAGATAGATAGATAGATAGATAGATAGATAGATAGATAGATAGATAGATAGATAGATAGATAGATAGATAGATAGATAGATAGATAGATAGATAGATAGATAGATAGATACTTTATTAATCCCAAGGGGAAATTCACATAATTCACATAAGACAGACGCAGTGAGGCTGAAGGGCTTTGCGTTCTTTTTTGTTGAAGTATTGTTCTTCATCGGTTTATCCCTAAGTTTCTGCCTTTGATGAATAAATCACTCTACCTCAGATAATCCATCCATCCATTTTCCAACCCGCTGAATCCGAACACAGGGTCACGGGGGTCTGCTGGAGCCAATCCCAGCCAACACAGGGCACAAGGCAGGGACCAATCCCGGGCAGGGTGCCAACCCACCACAGACCTCAGATAATTCATGACTCTAATTGGCTCTTTTATTTTAGTATATGTTGTTTATCTCATATTGCAGGTTCAATAGCCTCATTCTTCAATAGCATTTTTCCAAAGTGTTCCATGTTGCAGCCATAAAATTCTTAAGTTGAGGAAGTCAGAGTCTTTTGACCAGAAACCATCTATGATGTGCCTTGCTGTGTGGTAAGGGCACAACTTTGGTATAAGTAATGGCATTGGCGTGATGTTTTTAGATAAAACTGAAGAAAACCACATTGGCTGTCTTACATAGTTTGGGTCCCCGTACATTTAATATCTACCACTATATGGTGAAATTAATTTCATTTTGAGCTTGTCATTATTTTTATGGTTATATTTTACATTCGTCACACTGCCATTTTGTATCTCAGTTTTAGTTATGGATGACGCCATTTTTGTGCATTTTTCCCTTGCATTGTTGTTTAAACGCCTTGATCATGGGAAAGGCGCTATTTAAATAAAATCTATTATTATTATTATTATTATTATAGCAATTTCTCCTATTGCTGTCACGTGCCTCCCAGAAGTTCAGATATGTGATGTCATTAGGTCGTCTCTGTTTAAGATGGCATCACTGTTTGTGATTGTCCAAGATTGTGGATTAAAAATACAAACTTGTGGTGTTGGTGATAGATCTTCTCAAGTTTAAAAGGCTTATTGATTTACTGCTAGATTTTGGATGTATTGTTTGGTTAAGTTTGAATCATATGGCTTTTAATACCTTTGTGTTTTCTAATATTCATTTGTTTCGCATTCCCTAGTCCTGACTCTTCTCTAATAGTCTGCTGCATCAGAACAGAAAGAAATGTAGAAGAAAGACAGAAACAAAAATCTGAAGGAAAGAAACAAAATGTGATAATCTAGTAAAAATTGTGGCCATTTGCTATGCTCCCACATCACTGTGTGTGAATAGTGTATTCATTGGAAGTACACAATCCCTTTGAAATGTGTTCTTTACGAACTGCTACCTGCCCTTCTCTAGTGCCCATGATGCAGATATTAAGACAAAATAAATGACACTAAAAGTAAGATTTGCTTAGTTTTATGATTATTGCTTGTTTACAGTTCCGTAATAAAAAAGCAGAAGGAATCCTGCAAAGCAGCACATTTGTCTCCCACAATTCTTTGTGTGCATTTCCAGAATGGTCAGCAAGGTGTCTTCTGTTTCTTCTTAACTGAGCTTCGGAGTTGACAAGATATCTCATTTATTTTAGTCTTTTCTTTAATTCAGAAGCGATTTCATTAGTATGGCATTTAATTTGGTGAAGCTGATTAAAGTCAAAACTTCAATACAAGCACATAACTTAAGGGCACAAAGCGCTTTTGATCACAGAGCTATAGAATAATTTCTCCACTGCAGTCTCCTTTAACTGTCTCACACAACAGAGCATCCCGTCTCTTCACCATAACAGATACTGTATGTTGAGCTCACATATTAGAATGCTGCAAGCAGCGATGATCAAACAGATGAAGTTTTCTACCATTTCAGCAGCCTGGCCTATAATTATTCAGCATGTATGCCTGTTTATAAAACTGGATTCATTCATTTTCTGAAATGCTTACTCAGTTCAGGGTGACAGAGGTAGCATCTTAAAAAAAATTCTACAATCCAATCAGAAGATCTGCAGCATCAGGCTCCCTAACTGGTTGTTAGCTATCAACATTTACACATCAAAATGACCTGGGTCCCCTTTATCATCGCAGATCAGTTTAAATGTAGGGGTAAACATCACAAGCAAACATAAAGCTCTTTATCAACAAAATGTTGCTGTCTGCATGGAAAAAATTAAGCAAGATTTGCATAGATGGCCTACCCTTCATCCCACTTTAGCTGGAAGAATTAACACTGTCCAGATGAATATCCTTCTTCAGCTTCTTTTTATATGGCAAAACATTCCCATATACATCAATAAATCATTTTTTAAGAAATTAGATTCAACTATAACCTGATTTATTTGGAATTCAAAACAAAGTGTGACCCTACAAAGACCTAAAGCAGAAGGTGGCTTGGCTCTACCTAACTTTCAGTTTTAATACTGGGCAGCAAATATACAAGCTATAAAAACCTGGACACAAACAGATGAACACACACAGGCCTGGTCCGCAATAGAAATAAAATCCTGTAGTACTTCTTTAAATTTCTTGCTTTGTACCCCAATAAATACAAGTCATCGTCAATATACTAACAACCCAATTGTGCTTCACTCACTCAGAATATGGAACCAATGTAGTAAGCATTTTAAGGTAGAGAAGCTTTTATCCTTGGCACCTCTGCACGAGAACCACCTTTTTCCACCCTCTCAAACGTATGCAGTTTTTAACGTCCGGAAAACATTTGGGATTAAATCACTTAAAGATCTGTACATAGACAATGTCATACAAACAATTACACTCCAAATTTAACTTTCCAGCAACACATTTCTTTCACTACCTTCAAATTAGGAACTTTGTTAAACAAAACCTGCCCAATTTTCCTCACCTCCCACCTACCTCTATTACAGGTATTTATAGTCCTTCCTTTTGAAAGATCCAAGAGTACGGCGGGAAAAGGATCTCTCACTCAACATCTCAGAAAAGAAGTGGAGGTAGCAATATCATACAATTATTCAACTTAAATTTTTTTATTGAGCACATTTATCTCGTTGAAAATTGTCCAAAATGTTTTCAGGGCAAGATCAATCTGTGAAGGTTGCAGTCAAGCCCCTGCCTCACTAGGCTGTGTTTTGGGCCTCCAAAAAATTAACATCATTCTGGACCAAAATCTTTAAATGCCTTTCAGACAGCCTTGGTGTCACAATCCCTCCTAACCCATTAACAGCTGTGTTTGGTGTTCTTCCAGATGGGCTTAAAGTGGAGAAGGACAAACAAACTGTAATTGCCTTTACTACACTACTGGCATGTAGACTTATCTTGCTCAACTGGAAGAATCCTAAAAAAAAAAAAGATCTGGGTTGTCTGTTGAGCACTTCCCTGCACCACACACAAAAGATAGGTGTGAAACAGTGCAGCACAGTACAGTAGATAAGGACTAAGGTAAGTAGCCATGTTTTGTCAGTTTATTAAAGTAGGATGACCAGATTCTCCCTGAACCTACATGGGATGGAAGATTTCTTCTTTATTTTAATTCTCAGATGTAATTTTTCTAATAGTGGTGTTAAAGCACACTTTCACTTGTGATACCAGTGCTCCCACGTCTGATAACTCCACAGAACTTGAAGGATCCTCTGCACAACTCCTATTTAGAGCATTAGAAAAATCTAAACGAGAACAGGCCATTCAGCCCAACAAAGCTAACCAGTTCTATCCATTTAATTCCATCAAAATAACTTCAAGTGTAGTTTTGAAGATCCTTACTGTCTACTACACTACTTGATAACTTGTTCTTTTTGTCTATGGTTCTCTGTGTGAAGAAAAACTTCCTAATGCTTTATGATTATATAATAACAAAATAGTAACAATTAACCAAGTGTGTTAGCAGAAGAAGAAGTCTGAGTAGTCAATAGAGGAGTGATGTGTTCATTGCATTTGGTCCACGTTTGTGGTCAGCAGACATCTAGAAACTGATGTTATTGAGGTGGATAGTGAACCTGTTGTTTGCCGATGCTCATTCAAGAATAAAACAGGAATCAATGGCCTATAAGTGAAACATGAACTGATGGTGACAGGTCAGTTGTTCTAACGACAATATAGAGCTTCAGAAGTGGGCCAATTGCTTTATCATAAGGAGAATCACAAGACAACGGCTGCAGAGAGCTTAGTTTGCAACTAAAGACAGCTGTGTACAATTGAGGCCCATCCAGGAAGACTATCTTCCAGTAAGGTTAGAATAGTTCTTCCAGTATGTTAAGAGGGTGATGATAAAGGAAGAAGTGAGCTGAAGAAGATGTAGTAAGGAGAATCCCAATTCTGGGAGCAATAATGTGGACAGACTGAAAACCTTAGTGGAAGGGTACAGGCAGATGGCTGTCTGTTAGGTGTTGAGTAAGCTGAGCTTTAACAACCCACTGTAGATATACATCCATCCATTTTCCAACCCGCTGAATCCGAACACAGGGTCACGGGGGTCTGCTGGAGCCAATCCCAGCGCACAAGGCAGGAACCAATCCCGGGCAGGGTGCCAACCCACACACACAAACACACCCACACACCAAGCACACACTAGGGACAATTTAGAATCACCAATCCACCTAACCTGCATGTCTTTGGACTGTGGGAGGAAACCGGAGCGCCCTGAGGAAACCCACGCAGACACGGGAAGAACATGCAAACTCCACGCAGGGAAGACCCGGGAAGCAAACCCAGGTCTTCTAACTGCGAGGCAGCAGAGCTACCCACTATGCCACCGTGCCGCCCACTGTAGATATCAAGACGGGAATTAGAACATTAAAAAAATTTTGATGAAAACAGGCCCTTCATCCCAACAAAGTTTACCAATCCTATGCACCTAACTTCTTCAAAATAACATCAAGTTGAGTTTTGAAAGTCACTAGAGTCCTACACTCCACCACACTACTTGGCAATTAATTCCATGTGTCTATGATTGTCTGTGTTAAGAAACAAATTGCAATGTTTTTGTACAAATTAACCAAGTTTTCAATTGTGTCCCCATGTTCTTATTGAACTCATTTTAACACCACAGCCTGGATTCAATGTACTATTTTCTTCATAATTAGCACAGTGGATCTTACAGTGCTGATAGAGGAACAAAAGGCTGGCTTCTGAAAAGCATGAATAGCACTTGCAAGCTTGAAGGTAGCAGAAATCAAGCAATACTAGTAGGACTTATTGTGTGTTCTGAATTAAGTATTACAACCAGAATAGGTGGGTAGAGAATCTGAGGGAAGGGTTTCAAATCAGAAGAGCAGAACATAGAATTAACAGTTAGGAAGGTAGCAAGTTTTACTCTAACAGGAAAGTGGAATCCCTGGAGGATGTTTGTACTGTATACTCCACAACAAAGACATTGATAAAACTTGGGCCCCAGTGCCATAAACTAAACACAGTCTTGCTGCACCATCATCCATCATCTCTTTGTTTAGAGATTGCCACTCTTTCCAAATAAGAACCTCTCTAATGCTCAGTTTTAAACCATCACTACAGTTTTCATTTGTCCAGGCCCTCACCAGAAAGCCACTGCTCAGATTAGACTCTTGAAGAAGTTAGTGAAGGGAGCTACTCTTCATTTTCCAAGGGTAGGTCACTAAACTCTCACATCATGACTACTGATGTCCATGCACCAGGTTCAGAGGGGCTCTCCTGGCCTTAAACATGTTGGGTCACCTGATGATATCACAATGTCAGAGTGTTACCCATATTACACCAATGTCACTTTCCACCCATCTCTGTCCCAAATAAATGCCAGTATTCCCAGATTTATTCCATGTAAGATGTCATGAGAGTGCTAAAGCAGCAAGTTTAGCATCTCAGTGCTGGCTAAATTACTACAGTCCTCCCCAGGCCGCTTTGTCACAGAGACAGAGGCAGAAGCAGAACAAGCCGGTGTACTGCTAAAATGAACATTAAAGGCTGGCATGCCGTGAGAGGGCCATTAGTATGGGCCCTTTGTATCCAGGCTTGGCTGTCTTTGGCCAGACACTGCAGACGGGCTGTATCTGTCCATACAAATGACTGTCAGAGTGAGCCAGCGCAAGCTGATTGCAGTGTAAGCGTCTGGTGCTGTCAGCAGCTTTCAATCACACTGGCACTCAGCAACAAAAATACAGAGCGCTATTGTGCCAGCAAACAATGCTGCCACGTTTATACACTGAAGCCTGCCTTCATTTACTCACCACTTACAAACAACAATTAATTGGACTTTATTATGGGATGTAGGAAACAGAAATGAAATAAAAAAGATGCACTTTGTGTGTTGAGTGAAATGTTCTCTTACCTTGCACTTTCATATTGGCTACATGTTAATGCTTGTTATTTTTCTAAGGTGTAATTCAAAACAAATTAACCTTATTGATTACAACCCATGAAGTGTACCACAATGTGCTTTAAAAATGATCAGCTGGACGACAGATTTGTTAACAAATATAAGGGTTGTGATGAAATAAGACAGTACACCATAGGCTAGGTGGTACCCTAGCAGAACATCGATCATCAGCAGCTCAGTCATGGCATCCACAAACTCCTCCAATAATTTGGGAAACTGGGATTGTTAGCAAGCACCCCACCGGCAAACAAACCCTAGGTGGGACATGCAAAATTACCAGCATGTGTCATGGCTGCAAACATTGTAGACTAGAGTTAAGATTAATAATATTCAGGGCATCACTCATATAAACAGCATGCTAATTAAATATTAAATATTATTTTTTCTGCTTATTATTATTCTCTCTGTGTTACAGAACTTGTTTTCCAATTTATTATTCATTGTTACTTTTGTTTCCATTATTGTGCTATGTACGAGATGTGACTATTAAATAATGATTCAAGTCTGGGCTCTGGCTGGGCCACTCAAGGACATTCACAGAGTTGTCCTGAAGCCACTCCTTTGATATCTTGGCTGTGTGCTTATGGTCGTTGTCCTGCTGAAAGATGAACCGTCGTCCCAGTCTGAGGTCAAGAGTGCTCTGGAGCAGGTTTTCATCCAGGATGTCTCTGTACATTGCTGCAGTCATCTTTCCCTTTATCCTGACTAGTCTCCCAGTTCCTGCCGCTGAAAAACATCCCCACAGCATGATGCTGCCACCACCATGCTTCACTGTAGGGATGGTATTGGCCTGGTGATGAGCGGTGCCTGGTTTACTCCAAACGTGATGCCTGGCATTCACACCAAAGAGTTCAATCTTTGTCTCATCAGACCAGAGAATTTTCTTTCTCATGGTCTGAGAGTCCTTCAGGTGCCTTTTGGCAAACTTTAGGCAGGCTGCCATGTGCCTTTTACTAAGGAGTGGCTTCCGTCTGGCCACTCCACCATACAGGCCTGATTGGTGGATTGCTGCAGAGATGGTTGTCCTTCTGGAAGGTTCTCCTCTCTCCACAGAGGATCTCTGGAGCTCTGTCAGAGTGACCATCGGGTTCTTGGTTACCTCCCTGACTAAGGCCCTTCTCCCCCGATCGCTCAGTTTAGATAGCCAGCCAGCTCTAGGAAGAGTCCTGGTGGTTTCGAACTTCTTCCACTTATGGATGATGGAGGCCACTGTGCTCATTGGGACCTTCAAAGCAGCAGAAATTTTTCTGTAACCTTCCTCAGATTTGTGCCTCTAGACAATCCTGTCTTGGAGGTCTACAGACAATTCCTTTGACTTCATGCTTGGTTTGTGCTCTGACATGAACTGTCAACTGTGGGACCTTATATAGACAGGTGTGTGCCTTTCCAAATCATGTCCAATCAACTGAATTTACCACAGGTGGACTCCAATGAAGCTGTAGAAACATCTCAAGGATGATCAGGGGAAACAGGATGCACCTGAGCTCAATTTCGAGCTTCACGGCAAAGGCTGTGAATACTTATGTACATGTGCTTTCTCAATTTTTTTATTTTTAATAAATTTGCAAAAACCTCAAGTAAACTTTCATGTTGTTATTATGGGGTGTTGTGTGTAGAGTTCTGAGGAAAAAAATGAATTTAATCCATTTTGGAATAAGGCTGTAACATAACAAAATGTGGAAAAAGTGATGCTCTGTGAATACTTTCCGGATGCACTGTAAATAGATATTTTGAAGCTCGTAGTTAGACCTTGTTTTATTATAACAAAACAATATTATTTTACAGTTCTAAAATGTGTTACCACACCTTTGCATTTGAGAAACCTACCACCACTGAACTCTAGATATGTTAGATCACCACAACTGCAGACTTGCACAGTCCTAGGATTTGTTAATTGTAGTCTTCCATATCCACCTGCCCTCGAGACTTCTCTGTACTCTCTGACAGCACCTGCAGAAGATAACAGCCAGAGCTGTTCCAATAGGGGTTACCTGGAAAAGCCTTATGATGATTGAATGCAGAATGATTCTTTAATATAAGATGAATATAAAATTATGTTTTGTGTCTTGATTGGTTTATTTGTTGCTGTGGTTATTTTGTTGCTATTGTAGCTTTGAGGAAACAGCTTGAACAAGTCACCAGTCCAGAGTAGGGCCCACTCATGCTTACACTTGACTAGTTAGAAATGCCAGTTAACCACAACTGACAGAATAATACGTTGGGTCCAATCCAGGATATACCTGTTAAAAATTTTCTTTAAAAATGAAACTGGGGAACAACAGAGCAATTATCCAAAGCACATTAATAAAGCAGCACTGCAGTGGCTTAAAAAAAAAACAAAACCTGACAAGACCTCAATATTTCTGCCCACCACTGTTCTCCAACTATTACAGCTACAGCCATTTGCAAGGAGGACTTGAGAAAAATGTTCCAGAACAACATATAAAGACAATAGAGACTGACTGGCTGTTAAAACTTCCAGAGGTGGTTCATCTAAGTGCTGACCCTGGGAGTGACACATCAGTTTGTTAATTTACATTATGATATTGTTTACTATTGGCTTTATTTGGAAGCAGCTCTATAAAGAGCAATATGTAAATCACAAATAAAACCTAATTCAGGCTGTGAGAGCTTTAAATAGCAGAACCTGTTAAAATCAATTTTAAATTAAATCATTAAAACATCCCCTAGACCAGGCGTGATCCAACTCCAGTCCTGGTGGCTGCAGGTTTTCATTCTAACCATTCTAACCCTTTGATTTTGCTGCTGATTAACTTGTTTTGCCTTAGTTTTAATTGACGTGACTCAGACCCCTTAGTTGTTTCTTTTCCCTTAATAAGCAGCCAAACAATAATGAGATGCAAAACATGACCAGCTAACCTGAAAATAAAGAAAGGTGAAGGTCTCGGTCATGTTGGGCTGCTCAGGTCACCAAAATATCTTGACGGTGGTCTTACAAAAAGCAGAAAATCAACAGTCTGCTCTGGCAGAACGAGAGCAGCAACAAGTCCTGATATTCAATAACGGCTTTAATTAACAGCAAGGATTGGCTTCTCATTAAGAAACTGGTTGGAGTGAAATGGGCTGGAGTTTGACGTTCCAGTTTAGCTGGTCATCTGTTGGCTTATTTCACATCTCATTTCTGTTTGGCTGCCATTTAATGAAGAAACGAATTGATTCAGAGGACTGAATCTGTAAAAATAGGACTATTAAAATGAAGGGAAAAGGAGTAAATTAGCAATGAAAACTGCTCGCTGATTAGGAAAAGGGTTAGAATGTAAACCTACAGCCACTGCGGCCCACCAGGACCAGAGTTGGACACCCCTGCTCTAGACTCATCTTACCATATAGCTGTGCTTAAAAATACAGAATTAATGTCTTTTTGGATACATTATTTTGACTTTGTGTTTGGATTGCATATTAAGTTTACTTTCATGATTGTTTGTCTTCCTGACTCTGACACCCCCTTTGATTCTGGTTACTGCATTCATCTCCTGGTCCTTTTGTTAATTTGGCATCTTGTGGCAGAACTGTTCATTTTGTAAACGGTCGCTATTTGAGCCCAATTTAAAATAGCATGGCCCTAGTTAATTACCCTTCAGGTGCACTCAGCAATTCCTCAGCTGTCACCTCAGGGGTCAATGTTGACCACTGCCTAGTGATGGCACTTGGGTATGGAGGTAACTGTTGCCTAGGCTAAGCCCCTTGAGAGCCAGCTTTGCTTCCTCTGTCTCAGTTGTACTTATGGTCTTGCTTATAATTATCATTTTGGTCTTGCTTGTGATTTTGCTCTTGGTTTAAGGATTCTGTTGTAGATTATTCCATGGTAAAGATAAAAAAAAATTTTGATCCCAAAAAATTAGTAATAATAATAATAATAATAATACATTTTATTTATATAGTGCCTTTCCCATGCTCAAGGCACTTAATTGAGACTTACTAAATATTCTGGGTATATGGGTTATACAGTTTTCAGTTTTGATTCAGGTTTGGGTTTCCTTTGGCTAGTCTCTGTTTGATTTTAGCTCTTGCTAAGCTCATGTGCTATGCAGGTGTCTGAGTTTCCACTTGTGACATTACTTTGTTGTATTCACATGAATTTCTCATTGGGATTTGGGGAGAAATAGTAGCTTGCTGTTAATTTGTTACTTGGTCTGCACAAAAAGCATTTAAAGATAAACTTAATTTTTATGTGAATAAGAAGGGAATAGTAATGTAATATTCCATCACCACAATTACCATTCAACTGTAAACATGGCTGACCAGGTTTTTATTTTTATTTTTTATCTTTCATATTATTGACTGAGATCAGCATTATTGTACAATTTGGAGAATTTGGGTAGCATTGCTTACAAATTGTCTGGCAGGGAGCTTCCACTTCAAAGGGTGTTCAAATGAAATATCCAGCAGGGAACCTCACATTTCCCATCTGTCCGTGTAGCACATGAAGGCAGCATGATCTTTCATCAGCCCTTTTGTCTAATTGTTTGTCTTTGTCTGTCTGTTTGCAATAAATGCTTATTTGCTTTGTTTAAATTGTTAACTGTATTTTAATTATGTCACTTATACCTTGAAGCTATTTCTGATGATGTGCTAATATGTAGTATAAACACGAAAAGTCTACTTGATTAAGAAAGAAACAGTAGTCACCTCCAAAATGACAACAAGGCTGAAAGACAGCAACTTTCAAGCCAACCAAGTTCAGTGAAATTTAGAAATTGACGTGTATTTTGCAAAAAATGGAGCTAGTATTTCTTAAGGTATTATGGTGTCACAGCATTTAGTGCTGCTGCCTCACAGTTCATGAGATTTTTGTATTATATCTTTCTTGGACACATTCTGTGTGGAGTTTTCACACTCTCCCTATGTACACATGGGACTTCTCTGGGCACAATGTTGTCCTTGCACATTCTAAAGACGTGTCTGTTACATTCATTTGCAACTCTAAATTTAGCCCAGTAAGAGTCAGTGCAGATCCACCTTGTGAGGGACCTGCATCCTCTCCTCCTGCCGTGTGCTTGATGCTGCCTGGTTCTGCCTCCACGCAGCCCTATAGCGAAAAACGCAGACTCAGAAAACAGGCAAAGGGTGCGGAGAATTAATGAGATTTCAGTAATTACGGATAAAACATTTTAGATTATAGCTGGCATTTGATAAGGTGTTAAACATTTATTTCCTTTTAATGCCATTTAGTCACTTGTCAAGGCTGAGCTCACAGCAACAAAATAAAATTAGCTTGTGGTTAATTCTAAGCTGGCCTTGAGTCTTTCAGTTTTCTTGTTAGCAGTACATCATTCTGTCTATTTGTTCTTGCCATCAGAAGTCATTTATACATTTATGACAAGCAGTAAAAAACAGATTGAGACTTCTTTACTCTTTAGATAGATAGATAGATAGATAGATAGATAGATAGATAGATAGATAGATAGATAGATAGATAGATAGATAGATAGATAGATAGATAGATAGATAGATAGATAGATAGATAGATAGATAGTATCACTCACATGCACATAGGGAACAGTTGAAGGTCTCTAGTGACTGTAATTCTACTGCCACACCAGGGGCTGGTGCTGTGTCTTAACACTTTCTCTCTTCCTCCCATTGCAGATCAGGTAATTGACAACTAGTACATGTTCACCTGTCCGTCCACCTGGACCCACCTCTTCCTGCTGGGAGGACTGAAAACCAGGAGCTCCGCCATCTTTGCCAGTTCCATCCTGAACTCAGATAACCCTGTAGTTATTTGCTTGTTTTTTTATCAAATTTGTCTACGATCCCGTTATGCAGGGTTACAGGGTAGGTAACCACAACTCTTTATTGTTGTCCTTGAATTCTTTTGCAACAGCTAGATAGAAAGTACATTATTTGTATTTAGCTTTTCAAAGAAGCTCAAGGAATTTTGTAAGAAACAATAACACACTTGAAGAATTACAAAACACAAAAAAAGAAAAACTTCTGACTTGGATAAGAATTAGAGAGCAGTCACAGTGAGGCATATTTAAAACTTAATTAACCTGTGCTGGACTTCTCCCTGTACTCTATTTCATCTTCTGTGCCCACCATTATATTACATCTTTTTTCTTATGCCAGGCATTTTGTGTTCAGACATTACTCATGTTGCTCTTCAATAATAAAGGTAATCATTGTGATAAGTTCTACATAAACCTTTCCCATTGTTTTTCTCTCCCCTTCATCTTGAGTTGGGGTTTGGTATCATAACTCCTTTGAGCAAGCTATTCCACATGGCACTGGAATGAATTCTAATAGTGGACAGGAGGTATTAGTGTTACAACTGACCAGGGCTGTGGAGTCAATACACAAAACCTCTGATTCCGACTGTTCTGTTTGTAATTAGACTAATACAGTATATATACTGTATTGATCAAGAGCACACAACATACAAAAATAATTTATTTCTTGTGTAGCCCAAAATCTCACAAAGACTGTCTCAATGGGCTTTAACAGGCCTTGATTTTTGACAGTCCTCAATCCTTGACTCACTAAGAAGACAAGAAAAAAACTCCCAAAAAAATGGGAAAAAAATGGAAGAAATCTTGGAAAAGGCAATTCAGAGAGAGAACCCCTCCCTGGTAGGTTAGACGTGTCAAAAAATGGGGTAAATACAACACACAAAACAGAACACAAGAGATCCTTTTCACAGAGTAAGATGGCCAATCTATCATTGCCACCACAGAAATGCAATACAATAGGACAAACTATAAGGCACTTCATCACTGCCAGTGTGAATTATCAGGCTACTTTTTAGTACTCTAACTTGTTAAAGTTTGGGTTTGAAGGCTGTAGCAATGTGGCTGTGGCTTACAAACACTGAGAAACATTGGAAAGGTGCTATATAAATAACATTCATAATAATAATAATTATTATTATTATAATTAAACATAAGACTAACTTTACAAGCTTTAAAAATAACCTTTACTTTTATCAAAGTTATTCTCGGAGAATAAATAGTCTAATTGAATCAGTATATTTGAAATGTAAATTTTAATGAATGATATTACAATTTACATTTAGTCGGAGTCAGAGTCAGTACATTTTTACAGACTCCTACTCCTGTAACCCAATAAATACTTCTGACTCCAACTCCACAGCCCTGCCAGCTTCAGAAAATGGAGACCTGCATTATAGTATAACATCCAGTGCCTCAAGTGGGGCAGGACAGCCAACTGGCCAACTTCAGACAGACATCCCTGCAGTTTACAGTGCACCATGCAATGTATACGCCTCTGTTATATGCCATTTGGTATGGGATTTGTAAAAGCAGTGTAAATGCTTGTGATGTACCATCTATTGGAATGATAGATGCAATACATTTTATTACTGAAATGGTTTGTAATTCACCATCTTTTGGAGTGACAGAGACACAGACAGACACACAGACAAACACACAGGCACTTCTCCTTTTATTAAGGTGGATGGAGAAATTCACTGTACTTATGTGCTTGTGACATGTTACTACTAGTACTACTACTGGGAAAACTCGGCTTCCAATATATTCCTCTCTGTTGTTTCAATCTAAATATTTTGAATTCTTTTTTGACTCATAACTGCAGTTACTAATATTCTCTTATATTACATCTTATTATTATTATTTAAACAGTCCTAATCTTTATAGTCTATATTCATGTTATTAATAATGTCTTTATTTGTCCAAAATGACCATTTTTATATTTTCCATGTTTTGTTTTTAAAGTATACTTATTTTGGCTCCAGATCAAATATCTCTGAAGTTACATTATGTATTATTTATAGTAGCAATGCTTGTGTTTTCCCATTCACTGTTTTCCAGATGTGTCCTAATTTCCTAAAATGTAACTTTTTGCAGATTATAAGTCTTTGATTTGGTGACTTCTCATCTGTTTTCTTGATTGTAACTATATTGAGATCTGTGTTGCTTAAAGAATGACTCTGTTCTTTTCTCTCTTGCTTTAGTTTTATTGCTAGAAACATATGAGGGCTAAATAGGCCTAATCCAGTTTTGGACTTGAGATGAACCGGGTAAGGAGGTAGTCATTTCTCCTGAGCCTCTTTTCATTTTTGTATCGTTTTTTTTTTTCTAGTCTTTTCACCTATGATCACCTCGACTTATTTTTAGCACATGCCTTACAAAAATGCAAACATTCTCAAACTCATTTAATCTTATTTAGACTCAAGGAGACTGAAACAGCAGATATAGGCAAGGAAGAAAACAAAACTAGACTGGTGTCAGCCCACCACACTAAATTACAGTTGGCAGTAGCCTAATCTGCACATGTTTGGGGAAGTGGAAGCAACATGGACTGCCTAAAAAACATACTAACACAGAAAAAGCATGCAATCTCGGTAGAGGAAACAGTCAAGCAAAGGTTTCAATCGTAGGAGGCAGCTGTGCTAACCACTGCACCACCATGCTATCCATGCTGCTCTTTGCATTACCAGAATTGTGAGGCTTTTCACTGCATTTCAGACATGTTTAGTGTTCATGCAGTATTTACTACACAACTCAAAGTCTCGATTGCACTGCTCTGTCTTGTTGTACTGAACTATTAGTTGCCTCACTGTGCCTTGTTTTGACACCCTGTTCATACTAGCTGGTTGGTGCCCCCTTAAAGGATAAGCTTCGTATTTTTGAAGTTAGGGTTATTTTTTACCATCCATGATGTGCTGGCATTAGCTGAGATTCAAGTTTTATAAAGTGCCTCAATGGCTGGAATTGTAAACTGCTCTGGCCGGCATGTGTTTCTAAAATTTTTTTGTTCATAACTAGGGGGCCTTGCTCGCCAGCCACTTCACGTCTCTGTCGCTAACGTATGTGGATTTCACTTTCACCAAATAACAAATCTTTTATAGAGCAGCACGGTGGCACAGTGGGTAGCGCTGCTACCTCACAGTTAGGAGACCCGGGTTCGCTTCCTGGGTCCTCCTTGTGTGGAGTTTGCATGTTCTCCCCGTGTCTGCGTTGGTTTCCTCCGGGTGTCCAAAGACATGCAGGTTAGGAGCATTGGAGATTCTAAATTGTCCCTAGTGTGTGTGTGTATGTGTGTGCGTGCCCTGCCCGGGGTTTGTTACCTGCCTTGCGCCCTGTGTTGGCTGGGATTGGCTCCAGCAGACCCCCGTGACCCTGTAGTTAGGATATAGAAGGTTGAATAACGGATGGATGGATGGATGGACAAATCTTTTAATTCTCATGGATACGCCTCCTCATTGGCAAGAAACACTACTTTTCCCTGATGGCAACACAAATTGGATGATCTACAAGTCTCCGACTTAAAGTTAAAATCCAAACAATATATTCTATTTCTTTTCACTGTTCCATTATTTCACCGAGTAATAATTTCCATTTGTTTGCGCTAATGCGATTTTTACTATCATTTTTTGGAGACTTTCGAATTTTCGTACTTTCATTATCTCTAACCTGCTCTGCATGTGTATCGCATGTGTTTTTGAATTCTTTACAATGTTCTACTTTGTCATCTACTCTTTGTCTCGTGGGACGTGAAAATGTCTCTCTGAGACACAAGATTTTTTTATATAATAGAGAGATAATAATAATAATAAATTGTATTTATATAGAGCCTTTCCTGTGCTCAACCTTCACCCATCACCTTAATGGACAATGAAAGTATCCAGAAACCATAAAAAGACAATTATGGAACAAAGCAATCTGGCATTGTAGGCCATGATAGTAAAATGCCTAATACAAATTCTCTTATTTTTGTTAATGACAAAATGTTTTGGGATTTTTAGATAAGAGAGACAGAAGTTTCATGGTACGGCTATTACACTCCTTAACCAGAGGAGTGACACGTTGCACGTTGATTAGCACATGCAAGTAAGAATTTCACTGTACCCAGCATGTCCCGTTGACACAAAAAAAGAAGTGAAGGTGGGGAAGTGTGGCCACATATTTCTGTGTTGAAGACAGAGATCAGTGTTCAGAAAGAGCGTCAGACAGCAGGAAAGCTGAGGTTATCAAGTGTCACTGTTTGGTTGTTATTTCTCATTTGTTCTTACCATTCTCAGGCTCCTTTTTAAAATACAGTGCACCACTGTACATGGCACTCCCGTGACTGATTTGAAAAAGCAATCTCGCGACTCATCATTATTAAAAAAAGCAGCCTGCCTGTGCTTTTGACAGTAATTTATACATTGGATACACTCTTCTAGCTGACTGCACAAGCATAAAGGCATTTTTCCATCCTCCATACGAAGATGACAGAGAATTTGCTGCTCGCAGGGTTAAAGGATCACAAGCAACTGAGTGACTTGAAGAAAGCCAGAAGAATGTCTGTTCCATCTTGCTCGCTTCCTTTCAGCAAAAAGTCTTAAGAGAGGCAAACATTTCTGCATGCTGCTTACTTGGCTCCAAGTTTTCTGCTCTGCCTTCGAGGATCCTGAGAGCCTGCAGTCATGAACCACAGCCAGCTCAGAGCAAACAAAAAGGCAGGGGCTTTCTGTTGCAGGATTTTCAAAGCGGGTCTGAACTCTCTCTTTTTTTCTTTCCTTAGTTTCACACCTCAGGTAATATTTTAATCTTTTCTTTTTTAGACTTCTAAGTACTTTGATGTTTTTGAAACTGTCTTTGAGGAATATCCCCATGAGCTAAAGTGTACAAAATTAAAAAAAAATGAGGAATGTGCAGTGAATGTACAGTTTGCAATGGTGAAGTCCCTGGCGGTCTGAGGTCACAGCACTAACCTTTACACTACCATGTCTATGAATAAACTAATGAGTTCAGCCGCATTGTAATTGATAGGAATTGATGAAAGGCCTGGGAGTCACAATGGAGAGACACAGTAGATGAACCCCAGTTCAAGCTGGTTGCTGTTTGTGTGGAGTATGCACGTTCTCCATGCGTCAGTGAGAGTTTTCCTCTTGGTACATGCAGGCTACGTGAACTGGTGACTAGAAATCATATGGGTATGTGTGTAAGGGTACCCTGTGGTAGAAAGACACTCCATCGAGGCTTTCTGACTGGCATAGGCTCCAACTCCATGCAGCACTTACAGAAAAGGAACAACTAGAGAGAAGAACAAGTCAATGGAGCAGCATTACCACACTTTACCAGACTTGGACCCCCAGTTTAATCCCCACAGAAGTCGCTCTCCTCATCCCCATATCTCTGGGTTTGTGCTGGGTTTCCCCTCACATTCCAAACTGTTGATTGATGACTCTAAACTGGCTTAGTTTGAATGAGTGTGTGTGAGAGTGTGCCCTACAATGGGCTGGCGTAGCTGCTGGCATGACTTCTGGCTGTCTTTGACCCTGTAATGGTATAGAGGTGTTCAAAAAAATGGAAGAATTGATCTTTATAAGTTGTTGTGGTGTGAAATTTTGTATACAAGCTGATAAACATTTTATATGTCTTTATTTGTAACTTAGACAAAGCGATGTAATATTAGTGTTATACCATTGATATGAACAGCAATGCTTTGATGTTTAACTAAAAGGCCCCCCTCCCGACCCTCAATTTAGGACTGAGTCAGGTTAGTGTGGAATTTTATGACAGGGTAAGGGGAAGTACCTAAAACCAGTTTGGAAAATGATTCTCTGCAGGACCACAGGAAAGCCAGACTACCTAGCTGGCAAGTAGGGAATCCGGGAATGAAACTGCTAGAATTCCCGGCTGAACGGGAACAGCCAAGCGTGCATATATAGCGTGTAAAAGTGTAAAAATCGATCAAGAAATAACAGAGTTATAGCTGAAAATAATTAAGGTGGAGCCATTGCTGCAGCTTGCACTTCATCAGACAACAGCTTTGAACAGCAACTTGAAATTGCAATGTGTCAGTCTATTGCATCCGCATTATCTGTGCCAAGAAACTTGCCATTACAGAATGATGACAAGAAACGATGCATCAGTAAAAGCTGAAACGGCAGTGTTTCAGAGCAATGGCAAGCACAGGCGTTGTTTAGAACAAGTGTATCAGTATCTGATAACTGTGCCACCTACTTCAGTGGAGGCAGAGCATGCTTTCTCAGCGGCTGGCGTACTCTGCACGAAGGTGCGCTCTCGCCTGGACGAACGCACGCTCAACACAAATTTGCTTTCTACGCTCTTATTACCACAACTAACTAGATACATGTACTTATATGACATCATGAACTGCTTGTAGTTAAGGTTAGCATTTTATTTTTGTCAACGTATTGCAGTAGTTTTATTAAAAATAAGTGTCGCTCGCTCTAAAACCGTTCACATGTGAGATGCCCGTACACTGTATCATCCCTGGGAGCCCGGGATTCCCGAATTCTCAGGAATGGATAAACCCATCTGGGAATGGCAAGCATCAACTCAACAAATAGTTTTGGTTGCAGGTGTGTAAGATATTATGTGCCCCCCCCCCATTGGTCTGAAGTGTGGTTGTTTGGGATTGGTTTGAATCAGAGGCCATTCTGTAGCAAAACACCCTATTGGTGTAAGGATTTGGACAAAGAATGTATACATTTGGTTGCTTTACCCCTCCCTCTCTCTCACACCATCATGATGAAGGAGCTTCTCACACACCATGGACTGGAAAGAAGACCACACTGAGAAGCACAACTTGGCAACCATATTGAGACAAGCATGCGGCCTGTTGTGAAGAAAGCTGACCACCAATGATGCCTTAACTAGAGACATTTTAAGTAACTAACAAGTCTGTGTGCCGCCTGTAACTGCACATCACCATTTATCAGGTTGTATGGTTGTTAATATTCAAAAGTTCTTTGCTTATTGTTATTATTTTATGAATATTACATCTTGCCTGAAGAAGGGGCCTGAGTTGCCTCGAAAGCTTACATATTGTCATCTTTTTAGTTAGCCAATAAAAGGTGTCATTTTGCTTGACTTTTCACTACATAAATATTACCAATAATACATTATTTAAGTTGTAACTTAACTCCTGCTAGTTTTTAACTCTGTGTAATTGCCTGAGGTTATAGATGTAGAAGGGAAAGTGGGGAGAAGTTATAAAGTTCAATACCTTATAAACAGTCCTAAGTCTGTGAGATTTGAGGCATTCTGACAAAGGCTTCACAATAAAGAATACAAAAAGGGGAAAGTAGAGTAATGTAGAGCTGTACCAAGACAAAACCTATGTTATACGTGTGAATTTAACAACTCTCTTCAATATTCAGTACTAGGTTGAGATCTTGGGCATGTTAGAGTTTTTTAATATAAATCTGGTTTTTGATGTTTTTTTTGGCTTTTGCATTACTGTTGGTAGAAAAGAAAAAACTTGTGATTTTGTTTCACTAAATGAAGCAATGATAAAATGATAGATCACTATTTAGATTGTGTCGTGTGAGTCCCTGTCTTGCACCCCAAAACATGAGGCTGAGTCACAGTACTGAGCTGCAAAACCAACTTTATTCAGCTTGAAACAGGAACAGTATGGTCATTTATTGTAGTGGGATCTGCCACTCTCCTATACACAGACACAGCAATCAGGCAGGATTGTGGCCAGGTTAATGGCCAAGTAATACTGATCCCTGCATCACCTATCGACGGCAGGTACTCATACGCAAATGCGATCTTTTCGGATTTGTGTTCACGGTGAGCTGCTACAGCGCTGGGAGCCTGAGGTTGCCCCGGCAACCGATAAGCTATCTTCCATAGACATGGCGATCGCACTTTGGGACGCTCTTCGCCATGCCCCAAAAGAGTTTAGAAACCTTACAAGATAAAAACTTGATGACTTTCTAGACCTCTAGCCAAGTGCATGTTTAAGCAAAGATAATATACAGGTGCTAATGATTAATGGCATCTTCAGATGATAGAACCAAAATGATTGATTGAAACAGAAATGGGTAGGAATCAAACTGGGCAAAAAACAACTCAAATATAAAGTAAGATTGTAACAAATGTGACAGTTTAACTTTCAAATCATCAGGTCTTACACCATGACAAGAGTGAGCAGAGCTACAAGGCACCAGGTGGTCATCTAGCATTAGCAAGGTCTCCCACCAGCAGACATTTCACAGCAGACCAGGGTTTCAAGATGTGCTGTCCAAACTCTCCTAAAGAAGCTCATAAATGGACAAAGTAGAGGACCAGAAATGCAGCAGTTGGCCACTGAAACTGAGTACAGCATATGAGAGATACATTCCCTAATGACTGAAAGAACTCAGCTTCGAAGTTACAGAAACAACTGAAACCCAAATACAACCCTTTACGATCTAGAGAAGTCTTATCAAAAATGGTCTTTATGGAAGAGATGCTGCCAAAAAGCCATTGCACAAAAGTGGAAATAAAGCCCAGAGCCTCGCCCCACAAATTAAAATACAAGTACTGGAGTGCTGAACAATGGTAGCAAGTGTTCTAGACTGACAAGTCAAAGTTTAACATTTTTGAGGTAAACATGAGGCAGGTTGTCTACATTCCTACTACGTTTACTGAAGAAACAGGCCCTAGCCTAATGGTATTCAATTATGTTTACCTTTTTTATAAGTCGCTTTGCATAAAAGTGCCAGCCAAGCAAATAAATGTAAATGTAGAACAGGTGGAGAGCACTACATGGATGAGTGCCTGCAGCCAATATTGAAGCACATGGAGTAGATGATGTGGTTATAATGAATGGAATCCTCAAGGCTGTGAACTACAAGCTGATTTTCATTTATCAAGCAGTACCATTGAGGTGACTGATCAGTCACAACTTCATTTTACAGCAGGACAAGGTCATAAATATCTATATTCAACACAAATAGGAACGCACAGTTCTACAAAAGGTGGCATGGCTTCCACAGCCCTGATCTCAGCATCATTGAAGATGTTTGGGATTACCTGGAGAAGCAGAAACAAGAGAGACAGCCTAGTGTCGGCAGAGGAACTGGGGTAAGTTCTCAAAGTTCTCCAAGATGCCGGAAACAAACTACCAAACTATTTTCTTATAAAACTGCACAACAGTGGACAGTTTTTTTTACTGTTTACTATCTTCATAATATATTTTTTGATATTTAGGATCATTTTGTTTTGTTATTTTAGAAAACATCTTCAAACTTCACTTTACAGAATTTCTGTTACTAAGACTTTTGCACAATGCTGTATAAACAGTTGCGCTTCTTGATACCAAATTTCTGTTTTTCTTCAGGGATTTTTTTTCAGATAATTAGTTTAATTGTAGGTGACTGTAGTCCAGTCAGGCTACATATTCACAATGAATATCAAATGTCTATTTGAGGATTACTCGTGTTCTGTTCTGTGTATTTTATTGTATTGATCCCCTTTTTTTTGACACCCACTGCACACCCAACCTACCTAGAAAGGGGTCTCTCTTTGAACTGCCTTTCCCAAGGTTTCTTCCATTTTGTTTCCCTACTAGGGTTTTTTTTTTTTGGGAGTTTTTCCTTGTCTTCCTAGAGAGTCAATGCTGGGGGGCTGTCAAGAGGCAGGGCCTGTCAAAGCCCATTGCAGTACTTCTTGTGTGATTTTGGGATATATAAAAATAAATTGTATTGTATGTCCATATCGAAACTTTCACTTTTGTTGATGTCAGCTCTGAAATGAAGGTAGGTCATGTCAGACATTTTTATTCTTTGACAAGATCTTGTAATCAATAATTCTTAACTGAGAAACAAATTATTAAAAAGGTAGTATGACAAGATCACCGTATTTTGATTGCCAGCCAATGTGCTACTCAACAGCACACCAGTGACTTCACAAATGTTTTCCAGGTATGGCAAGTTCAGTTGCAGCTTTGTCCTCTCTTTTTCTTTTTTTTCATTTTATTGCGGTACCAGAAACATGACATGTTAGAAAGCTAAGTTTCTGTTTTCTTGTCTCACACAGACAAGAACCCATTCCTACAACTTAAGACAAAATCAAAGCTGTGTGCCAGTGGGAGTTGTAGACCATTATGACCAGGGAAGTCACACTACATGAATGGCAGTCACAGGCGTGTTTTGTACCTCTCAACAACTCATTACAATTATGTAAATGCAGACTACAAATGAAAGTCAGGTCCCTTGTGACAATGACACACTACACGCATTCAAGCAGGACAGCATGTCCTTTTTAACGACTCTGGTTGCAAGATCTTGTCACTTTGAGGATATCAAAACGTAAGGTTTCAGGCCATGCTACATTATGTGGCTTTTCCAGCAATTTTCAGTTGTAGACTTCATTTACCAAATTTGAGCAAGTCAGAGGCACTTACAGTGGAGCAAAAAAGTATTTAGTCAGCTACCAATTGTGCAAGTTCTCCCACTTAAAAAAATGAGAGAGGCCTGTAATTTTCATCATAGGTATACCTCAACTATGAGAGACAAAATGAGAAAAAAAAATCCAGAAAATCACATTGTCTGATTTTTGAAGAATTTATTTGTAAATTATGGTGGAAAAAAAGTATTTGGTCAATAACAAAAGTTCATCTCAATGCTTTGTTATATACCCTTTGTTGGCAATGACAGAGGTCAAACGTTTTCTGTAAGTCTTCACAAGGTTTTCACACACTGTTGCTGGTATTTTGGCCCATACCTCCATGCAGATCTCCTCTAGAGCAGTGATGTTTTGGGGCTGTCGCTGGGCAACACAGACTTTCAACTCCCTCCAAAGATTTTCTATGGGGTTGAGATCTGGAGACTGGCTAGGCCACTCCAGGAACTTGAAATGCTTCTTATGAAGCCACTCCTTTGTTACCCGGGCGGTGTATTTGGGATCATTGTCATGCTGAAAGACCCAGCCACGTTTCATCTTCAATGCCCTTACTGATGGAAGGAGGTTTTCACTCAAAATCTGACGATACATGGCCCCATTCATTCTTTCCTTTACACGGATCAGTCGTCCTGGTCCCTTTGCAGAAAAACAGCCCCAAAGCCTGATGTTTCCACCCCCATGCTTTACAGTAGGTATGGTGTTCTTTGGATGCAACTCAGCATTCTTTCTCCTCCAAACACGACGAGTAGAGTTTTTACCAAAAAGTTCTATTTTGGTTTCATTCCTCTTCTGGATCATCCAAATGCTCTCTAGCAAACTTCAGATGGGCCTGCACATGTACTGGCTTAAGCAGGGGGACACGTCTGGCACTGCAGGATTTGAGTCCCTGGTGGCATAGTGTGTTACTGATGGTAGCCTTTGTTACTTTGGTCCCAGCTCTCTGCAGGTCATTCACTAGGTCCCCCGTGTGGTTCTGGGATTTTTGCTCACTGTTCTGGTGATCATTTTTACCCCACGGGGTGAGATCTTGCGTGGAGCCCCAGATCGAGGGAGATTATCAGTGGTCTTGTATGTCTTCCATTTTCTAATAATTGCTCCCACAGTTGATTTCTTCACACCAAGCTGCTTACCTATTGCAGATTCAGTCTTCCCAGCCTGGTGCAGGTCTACAATTTTGCTTCTGGTGTCCTTTGACAGCTCTTTGGTCTTGGCCATAGTGGAGTTTGGAGTATGACTGTTTGAGGTTGTGGACAGGTGTCTTTTATATTGATAACGAGTTCAAACAGGTGCCATTAATACAGGTAACGAGTGGAGGACAGAGGAGCCTCTTACAGAAGAAGTTACAGGTCTGTGAGAGCCAGAAATCTTGCTTGTTTGTAGGTGACCAAATACTTATTTTCCACCATAATTTGCAAATAAATTCTTTAAAAATCAGACAATGTGATTTTCTGGATTTTTTTTTTCTCATTTTGTCTCTCATAGTTGAGGTATACCTATGATGAAAATTACAGGCCTCTCTCATCTTTTTAAGTGGGAGAACTTGCACAATTGGTGGCAGACTAAATACTTTTTTGCCCCACTGTAGCAGAATGCCCCCATGACCATCAGTCACATATTGTGACATACCCAGTGACTCGTTTTAACTTGTCCGTCAGGTGAACTGTGTGTGTTTGAGACAACCAATGAGCTATAACCAATGCAGCAATGAGGAAAAAGGAGCAGAGGTGTTTTGGCCCTGACAAACAGAAGAGAGACTCCTCTGCCTGATGTCAAATGTTTTATGTATCATGATATAATGGAATTAAAGGAAGAAAAAAGGGCTAAGATTGAAGCTGAACTCATTGTACCTGTAAGCTTTTCTACAGCACCGGCACTTATTGGCTGTCAGGAAAAAGGACAAAAGTGCCATGCTTTGGAATAGTGAGACAGTGTTGGAAGGTATTTATGTCATTACATAACCTGACATCCCCAATGAAAACAAATTGTGTAAATTGACATCCTCAGGCGAAAGATCAACAACTGCAGTTGTTATGTTTGACTTCATCTCCGAATAGAAGTTGCATAGAAAAGTGGAATGAAAAAAGTAGTTATTCAGAAGAATGGTACATACAAGAAACATGCTGGCCTAGTTTTTACTGCAAATAAATGCTTTAACTAATACTTTGCAACAGAAACCTACATTGACAAGGACAGTTCCATAAAAAAACACACACACATTCAAAATACAACATGTGTCCATTCCACTAGTCTATGTGAGTCTTTGTTACTTTATCTGCCTGATATGAATTTATTTGAATGTGGAATGGTCACATCTTCCTTTATTTTAGCTGTCATTGCTCTGTTTAGTCATTTATATGTGCTGCGTCATTCCGACCTGCACTGTATTATCACTGCATGTTTCTATTGCATTGAATGAATTGCATTGAGCTAAGTTAAACTGAACTGAACTGAGTCAAATTCATTTAAGGTGATCTATCAGCCTACTCAATCAGACATTTTCTAAGCCTGCTTTGTCCATACTAGGCTGGCTAACATTTGGCAGCATTCAGAATCTGCTACACTTTGTCCATAATTATGTACAAGGGGACAGCTGCAGTGATCTCACTGGGACATAAAGAAGGTGTGACAGAGCATTTTCATATATGAGATGGAGAGGTAACAGCCACCTCTGGCAGCTTTATGTAAATGAAAGCATAAGTATAAAAATATTTATATTCATCCATGAAGCTACATACTCCAAAACTAAGGCTATTCTGGAGGCACAGTTTGTAAGGAGGACACCAAAGCACACTTATACACCCACTTTCATCTTCACTCTTATTGGACCAACTTTGAGTCAAACCACGTGCACTTCAGAACAGGTCATCCTACTGAAGGTATGCATGCTCAGGCCCAGCCAGTACTTGGATGGGAGACCATCTAGGAAAAGCTTAGGTTGCTGCTGGATGAGGTGTTGGTGGGCCCTAATGCCTTATTGCAGTGATGGGGACACCATGCTGTAAAAATGGTGCTGTCCTTTGGATAAGATGTAAAACCAAGGTCCTGACTGTCTGTGGTCATAAAAGATCCCTGGGCATGCTTTGTAAAGAGAAGGGTATACAGTATCCCAACGTCCTGGCTAAATTACTCACCATGCTTTAGTAATTCTGGCCACCTAATCATCCCCTGTGTTTAATTTGCTATCTCTTTTACCACTTCACCACCAAACGGCTAATGTGTGGTGAGCATACTGGTGCAAAAATGGCTGCCATTGCATAATCCAGGTAGATGCTACACATTAGTGATGGTTGAAGTGGCTCCCCACTTACTGAAGTGCTTTGAGTAGCGAGAAAAGCGCTACATAAATATAAATAATAAACTATTATTATTCATCCATTACTAGAACCCACAAGAACATGGGAATCAAGTACTCCAGGGCCATGGGAATAAGAAAGCAACTAAATTACTTAATGTCAATTATTCCTTATTTTATTTAATTATCATAGGAAGCCCTAACAAACCAAATTATCTTTCAAAGTAATGAGAAAGACAGTATCAATTATCATAAAACAGTCTTTGAAATGAATAAACATTAACAGACACTACACAAATCATTGGAATGTGACCGAAAATGCACTGGTGAGGCCTCATCTGGAATACTGTGTGCAGTTTGGGTCTACAGGTTACAAAAAGGACATAGCAGAGCTAGAAAAGGTCCAGAGAAGAGCGACCAGGCTGATTCCTGTACCAGGCTGATTCCAGGGCTACAGGGGATGAATTATGAGGAAAGATTAAAAGAGCAGAGCCTGTACAGTTTAAGAAAAAGAAGATTAAGAGGTGACATGATTGAAGTGTTTAAAATTATGAAGCTAATTAGTACAGTGGATTGAGACTGTTATTTTAAAATGAATTCATCAAGAATATGTGGACACAGTTGGAAACTTGTTAAGGGTAAATTTCACGCAAACATTAGGAAGTTTTTCTTTACACAAACAACTACAGACACATGGAATAAACTACCAAGTAGCATGGTAGACAGTAAGACTTTAGTAACTTTCAAAACTAGACTTGATGTTATTTTAGTAGAATTAAGTGGATAGACTGTTCTAATGTTCTAAAAAAATACAAGTCATAGGGAGGAGAAGCATTGGATGGTCACCAGTCCTTCACAGGCCATATTAACGTATGCACACAAACATACACACCAACACTCATTTACACTCTCATAATTTAGAGACACCAGTCAATATTCCATGTGATACAAGAGCGAATTGGAGTGCCAAGGAGAGCAGAGACCACACCACAAATTGAGCTTCATATCCTGGACTTCTGAGGTCGCATCACTAACTATTGTGTGAGTCTGAGCTAAAAGTTTAAACAGAAACCTCCGATATCTTCACATTTCTAAGTCCTCATCCAGTGGTAACCTGTTGGTCTGCCGGATTTCACTTCAGTTAAAGCCACAATGAGAGGTGATCTCCAGCTTCGGCTGAAGTACGGTGGTTGACAGTTTGTTGGTATTGCAGATATGCAATACAAAGAACTAATAAGACAACATGGCGATACATTTGCTACATATCTCGAGAATGTATTGTTATCTTATAAGCATTTTTTAAAATTATTTGGGAAGAAACCCATCCATTCATTTTCTTAACCAACCATTGGAGGTTTTAATAAAATGGTCTGACAAATGCCAAATATTTTGTTTCTTGTAAGAGTAACTAGACTCTTCATCTCCTGAAAGGCTACACTTTAAGGGTTAGTTTCCTCTTGTTTGTGTTTCTCCTCATCATGACCCCAAGCTTTCAGTACAAGAATCTAGCATCCCAGAAAAGAAATCGTGCAGACTGCAGACTCAGTTTTACACTCTCACACTCAATGTAGAGGAAAGACACTTCAACCAAATCAAACCTACAATTTGGATACTGAATGACATTACAGGCAGCAAATGGCACAGTTCATGATGCAGAAAAGGCCAACCACTACAGAAGTGTCCTTTGGAGCAATCAGTCACCATCCAGCAGAACACAGTGCTGTTTTCCCAGGCAGCGGTAACCATTTTTCAATAACAAAAAGGGATTTATCGCAGCATGAAACCTCTTCTTTACCTTCACAAATGGTTTGATTGAAATAAACAGTTCCATTTAAACCACCCTTTGACTTTATGAATCATATATGTCCTGTATGAAATGCATGCATTTATTATTACACACAGTTCTAATAAAAATGATTTAATGTTTATGTCTTATAGCTTGTTTCACAGTGAGGAGTATCATGAGGTGCTTTGCAAAGCAAATAAGAATGAAAGACAAGACTACATACAATAACTGAGAAAATTACAAACTAATTTGAACCCCCAATAAATCATAATGAGCCTGAGTACAGAGTACTGACATCACGTCAGAACACAAAGAACAGGGACTGAATGTACTGTACTTGAATAAAGGCTAACTGGCAGCACGACAGAGCCTTGTGTATGAAACGCTCACTTCAAAAGCACTTAAATAGAGGGGGAACTACTGGGTAGCAGATTTGGAATATCACTGTATGATCTAAGGCTCCCCCTGGGCATACCAAGGCCCAGAATGCCACTAGGTATGGATGTCAAGAGAGAATTAGAATTGGGCAAGATCTCTGATCTCTGAAGTATGTAATCTTCTCATACAGGAGACACAGTGAAAGATAAGGATTTTCTTTTGTTAAGTAAGTGAAAATTATATATATGACAGTATTCCAATCACATCTTGTAATTTTATAATTATTGATGTGTGTATTTTTACTATGAATTTTTCAGATTGTGAATTTTTACAATTATGATGATTTCTGCCACCACCACTTTTCTGTGTTCATTTACTTTAACTTTTTCATTTACTCCACTTTTCAAAGATTTTTAACTTCAGAGATATAGAATTATCATTTGAAGCGTATGCTTTGAAAGTTTTTATTTTTATAAACATTCTGTTTTGACCTTCTCTGCTTTTCTATAGTAGCACCTATTTTGTAGAGCCCATTGCTGTGATGCGACGAATGGTTGCTATGGGGGGTTTGTGCCGAAAGTTGCATCAATTTAAAAACCAGCACCAGGTGCTTCACAGTGTCCAAGATTGTGAATGAAGTATACAAAAATTACTGGTGTGTGCCACTTATTATTTTATTGCCCTCTAATGTAATGAACCTCTGACATTGACCTAGACTTTGACTTTTGTTAATATTTTGGTTTTCATAAAATATTTGTTTGGATTCTACTGTATTTTAGTCTCATCCTACCATTTGACTATTCTTCTCCATTTCCTAGTTGTTGTGATACTGCAATATCAAAATGGAAAAATGAGTGAACAGACCTCAAAATAGGTAAGAGCCAGATCAGGGGCCTCATGTATAAATGGTGTGTACACACAAAAATGTTGCGTACTCCCGTTTCCATGCTCAAATTGTGATGTATAAAACCTAAACTTGGCATAAAGCCACACACATTTTCACGCTAGCTCAATCCTTGGCATACGCAAGTTCTGCACTCGGTTTTGCAAACTGGTGGCACCCAGCGTCAAAGCAGTGCTTTTATTCCAATGTGGTTTCCCTTTCTTTTTAGATCCACATCCCTGACGTGGCTTTATCATGTACACTGAAATTAGCCACATATTGTTTATTAGTTTAAGGCATCTGATTGTAATTAACCTGTAATAATATAATGGTCCACGGAATGACCAAACTATTCCAAATACCATAGCTGCTTTAGCGTTGCTACTCTCAATGCACCTTCTTCTTCTTCTTTCAGCTGCTCCCATTAGGGGTTGTCACAACTGATCTTCTTTTTCCATATTACTCTCACTGCACCACTCGGAGTATTTATATCACTGTATCTGAGTGTGGAATCACAGATCTACAGCAGCTGATCGGAAAGAGAATTATATACAGTATCAAGCACACGCTGCTTCAGCCATGCTGTCTATTGAACTGCTCCCATATGGCAAACGCTTCAGAGCCTTTCCTGTACAGACCTTGCAGTTCAGAAACAGTTTTATCCCAAGAACTATAAACACAATCAATCAGTCCATCAAGTCCTCCTTATAGAACTGTTTGTACTTATAAGTACAATTACCTCACTGTAAACTTGCGATACAGTTATAATTTTGCACAACCTGCGCCACTTTATAAAGCGCGTATTTACATATGATGACAATATCATTTTTAAGATGAAATGCAGCAAAATATGTTTAGGTTTAGGTTTAGGTTTATTTGTCATATATAGGTTAACACAGGGTCAACATACAACGAAATGTGTATGACGAGAAAAACAAGTCACTCAGCCTAGATCCAATAAAGCTAAAAAATAATTTAAAAAAATTACAAGTTAAAAATAGACTAGCCATATAAAATAAAATGTGTACGTTTTAAAAGAAGTTATAGAGCAATATGAGTTGAATGAGCAGCAAGTACAAATGACAGTTATTGCACAGATAATGTTTTATAAGTACAGATGCATATTCCATAAAGTGCAGATGCATGTTCCAGTCAGTATTCAGAGTGTGTGCAGGTACAGTTTGTGTGTGAGTAGTGCAATGTAGATGTAATGCAATGTAGGTGTAATGTAAGTGTATGTAAGTGTTCAGATGTTGCTGTTGAGGAGTCGAATGGCCTGGTGGTAAAAACTGTTGTTAAGTCTTGTAGTCTGAGCAGCCAGACTCCTGTATCGTCTGCCAGACGGTAACAAGGAGAACAGCTGGTGTGATGGATGTCTGTGGTCCTTTATGATGCTGCTTGTCTTATGCAAGCACCAATGGAGGTAAATGTCTTCAATGGCAGGGAGAATCTTGCCCGTGATGTGCTCTGCTGCCTTCACCACTCTCTGTAGTGATTTCCGGCTGCTGGCAGGGCGGCTCCCATACCAGACGGTAATGCAGCCTGTCAGCAGACTCTTGACCACACTCCTGTAAAAGTTTGAGGTGATGTTGGCATTCATGCCAAACTTCCTCAGCCTCCTCAGGAAGTAGAGCCGTTGGCGAGCTTTCTTGACCACAGTGTCTATGTGAAGGGTCCACAAGAGATCCTTGGTGATGTTTACTCCGAGGAACTTGAAGCTGTTAACCCTTTCAACTTCTACGTCGTTGATGTAGATGGCCTGGTGTTCTCTGCCTTGCTGTTTACGATAGTCCACGATCATCTCTTTGGTTTTGCTGACGTTAAGAGACAAGTTGTTATCCAGGCACCAATTACTCAATGCCAGCACCTCCTCTCTGTAGGCCGTCTCATCATTGTCAGTGATAAGGCCTATGATGGTTGTGTCGTCTACAAACTTGATGATGGTGTTTGTGTCGTGTTTTGCAACACAGTCGTGGGTGAACAAGGAATACAAGAGGGGGCTAAGCACACAGCCCTGTGGCGCTCCTGTGTTTAAAATGAGTGATGAGGATGTGTGTTTGCTGACTCTCACCACCTGGGGCCTGTTTGTGAGGAAAGAGAAAATCCATCTGCAGATGGTCGTCCCCAACCCAAGGTCTTCAAGCTTTAAGACGAGTTTTGAGGGGATGATGGTATTGAATACTGAGCTGTAATCTATGAACAGCATTCTTACATGTGTATTTCCTCTTTCCAGGTGGTTAAGGGCAGGGTTTATTATTAGCACAATGGCATCCTCTGTAGATCTGTTTGCTCTGTAAGCAAATTGGAGAGGATCCAACGTGTCGGGGAGGGAGGAGCAGATGTAACCTTTGACCAGTTGCTCAAAGCACTTCATAATGACCGATGTCAGTGTAACCGGGCGATAGTCATTCAGACAGGAGACCACCAGTTTCTTTGGGACAGGAATCATGGTGGATGCCTTGAAGGAAGTGGGGATCACTGACTGCCTCAGGGAGAGATTGAAGATGTTGGTGAACACACTTTCTAGCTGGTCAGCACACGCCCTGAGGGTACGGCCTGGGATGCCATCTGGTCCCGGAGCTTTGTGAGGATTGACCTTTTTTAAGGACCTTCTCACATCAGACGTTTCAAGGATCAGAGTGACAGACTCACTGCCCCCTTGAGGATATAGCACCTGTTCTTTGTTGGCTGCATCAAAATGAGCATAGAAAGTGTTGAGCTAGTCTGCAAGAGATGCAGTGGGCTGAACACTGACTGTGTTTTTCTTTTTATAGTCAGTGATGCAGCACAGTCCATTCCACAGGCGCTTGGTGTAAGAGCTGTGGTAGCTTGACTCCACTTTGTCCCTGTAGTCCCGTTTGGCCTTCTTGATGGACCTCCGGAGGTTGTATCTGGCTGCTTTGTATGCATCAGAGTCCCCTGAGCCAAAGGCAGAGGTCCGTACCTTGAGCTTAGCCCAAATCTCCCTATTTACCCAGGGTTTCTGGTTAGGATATATGCAAACGGTGGTTTTAGTGACAACATCGTCAATGCACTTGCTGATATATCCTGTGACAGAGTCTGTGAATTCATTGATGTTGCCATCAGTTGCATTCTCAAACATCTGCCAATCAGTTGTTTCAAAGCAGTCCTGTAAGACCCCCTCAGCTTCACTGTCCCATTTGTAGATGTCCCTGTAAACTGTTTTTTCCTGTTTAAGACTTTGTTTATATGTGGGTAGCAGCAATATAGAGCAATGGTCTGCTTTTCCAAAAGCTGGTCGAGGGAGGGGTTTGTAGGAGTCCTTGAATAAGGTGTAACAATGATCCAGTGTTTGAGCACCTCTTGTTGGGGGAGAGATGTGCTGATAGTATTTAGGGAGAACTTTCTTCATGTTTGCTCAGTTAAAGTCTCCCAACACAATAAATGCTGCTTCTGAGTTAGCGTTCTCTAGTCCACTGATAACATCATACAGTTCAACCATAGCAGAAGCTTTATCAGCTTGTGGGGGGATGTAAACAACTGAAAGGAGAACTGAACTGAACTCCCTCAGGAGGTAAAAGGGTCTAACTTTAATGGTCAGCAGCTCGAGAACCGGTGAGCAGTGCGTTTTTAAGACACACACATCCGCAGCCCATGAAGAGTTAACCATAAAGCACACACCCCCTCCCCTCGACTTGTCTGAGTCCTTCGTTCTGTCTCCCCGATAAACTGTGAACCCGTCTGGTGTGACTGCACAGTCGGGTACGCTGGGATCCAACCACGTCTCTGTGAACGCCAAAACGCAGCAGTCTTTTTGGTGCTTTATCTGTGCGCGCAGCTCATCTAATTTGTTATCCAGAGACTGAACGTTAGCGAGCAGGATGCTAGGCAGAGGAGGCTTGTTGTTTCTCTGTCGGGTTCGGCACAGAACTCCTGCGCGTTTCCCCCTCTTTGTTTTCCTTCGGCATCGCGCGAGTAAGCAAAAGACTCCAGGCAGTACAGTGTCTGCGATATCAAAAACTGTTGTAAAATCCAAACTGGCTGATGAACGTAATTCCAAGAGTGTTTGCCGGTCATACTGAAAGTGTGATAAAGTAATACGCACAAAGATAGTGATAATAACGTTTTGCTGAAATGACTATGAGCTCTCGTCAGTGCAGCCATCTTACGGCACAGCCAGACATTATACAGATAAAATGTTAACATCATTTAAATAATCTTTATTTTTAATAATTAAACATGTGAGAACATGGTGTCACAGTGCTAGCAAGGAGCTGACGCCCCATTGTTCCTGCCTCGTGCTCTATTCTTGCCGGGGCTGGCTTGACACTGGAAGGATAGATGGAGAGAATAATTAAACATGTACTATGAAGATATTTCAATGTTCCTTAAAAGTTTTGAAGAATCAGCGTTCTAAGATTACAGATGGCTTAACGTCTATTACTGAGCTGATTGTGTGGTGAATGGTTACTTGGAGAAAGAAAAGGAAGGACAGGAAATGGGGGTTAGTACGTTTGAAAGAGACAGTACTACTGCAATAAATTATTTCATCGAAGGTTGTGCACAGCGCAGCAAGCATCTTGCTGGAGGCAGGAACAATCTCTGGATGGGGTAGCAGTTCATCACTATCACTGTGCCACCATTTTCCCATGTTTATTACATGCTTTAATTGATATGAATAATGAAATGATATCAGGTATACATCTCAGTATTTAAATTATTCAGAGAGCTGTAATATCATGAATGTAATGGATTCTGTGTCCTGTCAGAGGAAGAGAAAGCCTGTTTAAGAAGCGCGTAGTGATTCACACACATAGAGCACATAGAAGAACACATAAAAAACAAATCATTTAACGTGCTACTTTAGTTACTAGTAAATTAAACAATTTGAAGATTAAGTTTAAGATGTTCTACTTTAATGACAAAATAAACTACGTGATTAAAGTGGAAATTTTGAGATTAAAATTGACATTTCGAGATTTTTTCCCACTGTGTCCCTATTTTTTTTCTTTTCTCTGTACCCTAATAAGCTTTCATATTACACTCAGACGGTGGGCTACAACTTGCCTTTTCACGGTGACTTTGATATCTGACAACTTCTTCTTTATTTCGGGCACTGTGCGACTTTGTGAACTTGAGCTTTCGAGTTTCTCTGACACACTATGTCACTCGATCAACTTCCTTTTTTTGTTTATACCACTGTTTAAACCAACAAATAGTAAGTTTTTCCTTGAATTTTGCTGAAATTCTTCTATTTTCCCCCGATGCTTTTGCCATTGCCTTTTCACAGAACGCTGAGTTTATGGGCTATTTATATTGATTTGCATATTCAAAGAGGTGAAATTCTGGGAGGAGTTAGGGAGTGGTAGCAGGCGCGTGCACATGAGTTACTTTTCACGCTGACCGGGATTTATGGAGCGGAAGAACATGGAAGTTGGCGAACGCACATATTTATGCATCTGGATTTTTTTGTGCATACAAATATTTCCGCTTTTGTCTGTATGCCATGTTTTAGTGTGAATTCTACGCATGGCATTATGCATGAGGCCCCAGAACTTTACTGACCGGCCTCAGAAACAGGCCTCATTTCAGACAGCCTGGCCCCAAACTCAAAATGCAGGCTTTAAGGCCTGCATAAGCACAAACTGGCGCTCTGAATTTTTTTGTTCAAAAACACTTCAAGTACACAAACATGCTCTTCAAGAGAAAGTATAATCATAAACCTTCTTGCTTGAAGCACACAACAAGAGAGGAGCTGCCTTAGGGTGAGTCTCTTCTGGGCAGGCTATTATTTTATATTGACTTTTCAGGGTTATTTTGGAGGCCACAACTTCTTTATGGTATGGTTTATTTAGCATTGATCAGCTAAATTTGCCCAAGCATTTTTTGTAGTGAATATGCTGCGTTTGTCTGTGCTCATGTTTGCCAAATATTTTCCTGGAAATTAACTCTGTGGTTGGCTTAGATGATTTTTCTTTTAATCCCAGCTCCCTATAATGTTTGCAAGGCCAGCATCCAATCATAAAGCTACTGTGTAGTAGCCAATGGGAAAGCCACACAAGTATAACAAACTAATCTTAGTAGTGTGCTAAAAAATAGCATAAAAATTGCAAATACATTTAAACTACAAAATACGCATGCAGAAGGAAATGGGAAACGTGTCAGTGTATCCATGCCTTAAAAGGTAATGTCTTTCTGCATGGACTTGTATGTGGTACTAAGACTACCCCTTTAATGGTATTACTCAGAGTGCTGTGCAGTTGATGCAGGCAGCAAGGAGTGAAGAGTCCACATGCTTAGTGTTGAACTTGTTTGGTAGCAGTGGCAGTGAGCAAATAAAAAGATTCAGAGATAACCAAACAAACTGTGTTTTTTGGCTTGAGGAAGGTGAGTAGCTGTTAGCGAATCTGTGGAGGGCAAGTCTTCATGAATTAATGCTTCCTGTCTGCAAGTCATTTTTAATTCTATTTAATTCTAGTTTATTTTAGGGAGGCACAGCAGCACAGTTAGCATTGCTGGCTCTCGGTTCAGATCACATATTTGGCCACAACAATCGGTTCAGTGTAGTTGGCAAACTTTATCCTAGCCCTCAGGAACACTTAAAAGACCATTACACCAGTATAATCCATACAAAACAAGTTCAGTTCCTCCTTCACCACTGACTTCAATGCATTTCACTGAGTTCAGTGAAGTTCCCAAATACTTCTGTGATTTCGTCAAACTCAACATGAAGCGACTTCAGCAGGGTTCTCCCATCACTAATTATGACATTATATAAATAAAGAATTTAATCAAAAATAATTAAAAGTTAAGGAAAGACAAAGAAAAGGCAAACATAAGCCAATAAGGATGCCTAAAAATACAAACCAGTGAAAAAATGTCAAATCCTTCATCCAGAAATCAAAAACTAAAAGTCCAGAAGCCAAAATCAATACTCTCCAATATGCAGTCCTCAATAGTCAATAACGCTCGGCCCACCTTCACAACCACAATATGAAGGCTGATGGTAGACCCACAGTGGTGACAACCCCACTTCTTGAAGTTCCGCCCACAAAACACAAGTGACATATTTACACAACATAATACACAATACATAAACACAAACACTGACAATAATAGCACAAATTACATAAAAGCAAAAAACACAAGAACAAAAACAATTCAAAAACAACAACAACATTTATTTATTTAGCACATTTTCATACAAATAACGAAGCTCAAAGTGCGAAACAGCATAAGTCAGGGATCAAATCCTGGTTGCAACATAATAACAACATGGAAGTGATGTCTTATATTAAATTAAAATTAGACAAATTAAATTTACATAATGATTTGAACATTTTTCATATTTAGATTTAAATATGATTATTAACTGAATGTCTTAATACATATCTGTGTTTATTTTAGTAATTTATAAAGTGTGTATATAATTCCTGCCTTGTGCCTTATGCTTGCTGGGCAAGCTTCATATTCTGTTAGTCTGTCAGTGTTGTGGATTTGAGATGGCACTGTAAGTGGAACAGACTTTCCAAAGATCATTTCCCAGGCCTGAACTACTGTAAATCCATCTCTGGAGCTAACATACCTGCTGAGCACAGTCCCAGACCCCCATATTTTGCACAATGATAATAGCCCTTTGTGCTGTTATAATGCACACTACATTACTTCTTCACCACAGCTCCATATGAGCCTGCTTAAATGGTTTGATAGTATATAACATATTATCATATGTGTGCGCCTGGGGGTTATCTTCCTAGCTCTGTTGAGGTAAGCAGTACCACCCCATAACAAGAGGGGGCGCTGTCGCTAACACTACCTTTTCACCCTTTTGCAGATGCCTAATGCCCGCCTTTAGCCCCTGAGATGGCTCCTCCCCTTCCAGTCTGGACACTATAAAACAGTGTCACCCAAAAGGATGGAAGCTCATTCTTGACATTGCGGAAAAAGAGACAGAACTTCCTTTAACACATCATGTTTTCTCTTTTCTGCTGATTTGATTTGACAAGTGGTTTGTGAGTGCAAAAGTGCTTAACGCGTGTTTTAGTTAATTTTTTTCTGTGGCTCAAACACCAACAATTAAATCGGGTAGCCTGGTTGGTGCCCCAGTTATTGTTTCTGGCTTTCTTACAGCCTATCCACCGGTCACAGTGTGTATTGTATTGATTTGGTTTAATTGTCATTTCAGAGGAAGACCAGACCAGCCTGAAAAAAAAAACCCAAAGAGACATGTCAGAATCTCCACACAGCCTGTGACTGGACCAGGAGTCCAACCCGGAACCCTGGAGCCATGAGGTAGCAGCGTGAAACACTGTGCCACTGTGTTTAACATTGAGTAGATGTGGACAAAACAACTTGTTTTTCAGTTTTTCATACAAATGTTTGACTCATACTTCATAACAGACATCATTTGTGCAAAACAATTAGTGCAATGGACCAAACTACTCAGCGCGGGAGGAGAGCTTTGTGATCAGCACAAAAAGGATGTCTGGACTGTCATTCATCCTGTAAATGGCAGTCATTTTATCAAAATAATACATCTGGTGCATTTCCAATTTTAATAATTCACACATAATAGGAAAGCACGTTCAGGTTTAAATGATCTTGTTGTACACAAAATGAAATGTGGCACATACTGTGTGAGTCATGCTCGTGCACACAATTCTCTGAAAAGAAGACTCTCCATTTAACAGCCAATTATAGTAAACCCACAAAATTAAAGCAAAGTGTTACAGTGGCATTATCTCTTCGCCGTGCAAACAGTCTGAGTCAGTGCATTGAATGTTTCTGAGCTGATTCATTTGGTGCTCCTGTTCATTTTATGACATTTCTGTGATTCAGAGTTTGCTGTAGCAGAAACAGCATTTTTAATTTTAGTTAAGAAACTATGATATACGATGAAATGAAATACAATTTAGTGTAAGGAATATCTAAAACATGCAATGGACTGGCACCCTGTCTAGAGATTGTTCCAGACTTGAACTTGATATTTGCTAGGATAGACTCTGCTCAGAAAAAGGGTGTTTAGAAAATGGATGGATGGGTAAAAAACACAAAAAAAAGGTTTTGGGGATTTAACTGAAGAGGTGGTGACAATCAAGAGGGGAAACATTAAATGTATTTCATATTCATATCTCCCTACTTTTATAAATAGATGTGATGAGTTTGTTGTGAAATATTTGTCTTATAAAGTAAGGGTCCTGCTATTACAAGCGTAGGAGAACAAAACAACAGCCATCATCCATTCTGTCATTACAAGGCCTGAGGGCTTTGGACACCGTATTGCTGGTTTGTTCCATGACTTTGACTAGAAAGCTGCCCAGAGGTTCACTCATTGTATGTTTTGGCCTCTTCTGCTACTATCCAGTTACACATTTTAATACATACTAAAATAGACTTCTGTTTACTAAAATTATCTTTTCTGAATTGTAAATTGTGAAGTATTGCTCAGAACCAAATTCTCACATCTCCAGGCAGTCAAATGAAAATCCAGTCTTAGTCACTGATTTGGAGTTTATATGTTCTTCTCATGTCTGAGTTCTCCGCTGTCCTCCTAAACACTTGGAGGTTAGGATAACAGTTGGCTTGTTCTGAGAGAATGTGGCCAGTGAGGAGACACCCAGCCACTTCAGGGATGATGATGCCGGCCTTGTGTCTAGTATTGCTGGAATACTGTAGGTAACAGCTTCTCATGGCCGTGAAATGAACACATTAGTTCAGAAAAGGAATAGATGTGGGGATATCAATAAATATTATATAATTTGTTTAGAGGTTTGCCACTATAGATCCACATGACCATCATCATCCAATTTTTCCACATGAAGCCTGAAAACCATGAGGGCTGATTTAGATCATTTATGTTAGGTAGAATACCCAGTCTGGGCTGGGTGGTCTTGTGGCCTCGGAACCCCTGCAGATTTTGTTTTTATTTCTCCAGCCCTCTGAAGTTTTTATTTTTTTTTTTTTGTTTTGTTTATTCTGTCCTCCTGGCCATCGGACCATACTTTATTCTTTGTTACTTAGCATTGCCTAATCTTATTTTTATATTTTTCTTTTTTCTTTCTTCATCTTGTAAAGCACTTTGAGCTACATCATCTGTAGGAAAATGTGCTATATAAATAAATGTTGTTGTAGCAATCCGGTCAGTTAAGTGTTATAGTTTTGTCAGTGCTTCATCCCTGACTTTAATTTTTGTTAAATATTTATTTATTTTGCAGGTTTTTTGTGTATTATCTTGATATATTTGAAAATAAATTGTTGTTCTTATTTTTTTGTTTAATTGTCTTTATTAAGTATTTTTTGTGATCTTCAATTATATTGTAATTTATGTGTAATACTTTTGTAAAATGTTTAGTTGGTTACCTGCCTCGTTTACTGTATGTTGATCCCCTGACAGTGCAGCTATGACTGCTTTTGGCATATCTAAGGTCCTAAGCTGCCTCAAGCCAGCGCTGAGCCACAAGCAATCCTACTTGTGTTGTTAAGCATCCTACTTTCAATACTCTCTTGGATTTTCTTTGTTGTTGTTCTGCCACAATTGTAAGAAGAAGCAGGACACCAGGGGGGTATTTTTCGTACGTGGATTACTCGCTTAGCCGGATGTAATTGTTGATGATTTGGCATGATCCTGGATCTGTCGGTTTTTTGAAACTCTTGCTGGAAGTGTTGTCATAGCAACACATCCAAATCCGCAAACCTGCTCGGAGCAGGTTTGTTCTACGTGAACAAGGATTAGTTTACACACGTGATCAGTGACGGTGCGTGGAAGTCATCCAGTCATGGCTTCGCCGTTCATGAATGAGCGACCAATTGAATTGGTGCGCAAATTATACAAAGAGAATTTCATATAAAGAGGGTTTTGCGCGATTGGCAAGATCCTTTATTGCCCCCGGAGGAAATTATGTACGAAAGATACCACTTTAGCCGAGGGGGAATATTGTACCTCAAAGATTTATTAGCTCCGTATATTCGAAGTCAAACTCGGCGAAGTCGGGCTCTCACAACCACACAGACAGTAGGCATTGCTTTGAGGTTTCTTGCAAGCAGCACTTTTTTATATACTGTAGGCGATGCAGAACATCTATCGAAAAGTGCAGTTTGCAAGGCAATTCGTAAAGTCTGTTTGGCTCTGAAACATTTCCTTCAGGTTTTCATTGTGTTTCCTGGACACCTGCATGTGCAGACAATAAAAGAGGCGTTTCATGCCTTTGCAGGTAGGTAATACACAGGCAAAAACACCCACAGTTCCATAAAGAATCCCACAATCAGCCTAACATTCTCATTACCAGGATTTCCAAATGTGATTGGGGCACATGGAACTGATCAGAGTGGAGTTTGATCAAACATTATTTGGAAAATGTACCTCTCCTCCTGATGAATAATCAGACACAGTGTCTTCATCAAATATTTGACCTTCGTTAATATCTCGTTGGTCAGACACAGGTTCAAGGGATATGACATTCCCTGCAACTGACCCAACAAAAAAGAGGGCTATATGGAACATACCTATAGCACACATGGAGGACAAATATGCAATGACCATCCTTTACCTGAAATGAAGTGACCACTGCTTCCTGCCACTGGTTCTGAGGAGGAGCTTCCCCCTGGAATGCCCTCAGAAACAGGGCGATGGGCATTTTGCTGGAGAGCCAACTCTTCTGCAGGGGTTAGGTCTGGACCGCGTGGACCTCCACCTGTTTTTTGCGTGTCTGCCTCCTTATTAGCTTTAAAATTAATGTTTTTTTATATTATATATGATTCTTTATGTCAACAATTCTTTAAATAGTTATATACCAATATTTACCAGTTTGAAGTATATTCTTGTACTTCACTTTAACCTGTTCCCATGTTCTCCTTGTGCTCACGTTTGACCTGGAATTATGACATATTAAATAATAATTAATCTGACACATAGGAAATGAAACGCTGCATTCAGTAAGTACAATGTACACTACTTAACGTTTAATTTTTTCGGCCACTTTTTGCCAGCCGTCTTTTCTGGTCTGGGCTGCTTTTGCAGTGTTACCCTTTGTGTATATTAAATCTTGAAATTCTTCGTGTGCTTCGAATAAAAGGTCTTGCGCCGCATGTGTGAAAAAAAATGCGCCCGTTCTTTCGTCATTTTGTTGCAGCCTATCAAAGACTTACTGATCATGTTTTCTAGACTCAATATATATGGGCTTTTCACTCAGCGCGGGCGCGCGCATTCATCTCGTATGATTAGATCCAGCTACACTAATCTAATACACGGCTGCATTTGAAAAACCGACCTTTCTCGGATGAGTGTCACCGGCATTAACTCATCCAAGATGAGGCACCTGATCTCGGATGGTTTAAGCGACGTACGAAAAATACCCCCCAGGGCTCAAAATAATTAGAAGAGACCAGGAGAAGAACATACTTAAGAAGGCTTAGCAAGTATTGAATACCAGGAGTACACAAAGTCTGCCAAGAGTTCTCAGAGGTTAAAAGGATCACACATACATATGCAGGTTAGGTCACCTGGTGATTCCTCATAGAGTTTCTGAGATTTTCCAGGTAATGAAGACAGATGTTTTGATATAAGGCTGTTATTGTCACTAATCCAGGTGCTAAAGAGCAGCAATGAGTTGCATGTTGGTTAGTTCACTCAATCAGGATCTTCACTGTAATCTGTACATGTGATAATGATGACCCTATAAACCTGTATATTTTCGAATGTGCCCCAGGTGCATACCTGCCTTGCATCCTGTGTTGCTGAGATGGACACCAGCTAGCAGTGACCCTGCACTGGAACAGCTGATTAGAAAAGGGCTGCATGAATACCATCTTTCCCAAATGCATTCATTTAACACTTTCAGGTTGGGTGTCAACAAAAGTCGACATCAATGAGTAGAAGTCTAAATATTGACGAAACTCGCCTAGCATACATTGTTTGATGGCAGCAAAAACTGTAAAAGAAATAGAGCCTTACATGCTTCAAACATTAATTTTCCTAACAGCACAGTATCAAATACAATAGATCCCCTGTATCTGCAGGTTTGGTTTCCACAGTTTCAGTTATCTGCAGTTTTCTGTAGCACAAAATTATTAAATACTAGGGGGCTCTGCTCCTTGCTCGCTTCGCTTGCCAACCCCTGTATTTGGTTAATCAGATATACAATTTTAAAAGCTTTTTATTTTCTTTGGAGTTGTTTCAATTTCATTATTTGCACTTTTACTTTAAAGCTTCATTAAAAACAATATTTGGAATTACCTTTTTTTCAAGATCGCATTGAATTTTGATTCCGTTTTTGGAAATACATTGTGACAACGCAACATATAACTGCCCGTGAGTGAATATTGTTTCTGTTTCACTAATAAATAATCTGACTTTTTCTAATGTTTGTCCCTGTGATTTGTTAATTGTCATAGCAAAAGCTATTCTCACGGTAAACTGTAAACATTTTAATACGAATGGCATATCACGATCTCCTTTGGTGTCTAATGTTATTCACGGAATATATACATTACCTTTCTTGTCGCCTGTTAAAATTTACATCGCTTCTCCATGATCATAAATATATACGTGACCAAATTGCGTATTCTTTGAAATTAAACTTGTCGTTGCTTTAACTGTTGTGGGACCACAGATTCTCATAGCGTATGGTCCATTATTGTGTAAGTCCACGTTTTGTGCATTGAATGATGCAAAGGCAAAAAGACTTTGTTTTCCACTCTTTGCCTTTTATTTCTGACCTTGATTTGTCCTGCTATTTTTTCAATTACATCTGGTTCTGATGATTAATTACCTTTTGTTTGCGTTAATGCGATCTTTACTATTTTTTTTTGATACTGTAGCGACTGACGTAATAAAGTGTCGCAAAAGTTTTACTTGAACAATCGCCGACTTCATAACCCCAAACACAACTTTCTAGCACCCTCTCCAACCCCTCCTCCCCCAGGTCTCGCCCCCCCTTACCGCATCAATCAATACCCCGCTATCAGTCTTCTATGCTGTTCTCCACCCTCCCTCAATCGGACCTAACAGTCACTTAAAACAAAAAAGGTTTCAACCTTGCTGGGACACTACAATACTTTTGAATTTTACTGCTTTCATATTCTTTACCTTTCCCTGCATGTGTATCACAACATCGTTTGTTTGAGCCTTTCGAATTCCACTGCTTTCATAATCTCTTATCTGCCTTTGTTTCTCTCCAACGCTTTTGGGTCTCTTTTCTCCGTGCTGCTCTTTCTTCTTTGCTTAGTCGTTGATGTTTCATCTAGAATGTATTGTCCTTATATGCTTTATATGTGCTGAGAGCACAGGATCTGTGTGTGCTACGTGCCTTTACACGACTGAGTTTTGTGCTGGCCGTGCTCTTTGATATTGTTTGTAAGTAGGGCGTGTCTTGCAAGAATCTCATGTTCCACGTCTTGCGCAAGATGGCCCTGGGACAATCTCTTAGCACCAAGTCTCATGTTTACGGTCCCCGCGAGATGCTCCGTGGCCAGTCTCTTTTGTCTTCCAGGTCTTTCAAGTGTCTTCCGAGAACTTCCGAGAAGATCACGTCTCATCGCCCTGCTTTTCCTTTTCAGGATTTTTTTTTTATATTAAAGAGAAATAATTCCAGAAATAAATGATTGATGCCTTCTGTGTGCAGCATGCAGCAAAAACCCATTGTGTATCAACAGTACGCTGGGGTCTGCCTACGTGTCTGACATCGTTTTCACTGTATTTAGGCGTCAAATACAGTATAAACCAGCTATTAGCTTCTAGCGTTCTCTCTGTCTGCATTCATTGCCACATTACCGCAGTGTTGTTGTGAAAATAACCCTTCATTTTCCTTAATAATGGCAACACATAGTGACACTGGCAGATCTTCAAAGCCTTAGAGATGACTTGAACTGCTTTCCATCAGGGAAAACAATAAAGAATGGAGAAGTTGGTGAGTACCCAAAATAGATATTTTTAAGAAATAAATGTAAAAATGTAATAAAGAAAATTTGTTTAAACTGTTTGTATGTACAAGATACTTTTCATTGATCCACCGTCCCTTGAGGCTTGCACTAAAACATGAGAATCCCATTAATTCCAGAGGACAAGTATAATAATGGACAATGTATTTCATTATTATTTTAATGTTGCTAATGTCTTATTGTCAGCAAGACTGAAAGGGAAGATCTAAAGGACGGTAGTGAGACCAGCTTTGTTATATGGGTTGGAGACGGTGGCACTGACCAGAAAGCAGGAGACTGACCTGGAGGTGCCAGAGTTAAAGATGTTAAGATTTGCATTGGGTGTGATGAGGATGGACAGGATTAGAAATGAGTACATTAGAGGGTCAGCTCAGGTTGGGCGGTTGGGAGACAAAGTCGGAGAGGCGAGATTGTGTTGGTTTGGACATGTGCAGAGGAGAGATGCTGGGTATATTGGGAGATGGATACTAAGGATAGAGCTGCCAGGGAAGAGGAAAAGAGGAAGGCCTAAGCAAAGGATTATGGATGTAGTGAGAAGAGGACATGCAGGTGATAGGTGTGACAGAGCAAGATGCAGAGGATAGGAAGATATGGAACAAGGTGGTCTGATATTGTAAGTCGACCCCTAACGGGAGCAGCAGAAAAAAGAAGAAGAAGTTGCTAATGTCTTATTGTGCATACTTTAACATAGATGTGTATGCAAACAAAACTGACTGATACGTAGGGTCCGTTATATCTGCAGTAGATCTTGGAATGTGTCATGTGCAGATACAGGGGTTCTGCTGTACTGCTCTAGTAATGTGTTGTATGTTTTGCATAATGTTTATGACTCAATTCTGCATTGTCGAATGTGAATTTTGAACTGTGACAATGACAGTGCAGCTGAAATGTCCAGAGATCACTGTAAAGATTCCCACAGCTGTTGTTTGGGAAAACCATCCAGAGACTGTGGAAAACAGTGGGATGAACATCCATTACAAGGTATAAACTTACTCACACTGGTCAGTTTAGATTTGTCCATCAACCTAAAAATGCATGTCTTAGCGATGTGAAAGGAATACCAGAGTACCACCCAAACATGGAGGAATGGGCAGTCTCAACACAGCGTGTGACCAGTCCAGGACTCTCGGGTTGCTAGCAGCAATACGTAGCACATTACTTGATCACAAATAAACCCTGCGACTCACTGTTGACAGATGGTGGGGTCCACCTTTCTACAACTTGAGATGTCCTCTGGTGGCACTCTAAAAGTCAGATCAGTAGTTTGTGATCCCCAGAGTTGTACCTCTTAGATCTTGAGTGGTTAGTCTCAATGGATTTAGAAATCTTTAGGTTTAATTTATAATCATTTAATTTATAACACTCAGCTTAATTGCAATTTATTGACAGATTTCTTATAAATACATTTTTACAAGATTTTTGGCAAAGGTTTTTTTTATTTGGCCAAGTGGTTGTCAGCTTATTTAATAATAACAACAAATAAAATCATCCGACTAGCTGTCTGGGAAGCATACAGAAGCAAGCTAAAGAGTTGCAGCTTCAGCAGTAATGTTACTTGTTGTGTCTTTTTGTTATCTGCACATTCCTTTTTGATGAATGCATCAGCCATTAGCATTCAAGACAGGGAATTTTGTCTCCTTCAGTTTTTATCAGAAGAAAAAACTCTCGCCTTCTTTCCAAGAAGAAGTCTGGAAAATCCTCAAGGTAACTGCTGCATTGTCCCACTGCTCATCCTCTTCATTTTTTTTTCAGGTTTTCTCTGAGTATTCTTACTGTTTTCTGCAAGTAAAATAGCTTTTGACAAGAAAATGCCGCAGGTTCCATCTGGCCTATCTTTTCATAGAGTATATACGTATGTCCTTCTTTCGCTCCCCAAATTGTCACAGGCACTAAAATAAAGAGGGAGGAATGGGGGTTAACAATGTCACAAACTCCTTGACAAGTTCTGAAAGTGTGTGACGTGTGTCTTCCCAGATATACAGTACAGCAGCCTGTGAATGACTCAACATCACACTCATCAGACTTTTGCCACCAGTGCACCATTACGCTTTGGACTATCACAATGAATGCCTGAATAAACATATCAGGAAAGCCTGTTGCATTGCAAGGCAAACCCTGGACACGCTAGAAGCTGTTGTGGAAAAGAGGATGGTGGCAAAATTGGATTCCATCATGAAAAATTCCCTCCATCCCTTTCATCCGACACTCTCTGCAAGCAGTTATAGCCAAAGGCTCATTCCGCTACGGTGTGCTGAGAAGCCTGCTCTGGGGGTCTTTTCTGCCCACCTCTATAAGGCAATTCAGTGCTTTCACCCAATGAACTTCATAAGTTAATTTATTTATTTATCCATCCATCCATTGATTTATTGATTAATTGATTGGCAGAATTATCTGTCCTGTGAGTCTGCATCCTTGTTTTTTATGTTTCTGCTGCTGTATGCATTTGAATTTCCCCATGGGATTAATACAGTTTATTATTACAGTCTAATCTAAGATTTACCCTCCAAGTGCAATGGAGTGCATGACTGGTAACAACGCACAAACTGCGTCACCCATCTGAGTATATGAAAAGGAAGCCTATATTTAAATATATAGAATATGTATAAATAGTGACAGTATGGTGCAAGTGAGCACAAGGCCCCCCTGGTGGAGTGGGTTCTAAAAAACACAACATGACTTTGTATGTATTATATTAAATCTTGTTTATTCTACTGCAGTTTTGAAATTGTGATCTACCCATCACAGATAACTCATCTAATGATAAATAACAGAGAACAGCAAGTAAATCTAGAACCCTCTCTACCATTGTGCAATGAGGAATACGTTCCTATCAGCATTGGCTTGGGTCCATTTTCATTTTACCTGCTCTTGGGCCCACTACTGATGAAATAAGGCACTGTGCCGCCACTTAGTGGCTGCTGCTTGCATTTAAAAAAAGTTTACTATGAGCACCCTGACTGTCCTCCTACAAATGCCATTTTGTAATAGAGACCTGACTGACTTTAGCTACATAGATTCATGGAAAAGAATCCCCCTGTGCCTTTAGATGAGTTTTATAAATTAAGCGATCATAAAAAAAATGCTAAAGTAATCTATATGAAAATGTTCTTGTAACATCCACTGGTATGCTCCACATAGAGAGCAACAGGGCACTGGATATAAACCCAGGACAATGAGTCCTATCAGTAGGAACTGTGCCACCACACCACTTATTATATTATATTATAGGACTGATCATTTATATTAGGTGAGGACTGATCATTTATGTTAGGTAGAATGCCAAGAGGGGGCCGGGAGGTCTCATGGCCTGGAACCCCTGCAGATTTTATTTTTTCTCCAGCCGTCTGGAGTTTTTTTTGTTTTTTTTTTTTTTAATTATATTTATTAATTTTATTGTAACCATTCCATACAAATAAATCAATTTATAACAAAAAAAAAAATGAAGACAAATCAAACCCCACCCCTGAGAAGGAGAGCTTAGCCAAAGGAGAATTGCTTAGGGCTTTTTAATAAGGCAACAATAAACAAAAGAAAGGAAGAAATATATATAGGTTAATAAAAAATGGAGAAGGGAAATAAATGTGGTAATAGTTATTTCTCTTATTCTAAAATAATATTGATTAGATCCTGCCAGGTTTTGAAAAAATTCTGTACAGATCCTCTAACTGAGAATTTGATTTTTTCCAATTTCAAATAATATAAAACATCGGTTTCCCACTGACTTGTAAGAGGAGAGTTAGGATTCTTCCAATTTAACAAAATAAGTCTGCGTGCCAAAAGTGTAGTGAATGCAATCACCGTTTGCTTGTTCTTCTCCACTTCAAGTCCGTCTGGAAGAACACCGAACACAGCTGTTAATGGGTTAGGAGGGATTGTGATACCAAGGCTGTCTGAAAGGCACTTAAAAATTTTCGTCCAAAATGATGTTAGTTTGGTGCAGGCCCAGAACATGTGACCCAGTGTGGCAGGAGCTTGGTTGCAACGTTCGCAGGTTGGATCTTGCCCTGGAAACATTTTGGACAGTTTTAAGTGAGACAGATGAGCTCGATATATAATTTTTAGTTGAATAATTCTATGCTTTGCGCATATGGAGCTTGAGTGAATTCTCTGCTTTGCTACCTTCCACTCCTTTTCTGATATATTGATTAAGAGATCTTCTTCCCAATGTCCTCTTGGGTCTTTGAAAGGTAGGGACTCTAATAAGATTTTATATAATGTGGAAATGTTGTTTAATTCCTCGAAATTGTGCAGTATTTTTTCCAGCATTGTGGAGGGTGCGAGGTGGGGAAAATCGGGCAGTTTCTTTTTAACAAAATTTCTAATTTGAAGATAGTGAAAGAAATGTGTAGCTGGGAGGCTGAATTTGGAACGTAATTGTTCAAAAGATGCAAATATGTTGTCTATATAAAGATCTCTGAGCATTTTAATCCCAAAACTTTTCCAGGTATTAAAAACTGGATATGTTTGCGAGGGTTGAAAGAGGTGGTTCTCTTGCAGAGGTGCCGCGGATAAAAGATTTTCCATCTTAAAATGCTTTCTAAGTTGGTTCCATATTCTAAGTGAGTAAAGCACAATTGGGTTATTAGTATATTTGCGATAACTTGCATTCATTGGAGCGCAGAGCAGGGAGTATAAAGAAGTACTGCAGGATTTTACTTCTATTGCAAACCAAGCCTGTGTATGTTCATTTTTTTGTGTCCAGGTTTTTATGGCTTGTATGTTTGCTGCCCAGTAATAAAACTGAAAATTAGGTAAAGCCATGCCACCTTCTGCCTGAGGTCTTTGTAGGGTCGCTCTTCGGATACGTGGGTGTTTTGAGTTCCAAATGAATGAGGTTATTGTTGAATCTAATTGCTTAAAAAAACGATTTGTTGATATATATTGAAATGTTTTGAAATAAAAAAAAGAAGTTTTGGAAGGATATTCATCTTAACAACGTTAATTCTTCCGGCTAGAGTGAGATGAAGGGTTGACCATCTATGCAAGTCTTGCTTAATTTTTTCCATACAGATGGCAAAATTTTGTTGATAAAGAGCTTTATGTTTACTTGTGATATTTACCCCTAGGTACTTAAACTGATCTGCTATGGTAAAAGGTAGGGTGTCCAATCTAATATTATATGCTTGTGAATTCACTGGAAAGAGTATACTTTTATTCAGATTAATTCTAAGACCAGATATCTTTTGAAATTCTGTTAGTGCTGTTAAAACTGCAGGCACAGTGTTTTCTGGGTCTGATATACCCTGTATATGTAAGACCATATCATCTGCATATAGAGAAATTTTCTGTTCCAGTCCTTCTCTGATAATCCCCTTTATCTGATAAGAATTGAGACAGTGAACCGCCAGCGGTTCAATGGCAATTGCAAACAGCAGTGGTGACAAGGGACATCCTTGTCTGGTACCACGTTCTAGCTTAAAGTAGTCTGAACAAATGTTGTTAATACAAACTGAAGCTTCTGGATTGGTATACAGTAGTTTGATCCATGCACAAATATTCGGGCCAAACCCAAATTTCTCCAATGCAGTGAAAAGGTAGTTCCATTCAATCATATCAAATGCTTTTTCTGCGTCTAATGATAGTAATATCTCTGGGGTGTTTGATTTTGCTGGTGAATATATAACATTAAACAAGCGTCGGAGATTGGAAGATAGGTGTCGGCCTTTAATAAATCCAGTTTGATCCTGTGATATTACCGAAGGCAGCACTTTCTCCATCCTTCTAGCTAGAATTTTTGAGAGTATCTTAACATCATTATTCAGGAGTGAAAGTTGGTCTGTATGATGCACATTGTAACAAATCCTTATTTTGTTTAGGAAAGACAGTGATTAATGCTTGACGAAATGTTTGAGGTAGTATTTGGTTGTCTCTAGCTTCTGTAAATGTTGCCAATAAGAGGGGAGCTAGCTGAGTGGAGAATTTCTTATAAAATTCTACAGGGTAACCATCAGAGCCTGCTGATTTCCCGCTTTGAAGTGACTTTATAGCATCTAGTAATTTTGTTTGCGTCAAAGGTTTATCCAGTTCCTCAGCTCTTAAAGCATCTATTTGTGGTGTCTGTAATGTATCCAGAAATGCATTAGATTGTGTGTTGTCTTCTTTGAATTCAGTAGAATATAAGGATTTATAATAATCTCTAAATGCGTGCATTATATTTTTATGGTCAATGATTTCTTCTCCATTCATGTTGGTGATTACTGGTATTGCATTGTGAACTTCTTGTTTGTGAATTTGTTGAGCTAAAAGCTTATTAGCTTTTTCTCTGTGTTCATAGTAATGATGTCTTGACTTATAAATAAGTTGTTCAGTTTCTTTAGTTGTTAAGATGTTGAGTTCTGTATGCAGGGCCTGCCTTTTCCTGTGAAGAGCTTCACTTGGACGCTTGGCTTGTTCTTCATCTATTCTAGTAATTTCGCTTCTTAGCTCTGACACTTTCTTGGTTTCTAATTTATTTCTGTGGGAAAGATATGAAATAATCTGTCCTCTTAAGAAGGCCTTTAGAGTTTCCCAGAGTGTTCCTGCAGAAACCTCTGTGGACGTGTTTGTCTCTATGAAGAAGCTGATTTGTTTGGATATAAATTCTGTGCAGTTCTCGTCTGCCAATAGAAGAGGGTTAAGACGCCATCTGCGAGGTGAGTGTGAGGGGCTTAATGATTTTAGCTCCAAGACTAGAGGGGCATGGCCGGAGATAACAATTGTGTCATATTTGCACGATTTAATCGTAGGCAGGAAATTATTATCTATAAAAAAATAATCAATTCTTGAGTAGCTATAATGCACTGGTGAGTAGAACGAATATGTTATTGAGTTTGGGTTAAGAAACCTCCAGGGTCCTGATAAGTTGTGATCAATTAAAAACTGTGTAATTGTCTTTGCAGTGTTAGATGTCGTCCCCCCTGTCACAGGAGTCCTATCTAAGAGTGGATTTAAAACACAATTAAAGTCCCCAGCCATTATAATTTTATGAGTGTTCACATTGGGAATGGATGCAAATAGATTTTGCATGAATTCCTTATCATCGACATTGGGTGCATAAACATTTATCAAAATCATTTTACTGTTAAATAAGTTGCCCATGACCATCACATATCTCCCTTCAGGGTCCGATACTACATCTGATGCTACAAATGGAACTGTTCTGTGTATGAGAATTCCCACCCCTCTAGTTTTCTTTATAAAGCTAGAATGGAACATTTGGCCAGTCCAGTCTTTTTGTAGTCTGAACTGATCCTTGCTTAGTAAGTGGGTCTCCTGTAAAAATACTATTTTAGCGTTTAAGCCTGTTAGGTGAGAGCATACTTTCTTTCTCTTTAATTCGTGACTCAGGCCTTTAACATTCCAGCTCACAAAGTTAACTGTCCCATCATGGAGACATTGATTCTGAGTTTTTAATGTCATTTTATAGTCTTAACTGGTAGTGAGGCAGTTTTAATCTTAATTTCAAAATTCCCCATGAGTTATTGCATTTTAGCCTATTTTTGCATTGATATTTATAGTTATAAGGATTAGAAGAATAGATTAGATATAGCCTGCTCTCCTTCTCTCCCCCTTTATCCCCCCACCCCCCCATTTTGCCTCCCCACATGAGGCTAGATCCCACTTCACGATGTCCCGGTCCTCTGACATACGAAGAGACAGAGCACGTCCAAAACAAAACAAACCCCACCCCGCAGTGGCGTTAGAATATTAAAACAAAGAGATATCTATTGCAGCTGAATTCTAAATACTATCTGCCGAAAATATAATCATTAACAGTCTTTAAGCTTAAAATAATCTTCAGCAATTTTAAGATATTAAGATAATAAAAGAATGAACCATGGGAATGATTTTAAAAAGTAGTCTAGGATAAACATAGTAAATCCTAATGTAATAGTATAATGTAATAGTATAAATGTAATAGCAATATAATAGTAATAGTAATGTAATAGTAGAAATAGCAATAAACCAAGAGTATGATGTTAAACAGTCTACTTTAAGGTAGTAAAAAAAACAAAAAAAAAAAACAAACCCTACTTTCATTACTTCCACACTCACATCTATAACTGTAATTAAGACATAAACATATAATGTCCAAGTAAAGAAAAGGAAGTACAGTATAATTATAATACCAGTCTCTTTAAAAGTGGATCTGACAGCAGATGATAGGTCCTTCCCATGCCTTGACAGAATACGGCTCCTTATTAACTTTCAAAAGAGTGTCGGAAACAGCTTCTTTAGTTCCTTTTCAGCTTCCTCCTTGCTTGAAATTACATAATATTGGTCTTGAACTTCCACTTTCAGTTTGGCGGGATGCAAGAGCCTGTATTTGATATCGGCTTTCTGTAGCAACTTTTTAATGTTAAAGTAGGCTGCGCGTTTTGTAGCTGTTAATGGTGAGAAGTCGGGGGAAAATACAAATAAGATTATCGTCTGCCTGTTCCAGGTCAGTTTCCAAGAGGCCATACCTTGCACTCGGGCCGGATGTCTGTCCAGACTTTGATGCAGCTTTAAGTTTCTTTTCTGGTTCTTTCTGACTTTTCTTCTTGTTGCTCATGCTTGTAAATTGTAGTGGAAGTTCCTTGGTCGAGTTAAATACAGGATACCTCTAAATAATATGAAATACATGGGAAATAAAGCCACTGCTAGCAGAGCTCTGCTTCAAACGTCCATATCCTATAACGGACGAGACCAACTCTCGAGTTTTTTCTGTCCTCCCTGGCCATTGGACCTTATCTTTTATTCTATGTTAATTAGTGTTCTCTTATTTTAATTCTTACTTTGTTTTTTTCTCTTTCTTCATCATGTAAAGCACTTTGTAAAGCTACATTATTTGTAAGAAAATGTGCTATATAAATAAATGTTGTTGTATTATATTATATTATATTATATTATATTATATTATATTATATTATATTATATTATATTATATATGGGGCGGCACGGTGGCGCAGTGGGTAGCACTGCAGCCTCGCAGTTAGGAGACCCGGGTTCGCTTCCTGGGTCCTCCCTGCGTGGAGTTTGCATGTTTTCCCCGTGTCTGCGTGGGTTTTCTCCGAGTGTTCCGGTTTCCTCCCACAGTCCAAAGACATGCAGGTTAGGTGCATTGGATATTCCAAATTTTCCCTAGTGTGTGCTTGGTGTGCGCGCCCTGCGGTGGGCTGGCACCCTGCCTGGGGTTTGTTTCCTGCCTTGCACCCTGTGTTGGCTGGGATTGGCTCCAGCAGACCCCCGTGACCCTGTAGTTAGGATATAGCGGGATGGATGGATTATATTATATTACATTATGTTATGTAAAAGCCAAATTTCTCGCTAGGGACAAATAAAGTATCTATCTATCTATCTATCTATCTATCTATCTATCTATCTATCTATCTATCTATCTATCTATCTATCTATCTATCTATCTATCTATCTATCTTTATATTACATTATGTTATGTAAAAGCCAAATTTCTCGCTAGGGACAAATAAAGTATCTATCTATCTATCTATCTATCTATCTATCTATCTATCTATCTATCTATCTATCTATCTATCTATCTATCTATCGGCAGTCTTTACTTTGCATAGTGCCTTATCATTATGTTGCAACTTCCCTTTCCAAATGCTACTTGACTGAGCAACCACAATGAAACTGACTGATCAGACCAAAGACGTACTGACCAATTAGATTGTTCGGCGGGACCAGACACACACACAGATATTAACATTATATTATATTACTAGCCACAGAACCTCTCAAAGGGAGATAATAATAATAATAATAGGTAATAATAATAATAGATAGATAGATAACAGAATAATTAAAAAATATTTGCTATCTCTTTCCCTACATGTATCTTCAGCACCTTTCCTTTTCTCAGACTCTGTTATTATTCTCAAGATGTTTTACTCACTTCTTTTCTGCTTTTATACTTGCTTTACTCCTCCTCCTCATCCATCTTATACTGTATTTGCATTTCCTCTTTTGTCACATCACCAAGGCTAAACTGACCAGTTGCCAATCACACCAAAGCCAAACTGACCAATCAGATTGCTTGGAGGGGGGTAATAGCATTACTGTATAAGGTTTTTCTCTGGCTTGTATGTATTTGTTGTCTCATTGTCATTTGTAAGTATGTGTCATCTTTTGTATGATGATTCTGTTAGATTTTTTTTTAATGCTGTCCCTTTAAATGTGCTCCTTGTGTTCTGTGGGTGGTAGCCCAAAACGTCACCACTTCTGAGAACCCCCTCTGGCTATTTAAGAAGACCTCAGGAGTGCTATGTTGAAGTGACAGTTTCTTGTGGTTTTTTTTTTTTTTAGATTTACTGGTTTTTGGTTTCCTTTAACTGTTTATTGGATTTTGGCCTTAGGTTATATTAGCGTATTGGGATTTGTTGACCTAGAATTGCCTTTTAGACAGCTCATTTTTGCTTTTTTGTTTTATTTCCTATTTTGTTCTCATTTATATAGATTTGTTTAGTGAAATCTGTCTCTGCAAGCCATAATTTATCATGGATTCTCTTCCTTGCAAGGAACCTAAGGTATTTTGGGGCTTTAAAGTCATTTTTGAACTTTTTGAAGCTGAAAATCCTGTTTAGAGCAGAATGGCTTGAAGCCGGTTAGTAGATTTTGGAGTTAAGCTGCCAGATGTGAAGTCTGTTCTGGGTAGGTTGGGAAAAGCCCAGCCTGTTTTTGAGGCCTCACACATTTTTCATTATGTCAGGAACAATATGAGATTACGTTACATTATATTATATTTCCATTCAGGTTGCTGTAGTATGGACTCGACGATATCTCAGGATAAGAACAAGCTCTGGACAGGATTCAGTCCTTCATAGGGCCCACTTATTCACACCCCACACACACACATCCATCTACACATCACAGGCCAACTTCTCTACTGTGTTAATGTTGTTTGGGCATACAAGTCAGGGTTTTGCTATACTCTGCACCCATGGCAATACTACTACTATAACACAAGAAACTGAACACATCCCAAATCTTTTAGACCTCTAATAACAGATCTGGCCTGTATGGTGACATAAGAAGACATTATTGAACAGTGGTCTCCATTTTCTCGCTGCAGCATTAAGCTGCAAAATTTATCTGAGGTCTGAGACTTAGCAGGAGGGATGGGACAAGCTACTCACAGGGGCAAAGCGTTTAGTGCTGCTGTCTCACATCACTAGAATGCTGAGTTTAAATCCAGGCCCATCTACATTCTGTGCTGTTTGTATGTCCTCCCAGTGTTTGTGTGAGTTTTTCTTTGGTATTCCAGTTTTCCTGTCACATCTTTAAGCATTGAGGGTGGTGAAGGCAGCAGAGAACATGTCTGACGCCCAGCTGTCTTTCCTTCTGGACACATACAATACAGCATGTGCTGCCTTAAATAGGCAAGCAGCATAATTAAAACCCTCAGACACCCTCCTAGATCCGCTTTTCTCACTCCTCCCTTCTGGCAAACAGTACCGGGCCATTGGCATTCACACCAGTAGATTCAAGGACAGTTTCTACCCACAAGATGTAAGGTTGCTGAACAACCAGTCATAACAAATACTGTAACATAACAAACTGTGTCCAGTGTCTCTGGAAAGTATTCATCCCCTTGGAAGTGTTCACATTTTATCATTTTATAATATTGAATCATAGTGGATTTAATTTAGCTTTTTTGTACATTGACTAGCAGTAAAAGACTCTTTAATGTCAAAGTGAAAACATATTTCTATGAAGTGATTGAAAATAATTATGAAAACAAAACACAAAATAACTAATCACATTAAGTGTTCATCTCCTCAGGTTAGTATTTAGTAGATGCACTTTGGCAGCCATGACAGCCTCGAGTTTGTGTGCACAGGACTCCATTAGCTTTGCACATCTGGACGCTGCAGGGTTTCCTCATTCTTCTTGGCAACGCTGCTCAGGCTCTGTCTGGTTGCGTGGGGACTGTGAGTGACAGCCTTTGTCGAGTCCAGCCACACGTTCTGAGTTGCATTGAAATCTGGACTGTGCCTTGGCCACTCCAGGACATTACATTGTTGTTTTAAACCATTACTGTGTAGATTTGGCTTTATGCTTAATGTCATTGTCTTGCTGGGAAGCAAATCTTCTCGCAGGACAGCAGAAGGTTAATCTTCCAGGATATTCTTATATTTTGCTGCATTCATTTTATTATTATTATTATTATTATTATTACCATGCTTATTTTAACTTCACCTGTTTGTTGTCTGGTACAAATCTTGTAATCGATATTTAACCCACTTCCTATTGTCCAAATGACTTGAAATTTTGCACACTTACTCAATTCTGATGCCAGTACATGAATCAATAATTTTTTTTTTTTACTAACTGATCAATTAATCCATGTTAATTAAGAAATGAAATTTTCATATGAAGAATAGTTAAAGATTTCACCAATAGTGAAATGGATAGAAATATTAAAAGAAGTGTTAAAATATTGATTACAAAATTATACTAAAACAAATCCAAGACTAAAAAGTTGAAAATAATATATATATAAAAAAATACTTTTTTAAAAACCACGCTTATATTAAGTTAAAAAGTGTACTAAAAAGTAAAAAATTAGTCTCTCATACATCACTTGTAAAATAAAAGGTGGGTGCTTTTCATCAATCAACATCAATTAAAATCTTAGCAAAAGTGCCCACCTTTTATTTTACGAGTGATGTATGAAAGACTTATTTTTTACTTTTTAGTACACTTTTTAACTTAATATAAGCATGGTTTTTAAAAAGTATTTTATATATATATATTATTAACCTTACAGCCAGGCCCTGCTGCAGAGATTCATCCCCACACCACCATGCTTCATGATGAGGAGGATGTTTTTTTTTTTATTTTGATGGTGGGGGCTTTCAAAAACATGGCCTGTTAAAGTCCGTTGAGGCATTCCTTGAGTGATTTTGGACTACAGTATACCAAAATGGATTCTTGTTGTGGTTGATAATGTGCATTGTTCAAACATGATGTTTAGTCTGATGGCCAAAACCTCTATTGTGGTCTCTTCAGACCATAGATGCTTCTTCCAGCTGACTTCAGAGTCATCCAAGTGCCTTCTGACAAACTCTAGTCACGATGCCTTGTGTGCTTTTTCTCTGCTATAAAGGTGTAACTGGTGAAGCACCCAGATAAGTTGTAGTCTGCATGATCACTTCTGTTCATCCATTAGAATTTGTTTCTCCATTAGAGTTCTCATAAGTCAATTGGTGGCCTCCCTCACTAGTCTTCTTCTTGCACAATCACTCAGATTTTGTGGACAGTTTGCTCTAGGCAGATGCATTGCTATGCCATAGTATTTCAATTTTTTAATGACTGATTTAACTAGACTCCATTGGATATTCAATGACTTGGATGTCTTCTTGCTTCAGAGCTTTTTAATCAGCTTTTCATGGAGCTGCTTGGAGTGTCCCTTTGATTTCATTGCCTACAAGGCCCTAGGGGAACCTGGATGATGAGGGTTAGTGAGTCTATGACAAGGACCAAACCCCAGTGAGAAGCCTGGATGACAAGGGCTATACAACTCCATGGCCAGGACCAAACTCCATCATGGAGCCTGGATGATGAGGATTGGTGACTCTCTGGCCAGGACCAAACCCCAGCAAGAAGCCTGGATGACAAGGGGCAGTGACTCTGTGGGCAGGACCATACGCCAGCGAGACGCTTGGATGGCAAGGACCATACAACTCCATGGCCAGGATCAAACTCCATCAGGAAGCCCAGATGATGAGGGTCAGTGACTCTGTGGTCAGGACCAAACCCCAATGAGAAGCCTGTATGACGAGGGTCAGTGACTCTGTGGGCAGGACCAAACCCCAGTGAGAAGCTTGGATGGCAAGGACCATACAGCTCCATGGCCAGGATCAAACTCCATCAGGAAGCCCGGATGATGAGGGTCAGTGACTCTGTGGCCAGGACCAAACCCCAACGAGAAGCCTGCATGACGAGGGTCAGTGACTTTCTGGCCAGGGCCAAACTTCATCAGGGAGCCTGGATGACGAGGGCCGGTGACTCTGGACCTACCAGATAAGGAGCATTTATATTACAATTAAATGAAACCCCAGCCAGGTGACCTCCATTGAACTAATTATGGAATTTCTAAAACCAACTGGCTGCATCTGTGAGGATTTAGGTGTGTCATATTATAGGTGGTGAATACTTTTGTGCTCAATTATTTTGTGTTTTATATTTGTAATTAATTTAGACTGCTTGACAAAGATCTGTTTTCACTTTGACATTAAGTCAAATTAAATCTGTTAAATTAAATCCACTGTGATTCATTGTTGTATAATAATAAAATCTAAAAACATCCAAAGAGTTGAATACTTTTTATAGGCAGTGGCACTGTATATGTAATATTTACTTCCCAGTATATAAATACTAGCAAATAAATGTTAAAATATTGTGCATACGTCTAGCTTGCCTACATACGTATATTTTGCACACTATGTATACTTTGTGTGGGTGACTTGTTGCCGTTGTTGCATTATTAACATCTCAAGTAAAAATGTCATTGTATTTTGATGATAAACTTGAACTTGTTGTCAACTGGTTTCAAGTCTCTCCTAATACACTAGGATTTGGAGTTTCTGTGTTTTGTTTTTTATTTTTGATGGCTCATACACAGTCTGCGCTCTCCTTTGTCACCAACTTAATACTTTATAGTCCGAATTCAAATGGTAAAGTGCTGGGTTTAATTTCCAGGCAGTCTCTGTAGAGTTTGTGTAGCAGGGAAATAAAACAAAATGTCTACCTCCCCCAATCCTGATACACATCAGAGGTCTCCTCCTCTGTTCTCATTACACTTGTCCTGATGTGCCCTGGTTATGTGACGTCATCATTAGCAGCTCAGTCACCATAACTGGCAAGTGTGTTGTTCTCCCTGCAGACTGCAAGCAGTTCAGATATTTTATTTGTTTGAGTTAACGTTTTATGTTGCTATAATTTTTAAAAAATGAAGTCCTAAAGAACTTGCTGCTGGTATTTTGGAATATTCAACCATTTCTATTATATTTTTTCAATCTGAACGTTCAAGGGCCCTCCTTGTGTGCTTCTTTTCTGTTAACAGAATAATAAAGAAGCTCATTTTTGTTTTGTGTCTGAGACCAAGTCGTGAAATGCAAGGGGTCTGGGACCCATCTTACTAGCCCTTTGGACTCCTTGAAACTCTGAAAATCAAAATTAAAAGGGGGTCCTAAAAAAGTTATTCAAGTGTTACAGTGTTATAAATCACTCAGTGTCCATTACTGGTTTTCATCAGATGCTGACATGGTGAGAAGGTGGCAGTCACAAAACCAGTAATGGACTCTGAGTGATTTATAACAGAGGATATGTGGGGATGCATGCTGGAGTGGCAGCAGCATGCCCGGCAAGTATTTGAGAAAGAGTGAAGACACTTTCAGTATAAATCAGAGCCTCACGCACCTGTTGGTTGCCTTGGTCTCAGTGATGATGAAGACTGTGACAGACACTGCTGTTATCATGATACCGACAGTGTTCACGTGGCAGGAGAACATTGCTTTACTCTCCAGATGCCTTCTGTTCTTTTAACTGACTAGAGCTGCAGTGCTGGTCTCTGGCAGGGAGGCGAGTTGCTTCACAGCACACACTTACCTTGATCGGCATAATTAAAGTAGCCATTTTAGCAAAGCACACACAATAGCTAAGTGCCCATGTCTCATGGAAAGTGGCACTGCTGTGTGATGCTTGTCAAAAGTACAAGGTGGCATGTCTTTCATTTGAAGACTGAATATCCATGTATGCATGGCCATAGAGAATGAAAGGCAGAGGGGGAAATAAATGACAGATAGAAGAGTTAGCAGTTCGGCTGGGTCACATTATATGCAAAGCCCACCTGAAATTCAATGAAGTAATGGCTGCTTTTCAGTCTTCTCGGACAGGGCTAAGTCACTGGCACAGAGCTTGGCTTGGCAGCGTGGATTTTAGGGCAAGTTCAGGGCATTCGAATCCAAGGCTCTATGGAAAGTAGCTTCCAGGCCAAAGTAAGTTTGTGAGCTCTTTGCTCCGTGGACAGTGGGTGGCTTCTCATCCCATAGAGAGGAGTTTGTCAGCTTTTAGCTCACAAACATATCATCAGTTTTCATCTCCTCAAAGTGAATGAAGAGATGAAATGCAGCCACTTTTCAATGATGGTGTAACCTCTGGTGGTTGAATCAAGGTCCCTTCTACACCTTTGTTATCAGATAAAGTATACACCTGACTAAAGTGTTGGTGGAGCTGCGGTTTAGCTATTCAGGAGTGCAGGTTTAGCTAAACTTCAGCATCCCTGCTAAATCTGCTGTCTTAACAGGCCTTGTGTGCCGCTAAATGCCAAGCAAACTGGGCAATACCCACTTTGTTCTACAATAGATAGATAGATAGATAGATAGATAGATAGATAGATAGATAGATAGATAGATAGATAGATAGATAGATAGATAGATAGATAGATAGATAGATAGATAGATAGATAGATAGATAGATAGATAGATAGATAGATACTTTATTAATCCCAAGGGGAAATTCACAATAGCATTGCGTTAAAAAAATAAAACAATATGATAACAGGATTAAGCATTTGTCTATGACAATAACTTACAATAACAACCATACATAATGTCCAAAACCTTCGAAATTGTAAAATAGCCATGAAAAATAATTTTATACAGAGCAGCAGAATTGTATTTCTTTCCAGATCATACCATTGCATGATACCATTTGTCTGTTTAAGCAATGCATATCTTAACTGATGGCATTCTCCATAGATAATTTCTTGTATATTCCAAACTACTAGTATAAACTTTTAGATTTCAGCCAATACTGGGGCACAAGTATGACCCTCTGCTTGCCATGGAAGACTTCACTCACAGCTTGTGACCAGTTAGTAGAGCTGAGCTCCAGAGTCAGTCCTCTTCACCTACCTAGAGGTTGGTTTGGTTGCAATACATCACCTAAGAGCAACTTTAACCAGATTCAGAGGTAATAATAATAATTCTTTGCATTTATATAGTGCTTTTCTCACTACTCAAAGCACTTAGCAATTGCAGGTTAAAGGCCTTGCTCAAGGGCCCAACAGAGCAGAGTCCCTTTTGGCATTTTACGGAATTCGAACCGGCAACCTTCCGATTGCCAGTACAGATCCCTAGCCTCAGAGCCACCATTACATTGGCATGTTCTCCATATGCCAGTGCATGTTTTCTTCGGGTACTACATTTTCTTTTCACTTTCAATGACGTAGGTTATTTGCCTTGTGCACCTGGTGATGCTGTCCTGTGTCCAGTGCCGCTGGAGGAGGCACATGCTTCCCTCTGAGCCTGTTTTCTAATATAAGTTCAGAGGTTTTAAGGCTTTGATGTGGCATATGGCACACCTTAGCTAGCACCACTTATTTTCCCTTCACTGCATATCAGTGAAGAAGGGAACACTTTGGGATGTGAAGGCTTTGTTCTTCATTACTTCAGAAACAGCAAGGCAGGCGACATCCCAGTGCCAAGGCCACTTGGACAAACGCAACAGCAAAACAATGTGAGGAAGTGGTGCATTGTACTGGTCTAATCACAGTGTCAGGCCTCCAGGAAATGAGCAAGCCTTAATTGGCCGATGTCTAAACTCATACTGGTTTTCTCAGTCACCCAGTCAGTGTCGATAAAATATTAACTTGACGGTTTAGATTTGTGAAGTTTATGCCATGACTTAGCAGAAGGAGGAATTAAGAGGAGCAAAATGATGGAAGCTCATCACAAACTACAGACTTCACTTTTCACAAATGACAATTAAATAATACGATAAAGCTTGAGATTCTGACACACACCTATTCCAATTCAGGGTCAAGATGTTGGAGCCTATGTGGGTAGCACTGGCAGAAAACAGTCCAGCGGGCCTACTCAAATAGGACGAGTTTGGAATCACCAAACCTGCATATGCTTGGGGATGTGCATAGAAAACCCCTGCAGACATTGGGGAGAACATGTACTGTAGACTCCACATGGCCAATGACCCGGATGTAGGATTTGAACCTAGGATGACAGATTCTTGAGCCAATACTGCTAATCATCGCAGCACTGTGCTGCCTTTGCCAAGTAAATATTAAGCAGAATTATGTCATATAAGGAATAATGAACTGCAACATGACATAAAATCTTAAAAAAATGGGGATCTCACAGATTCAGTGACCAGTCCTATCACTGATCATGTAGGGTTTGCAACCTATCACCTCTTCCATTAGGTTTTTAAGAGTTGTATCTGTACGATGAGGATTCGAGGTTACTTAATGACACAAAATCAACCTGCCAGACCTGTTGGGCTTGCATTCAATTCAGGGTTGATTCCTGCCTCACATATTATAAAAAATAACATAATAGAAAACCCTATTTGCAAACAAGCAACAAAGAGTAGCACACTGGATCACATCTCCAAGAATCTTTGGGTGAGTTTGCGTGTTCTCCCTGTGTGGATTTGTGGTTTCCTCCATGACGTCCAGTTTCTTTTCACCTTCTAAATTTGTATTTGTTACTCTAAATCAGCTGTTTTCAATCTTTTTGACTGAGAAAATCTTTGCTGACTGGGGAAGTGGAAAATATAATCATAATTTGTCCAACCAGTACCTGCAGTGGAGACACATAAGTGTCAGTACTCTCCAAAGTCTGATTTCCAAACAGAGCTTATAGTCTTGTTTCCTGATTTACTTACATTAGATCAAAGAGTTTGTCCCTTTGGGAGTTTTATAGTTTCAGATTTAATAACATTAGAACATTAGATCATTTCAGGTACAACTGGAGGCTTTTTATTAATTCAGTTACCTTTACATGGTTTCTTTCTTCTCCACTATGGGTTTCACATCTCCTTAATCTTTTCCCTTCCACTCCTCTTGGAAGGTTTGTCCTTCCTTCTCAGTCAACACCAGCGCCCCCGGGTGAAGCAGAGCAGTCTCTTTTACAACGGACCTGGGAGTATTTCTAGTGTCACCCCACTGCATTCATGAAGCACTTCTGGGTCAGGTAAGCCTCTCTAAACTGGGGACAGCTTTTCCCGCCAGCCCACCCCATTGGAACTACGACTCCCAAGCAGTCATGTGGGTTTGAACACAGAAGACCCACTACAGAGTTATTGCCATCTGTTGTTCTGGGGGGAAAATATGGCCCTGGGAGGCAAACATCACATTTACTAAAATTACAGTAGATCAGAGCTCGGGGCCCTCCCAGGGGATTTGAGCTTCCAGATGTATTAATATTAAATTGGACAGTGGGGACCTCCTGCAGTTTCCAGTGTCCACATTTACTAACATTAGCCCAGGGAGCAGAAAATTCTGCGGGTATTGAGCTTCCAGGTTTGCTAATATTAAACTGGACAGAGGAGTACCCTTGGCCTTTCGAACCTCCAGATTTACTAACATTAGATCGGAAAGTTTGTCCTCCTCTAAGTTTCAAACCTCCTGATTTAATGACCTTAGATCAGAGAATATGTTGACACAGGATCCTCTTGGAGTTTCATGGGTCCAGATTTAAGGGGAGATCCAGATAGAAGTCTCTACACCTAACAGCATAGTGATTAATACATAATAAAGAACATGATATACTTTTTCGCTGGATATGTTGTCTGAAATGTTATGGTTTCATGCCAAGAAAGCACTACAGATGCAATGTTTGCTCTGAGGGTGTTGATGGAGAAGTTTAGAGAAGGCCAGAAGGAGTTGCATTGCGTCTTTGTGGACCTGGAGAAGGCAGGGTGCCTCAAGAGGAGTTGTGGTACTGTATGAGGAAGTCGGGAGTGGCAGAGAAGTATGTAGGAGTTGTACAGGATATGTACGAGGGAAGTGTGACAGTGGTGAGGTCTGCGGTAGGAGTGACGGATGCATTCAGGGTGGAGGTGGGATTACATCAGGGATTGGCTCTGAGCCCTTTCGTATATACAATGGTGATGGACAGGTTGACAGATGAGATTAGACAGGAGTCCCCATGGACTATGATGTTTCCTGATGACATTGTGATCTGTAGCGAGAGTAGGGAGCAGGTTGAGGAGACCCTGGAGAGGTGGAGATATGCTCTAGAGAGGAGAGGAATGAAGGTCAGTAGGAACAAGACAGAATACATGTATGTAAATGAGAGGGAGGTCAGTGGAAAGGTGAGGATGCAGGGAGTAGAGCTGGTGAAGATGGATGAGTTTAAATATTTGGAATCAACAAGTCAGAATAACGGGGATTGTGGAAGAGAGGTGAAGAAGAGAGTGCAGGCAGGGTGGAATGGATGGAGAAGAGTGTCAGGAATGATTTGTGATGTACAGGTACCAGCAAGAGTGAAAGGGAAGGTCTACAGGACGGTAGTGAGACCAGCCATGTTATATGGGTTGGAGATGGTGGCACTGACCAGAAAGCAGGAGACAGAGCTGGAGGTGGCAGAGATAAAGATGCTAAGATTTGCTTTAGGTGTGATGAGATGGACAGGATTAGGAACGAGTACATTAGAGGGTCGGCTCAGGTTGGACAGTTGGGAGACAAAGTCAGAGAGGCAAGATTGCGTTGGTTTGGACATGTGCAGAGGAGAGATGCTGGGTATATTGAGAGAAAGATATTAATGATAGAGCCCCCAGGCAAGAGGAAAAGAGGAAGGCTTATGAGAAGGCTTATGGATGTGGTGAGAGAGGACATGCAGGTCTGCTAGGGTGGTTTCAGAGTACCTGCAACCTTAAATTGGTCAACTAGATTCAGTAAATTCATGGATGGAGAGACAAACTACAAAAGAGATGAATACAGAAGTACATTTTTAAAAAAGTGACACTTATCAAAATGTATGTTTGATAATTTAGCTCTACTAAATTCCTATTTATGCCTACTTGGAACAAAGACGGAGAGAAGCCTTTAACTTAAAAATACCTTACATTTTCACTATCACCAGTGTGCTGCTCTTTATGATAGTGCAAAACCTTTTGCTATGAAACAAAGCTATTTTCCACTACTGAATGAGTGACACACATTTTCCCTTTAATTTGAAGCTTTTTGGTCTCCTTTTCCATATATCTTTCTGCAAACTGCAACACTTGATTAAGAAAACCACTAACACTATGGATCTCAAGTGGTAAATTATAAAATGAGGTAACACAAAAGGCACAATATCAAGTCTGAGTGAAGGCCCGCCTGTGAGATGTGAGATGCACTGAGGCATTCAGAGAATTTCCTCACTGCCGGCGGGTTGGAAACACCCAATTAATCTCCTCCTCAGCCAGTGAGAAGCACAGCCATAGTCTGAAGTTTGAGCTCATGTCTCCCACCGGCATTGTCAGTACTGAGGAATTTTAAAGACAGCTGTAGCTAGAAAAAAATGTTGCTTTTGTTTTGTTTTTTTTTTTTGGGGGGGGGGGGGGGGGGGGGTTGTGGCCTAATGCACAAGTGTTAGCTTGAAACTTGAAACCCCCTTATTAAAATTTGAGGTTGCACACAGAGGTTTGAACCACAATGCAGAAACACTGCTTGTGGCTTTCCAAAACCATTTGAAACTGAGCCTTCTATTTCATTTGTCCTGGAGCATCAGAGGTTATAATAGTGCTGTTACGGTGAAGAGCGAGGGGCTGCTTGTCTTTTCATGTGTTGCAGATGTGACTATGTGACGTGGTGAAGGCATAAAAGAGACAGTGATAACAAAGGCATAAAAACAACCAAACAGAATGATAGGAAACAAAGAGACAAACAAAGACAATGAGGCAATAGCCATTTTGGCCTCCATTCTTCACAGGTGCCACGCTCTTCACGGAGTCTAGAACTTCTCACTTTTGTTTTTTAATCATGAATCAAACTTCTTTTCTTCTTATTTACTTAGTTTATTGTTCTTCATGTGTTTTGTGGTGTAAACGTGTCCATGAAAGATACTTTAACCTATAAGGTTCTATTTATATTGATTAACAAGTTATTGCTGGAAGTGCCTAAATTATTAGCCTTGATTTAAATGTACACCCCTCATTACTTACCTATGTTACATCCACTCACCCGTCACATCAGTTCTGTCAGGTCAGGTTGGGGAGCTTGCAATGGTACAGTGCATTGCCGCACCCACCACACAACAGAATAGCTCGGGATACCGGTTGGCAACCCCCCACCCAGCAGACACTCAGTCCAGTCACTGGAGTCCTCAACAATGACGATTCTGTGAGCCAGTTCACCCTCGGGGATTTGCATCACATGGCCATAATGCCATAACTGACACTCCCTCACAATGCAGGTAATGTGCCTCATTCAGGACTCTGTGAGCAACTGCTTATTCGACACAAAGTCAAACCAGCAGTATACAAGGATTCTCCAGAGAGACACAGTACCGAAGGAATCCAGTCTTCATCTCAGGTCACTGGATAGCGTCTATGTCTCGCAACCATATAGCAAGACAGGAAGCACCAGAGCTCTAAAGACTTGGATCTTCGTCCTTTTGCCTAGATATTGGGAGCATCACACACCCCTTTTCAGCGACCTCATGACCCCTAGTGATGCCGAGGTAAGCAAACCTCTCCACAAGGTCAACATACTCTCTGCCAAAAGACATCTAGCTGATGGCTGTGCCCAACAGGTCATTAAAAGCCTGGACACTCGCAAGCCCAGACACTCAGACTCCTCACTCAGTCTCTCGAGAGACTCACATCTCAAAAACACAAATCAAATCGAGCAATATGGCCAAGGCCGACAACCTTAGCTTTAAAAGGATTAAGCAAGAATGCATTTACATGGGCCTCCCCTGAAAGTGCAACACCTCAGAATACCTTGGGAAAGGCCAGGAGCCATTTCAAGAGGCTGCACTCCTATTGATGACATTTGAAAGGGCTGCACAAATCAATCAGAGCAATAGTGGCTCAGTTTCAAGATACCTCAGTGGGGTTCAGAGAGATGCCTATATCCATCAGCTTTCTCAGCATTACCCCTGAAAGGGTTGCATAATTCTAACAGGAAGAGCATGGTACACACCTGAACAAACATAAAAGACACACTCCAACAAGGTCAGATCACCACCTTTGAATGAGCTAAACAAATTACAGATCACTTGAACAACCATTCTAAGGGCAGACAACATCAACAAATAAGGCAAATATTGCTTGGGAAATATTAAAACTTTAATTTAATCATTACTTCAGTTTATTTGCTGAAAAGCCTGTCATTAAATACTAGAATTTAAAAGCAAAAGAAAAGATACAACCTAAACGATTCAAATCATTGTCTGAAACAGCAGGCTTTGCCTAAGGACAACCAGCAGAAAGATCTCTATGTAATTTAAAGAGTTCATTCTTTTAAATCCAACTAAGGCATTCCTTAAAAAGTTGTGCGATAATGAAGCAGGCTTGGTCCGCTTGCGGCACCTTTGCTTGTTTGCTTTTAGGTTTGTGTTTGAGGCATTGCAGTCTCACCCACCTCTTATCCTCTCTTTTTGTACGTCACCCTTCCTCCTGTTGGACACTTACAGATATTAATACCCTCAGAACAGGTAATCCATGTTTGGACCTACTTGGATGGCAAACCATCTAGGAAAAGCTAGGGTTCCTGCAGTGAGGCCAACAGGGGTGCTTACCCTGTGGGCTGTGTGGGGATCCCAAAGGCCTTCTGCTGTGGTGAGGACACAGCTGTAAATATGGCACTGCCTTTCAAATGAGATGTAAAATGAGATCCTAACTCTCTGTAGTCATGAAAGATCCTTTGCCATCTTTTGTATAGAGTAGGATTTATCCCGATGTCCAAGCTAAATTGTCCATAATGGCCTCATCCATTCTGAATCCCTAATCAACGTGTCCCATATTGGCTATTTCTTTCACCTCTTCACACCTAATAGTTAATGTGTGGTAAGACTTCTTTCTTTCTCAACAATGGCTGCTGTCACATCATCACAAGCACTTTGAGTAGCGAGAAAACCGCTATATACAGTAATCCCTCCTCCATCGCGGGGGTTGCGTTCCAGAGCCACCCGCGAAATAAGAAAATCCGCGAAGTAGAAATCATATGTTTATATGGTTATTTTTATATTGTCATGCTTGGGTCACAGATTTGCGCAGAAACACAGGAGGTTGTAGAGAGACAGGAAGGTTATTCAAACACTGCAAACAAACATTTGTCTCTTTTTCAAAAGTTTAAACTGTGCCCCATGACAAGACAGAGATGACAGTTCCATCTCACAATTAAAAGAATGCAAACATATCTTCCTCTTCAAAGGAGTGAGCGTCAGGAGCAGTGACTGTCAGAGAGATAGAGAAAAGCAAACAAATCAATAGGGCTGTTTGGCTTTTAAGTATGCAAAGCACCGTGGCACAAAGCTCTTGAAGGCGGCAGCTCACACCCCCTCGTCAGGAGCAGAGAGAGACAGAGAAAAACAAACAATCGAAAATCAATACGTGCCCTTCGTGCTGTTAAGTATGCGAAGCACCGTGCAACATGTCGCTTCAGGAAGCAGCTGCACAGAAGGTAGCAACGTGAAGATAATCTTTCAGCATTTTTAGACGAGCGTCCATATCGTCTAGGTGTGCGAACAGCCCCCCTGCTCAATCCCCCTACGTCAGGATCAGAGAAAGTCAGCGCAAGAGAGAGAGAGAGAAAAGTAAGTTGGGTAGCTTCTCAGCCATCTGCCAATAGCGTCCCTTGTATGAAATCAACTGGGCAAACCAACTGAGGAAACGTGTACCAGAAATTAAAAGACCCATTGTCCGCAGAAATCCGCGAACCAGCAAAAAATCCGCGATATATATTTAAATATGCTTACATAGAAAATCCGCAATAGAGTGAAGCCGCGAAAGGCGAAGCGCGATACAGCGAGGGATTACTGTAAATGTAAATAATAATTGCTATTGACAATAATAATAATAACTATTTTTAACTTCTACTGGCTCGTGTTCATTGGTCTGTAGTTAGACTAACACAATAGGGTTGGGGGGCTGTGTGCCTAACATGGTACTGAACTTTTAGATTATTCTTTTCCAGACATTGGACACATCAGTCCAAAAATATCCCAAAAAAGCCCACTAGATGGGTAAACCCTCAAACTCGACTAACACAGAAATCTTCAAAAATAAAAGATTTATTCTTCACAAAATGCTCTGAACAAAACGTAAGCTGAGTGGAGCACAAAACTTCAAAAAGAGTCACCAGCAAAGGCAATCCAAGGTGAAGAAAAGCTCAATAAGAAATCCAAAGAGTGCTCAAGAACTAGCAAAAAGTCCAAAAAAATCCAACAAATCATAAAGGAACACTCTCCAACTCCCAAGCGCATTCAAATGAACTACAAGGGACTGTGGGTTGTCCCTACCTTTATAGGGCTGAGGGCAGCCTCTTGTGGTGATGGACAGATGGCCCTGCCTCCTGGGGTACCACCCACAAAACACAAGGAATGTCACCAAGGCAGACATACATGGACAAAATCAAATACAGAGAATGATAAATAGAATCAAAAATAAACAAAGAAGACATAAAAAAGGATCTGAACTCAGCTAGGGGAGAAACCCTGGCAGAAAAACAGCAAAACAGAAGGCAAGTAGCAGGCCTTGATGAGGCATCAGTCCTTTTTGTAGAGCAATTTCAATCTATCTATCTAATGGCAGTCTTTACTTTATATAATGTTTTACATTATCTATCTCTCTCTCTAAACTGGAGAGCTTTGGGGAAAACTCCAAATTGACGCGAGTAGATTCTATAAACTCTGCATGGGCTGTGAGTTGAACCCAGCCACTTGAAATAGTGAGACAACAGCCATGCTGACCAAAGTTTTTGTTTTCCTCTTGTCTATTGTTAACTAGTCTAAGTTAACTGTTCAATTAATTTGACAGATAATTGTTGGTTTCCATTGATATTAATTAGTTTTGTTTTCTGTGTGTTTTAAGAAATATGTGTTTATATGTGTACTAATTCTGTATTTAGTAATTTATAAAATGTATATTTCCATTTCACCTGAGAAGTTGTCACAGCGCTCTGTGCTTGCATTCAGTAAAGAGCGCTTTCTGACTAACTGGCCTGTTATATGAGAGTGCCCAGTCATGAGATGGTTCCTACCTTGTAACTACTGCTGCAGAGATACTCTCCAACAGCCCTACCACCATAACATGGATAAACTGGTTAAGAAAATCAATGGAATGATCATCCTAGCAATCATTACAGACTTTAATTTTAAATAGCTGACGCAAAGCAAACATTGCCTCCACAAAAGTTCTGGCCTTGGATTTATTATTCAGTGAAAACGTGGTAAGTTCTAAGAAAGAAAGAACAGCAACTGAGGACAAAATTTTGAATTGGCACAGTTTTGTGATGCAGTGTAGCCTGTGACTGTGTGAGCCAATGTTATCTGCGCTATCACATTTACAGAAAGGAGAGGGCTTATGTTGTCATAGAAACAGAATGAAAAATGCTCTGTTTGAGAACAAAGATTCGGTTGTCTGGAGTAAAGCACATGCGATTTAAAAAAGCAAAAGCCTTGACTTAACCTTTGTGTGCCTTCCCACCAATTTCAAGTCTCAAAGGCACGTCTGCTGCAAATATGTTTGCAGATGCGGCCTTCAGAAACATAACATGCTATTTTTATGAGACACAGTGAATTGGCTTTGTGGCGGTCATGTGACTGCTCACTGAACAAGGCCATCTCCATCTTGAATGCAATTCTGCCTGCATATAAGTCTTTACTTGCTTTTGCTCGAGTCCCTCTTTTTTGTTTGTGGTTCTTACTCACTGCGATGACACACAGCTACACTTCTAGACATCATCAGGCTCCCTAAAGGAGTGCTCATGCGTGACTGCCACTGATGCCAACATTAATTTGGATGTAGAAGATAACTTGAGATGATTAATATCACTATTGTCTTTCGCCTTAAATAACTTTGCTATCATAATGTGAGTCATGTCACTTACTAGTTGTGGTGGTGGGGGTGGGGGGGTCAGGATTTCTCTCCAGCTACATCAGACCCCGGCTGCTCTTTTGTTTTCCACATTTAACTGCATACCCTCTAGGCTGACAGACTGACAGTTATTTTGCGGTATTGGAGGTGACGTCTTGAAGATACCCGAGGGAAAAGTGACATCAATTCTGTAACGGCTCGGTATACTCGTTACATTTTTAAATAGTGGGCAAGTCTTCCTTTGCCTTTGAGGAACTTTCTGGGTGCCTAATCCAGATAGTTTACAAATTGTCAGTGGTATCAAAAAATCAATTTAGCACACATTGTAAAAGCTGCACTCTAAAACAGGCATGGAAATGGAGACAAAATGCACTGGAGACTGAAGGCTGGAAGCACTTTTTCATTCAGAAAGAAACTGGAGTTTGGCACCACTATACAGTTGAAGCGCAGAATCAGAACCAGAATGTGTAAACCAACCAGAAAGTCTCCATTCATCTCACAATATTCCATGTTTATAGCTTAAAATGGCAAACTTGTCACTCTCTTCTGAGTGATGTGACCAGAAACCCAAGTACTAGTGCCCAGCTGGGACCAAATTTTAGAAGGTTAACAAGAAACAGGGAACATATGGTAACTGCCCTGAATTTAGGGGGGTCATTAGCATGCATGGCAATATGATGCGGTGAAGGCTCCTCCCCAATCTATATATATAAAAGCCAAATACCACTGACTCACTCATCACAAAATCTCCCGAACCATGAGGACTTGGGACTTGAAATTTGGAATGTAGATTACCCTTGGCCCATAAGTGCTCGCTAAGAAACGGTCTTAAAAATTTTGTGGTCTTATTTCTTATAGTTTTTTAGACCTGTTTGTATGTCTGTCCGCTTTTCACGAGAGAACTACTTAACGGATTTAGATTAGTTTTCTGCCTGACTCCGCGCTGTCCATGCAATGTGGCCGCAGAGAGCTTAAACAACTCAGCACATCCACATAAAAACGACAAGGGGTGAGCTTTCTTGAAGGCTTTTACTGGACGTACCTCATTGTAAACTGAAATATATACAAAAGAAACATACAGGTATATACAGGTGTACAACCAAAGACAATAAAGAATGATTTACACAGCAATACATAGCAGAGAGTATACATTAACTCTTTGAGGGCTGAATATTTTTTCAACATAAAACGTTGATTGCTGCGTACTGTGGCTGCTGTAGGTGCCTGTTTGCCATCTCTGGTGGCATTGGTTGCACGTGAATGGGGTGGGTTGTTGCTGTTGGGGCTCGATTGCCAGCAGGAATGCATGGTGGGCTGGCTGCCTGGCTGTCTTTGTGTGACGGTGGCAGTCGCAGTGCGACGCAGTCTGATATGTCTCTCTTGTCATCGTAAGTGGCTGTCCTTCCAGGCGAACATTGCCATAGGCACATCAGCTACACGAACGTGTTGAGCATCACAATCAGCTGATGCCGGTACCTCACTTTCATTTTTCGATCTCCATCTCCAGATCACTTCAATCAAAATTGGATTCCGACAATTCAGAGTCTGATTCAACGATAATACACTAAACGTCATCCACGGAGTACTTTGCTTTACGCATTCATTTTGGTCTTTCGCCATTTTAGAGGTTGTTTGCTCCTTGCCACTCACACACACGCAGGGAATCGAAGTCAAATCAATAAAGCCAACTTTCCTTCTGGCAAAGAGAGTTGAACTAAAATGTAACGGCGAATTTCGTCACGGTTTACAGCAGATTACCATCCTCTACCACTGAATTTCGACAAAAGTCGACATCCGCCCTGAAAGAGTTAAACAATGAAGCTTTAAAAGACACTTACAAGGCGAGTGATTTCCACGGTTGGATCAAGACAAAGAGAAGTGCGTAGACAGAGGTTCAAATTGCTGCATACCACAACTAACCAGACCCAGGGGTTTATATATCTTAAAGATACGTTTCGGACGTGACCGAAACAAGAAATAAAGGGGTGCCTACGTGAGACACATGGAGTGTATTGTATTTAAATGATTATTAGGCGACCTACATGCTTTACGTGAGTTTCATAGACATTTATGACACCACTGTGAGTGTGGGACGTGACTGACAGGTGTGTTAATAAATGACAAGATGAAGAGGGAGCACAGCTCAACAAATAACAGCTAACAGCTAACAACATGTGGGGCAGAACAATCAGGTTTTTTCTATAATTTGCTTGAACATTCTGTTGATTTTGCAACTTCTCTCATTGTGCTAAGAATCATAGTTCGCTTGCAGGAGCGATATATTTGCGCTAATCTGAGACAGAGGCTGTGGGCCGAGGGGAGGGGGAAGAGTGACGTCAGGAGTAGAGAGCTGGACAGGGCCCTCCTCACTGTCCTGTTTCACTAATACGCGGGTGAAGCTGTGGACAATGGCTAGTAACTTACATATCTGAGCTATGATAAGAGGGAAACAGGCCCTGTTACTGTGCCTCCAAGAGCATTACAATGTTTAGTCTTCTTAATGGAAGCTTCTGGGAACCCATAAGGACATTATAGAAGAAGTGGGCTATAGAATAGGTAATCAGTAAATGCTAAGGTTGCATCTCTGAGAGAGTGTAAAGCTGTATGGTTGACTGCCAGGGGTCCTGCAGAATATTCATTGTTGGGTTAGATGGAACCTCACAGCCCTGGAGAGGGAGAGAGCAACCAGCCTGGAAGAAACCTAAAAAAAACTGTCCCTCTAGGGCGACTGCATGCTAAGAAATGCAGAAAGACCAGGGACTGCTAAAGGAAATGCCACTCTGTTCCTGATCAGACTTTTCCTAGCCTAGGAAAACTGAAGTTTGGCTAGAAGGATCCTGGGATTAGAACATTTGAACACTGGAAAACAACTCCACGAGAACAGGCCACTCAGCATAATAGAGCTCACCAATCCTATCCACCTTATTGTTCCAAAATAACATCTAGTTGAGATTTGAAGGTCCCTAAAGCCTTGAATTTAAAAGTGAGAGAAAGAAAGAAAGAAAGAAAGAAAGAAAGAAAGAAAGAAAGAAAGAAAGAAAGAAAGAAAGAAAGAAAGAAAGAAAGAAAGAAAGAAAGAAAGAAAGATGAATGGGAGCTGGGGAGGATTTATGTTGGACTGGGTGTGTGTCATGAATCCATTGTTATATGATACGTTTTTATTAGCATCCTTTTCATTTGTCAAGTCAGAGAACATGAGTGTAAATATGGCTTTGCAATAGTGGTTTTTTGAATTTAGTAAATTTACCGGGTTCATTTTTATTGTTCCGCGATGCCATTTTGGTTTTTGTTTTCATCTCTATTTTAAGGCCCAGTCGCTAACATGCTACCGGGAGTTGCAAAAGATGGTCCTCCAGAAGTCATGCTCGGCTATGTTATTGATGCAACGGTTTAAAAGTCTATGTTTTGGAGGTGTTCACTGTCCAAGCTTGTGGATACTAAAGACTATTGCTGTTTCAGTAAAGACGAAGTCTTTGTTTTCGGTTACAACTTCATGTTGGTTTTCTGATTATAAGCTTGCTTTGCTCTTGGTTCTGACGCTAGTTCCTGTACTACCAGTTATGATTCCTTCTTCTACTTGGCTTACTTTCCTGTCCCTCTAAATCAGTCGGCTCACTTGCACTGACAGAACAGGACAAGTGGACAAGCTACCTCACTGGATTGAGAGTGCATCCCAGCAGGTCTGAGATGATCAGATAGGCATATAGTTTTGTTTAGTATATTTCTCTATGAACTTTCCCTTATTTTGGTTAATAAAGGTCCTGAATTCTTCACCTATCTATTAACTAGAGACAAAAGAAGACCCAGCAGTGGTCTTGTTTATAGACCTATAAATTTTAAATTGCAAGGTCCTCAAATGCCTTTCCTGACTCAATCTAGACCTTCACATAGGACATGGCCAGTTTTGATTTTTTTTTATTACTTTTAGCATTATATTGTCAATGCCATTTTGGGAATTGGCCAGTTTTGATTTGTTATTTTTTTTTTATTACTTTTAGTGTTATTCTGGCAATGCCATTTTGTGCTTGGTGGCATCCTTCACATGGCTGCCAGCAGTAAGGGATCACTCAGGGTCTTGTCCTTCTCCATTTCACATCCTCCCACAAACAGGCTCGCCTTCACTCCAGGGCCTCCCCGTCTGGAAGTGAATGTTCATCCAGCTTTGCTAAAGGAAGATTTCTTGTTGATATGAGCAAGCACACCTTTTGACATCCACTTAAATAGGAACAGTATCACGTCACACATCATAGGCTCTTCCAGCTTTGCTGCTGTCTCCCTATTTTGGCCTCAGCCATGTTATTTATTGTTGCTACAACTGTTACCAGTCATGTGACATTTTGTGGCATCTGTAATGCACATATTTTTGAGTTACATTTGGGTCTTGTGTGTGTAAAATCTAATTCTGACTGATTTGGAATTAAAAAGTTATTTAACATTATCTTGATTTTCCTTATTATTGCAGCCCCTTTACTATTAATCACATGACCACAATTGCTGCTCTTGTGACATCATTGCAAATTACATTTTATTATGTACCATTTGCACTTTCAGTTATCCCTCAGTGGATGCAAATTTCTCTTCTCCTTAGTGCTAGTTAGCTTTAATTCAAGCAGGTCCCAGCATTAGGTTTGATTTGCTGGTTTTGAACTCTTCACTTTTTCACTAACAATTCTGTTTCACCCTTGGAGTCTGTTTGCTCAATCTCATTTTGTCTCCTGGTATTTTGTCCCTAATTATTCCTTTTATCTATGATTCATCACCTTCTAACATCAGAGTTTAAACAGTAAGGTTGCTTGATTATTGAATACAATTCGCTGTTTCATCAGAGTTAGTTAGTTAATGCATGCATGTTGTAAAATCTGTGACGGTGCCGGTCCCCTCCACACTCCCTCTTCACATATGGGAGTGTGTAGAACGAACACTGTCAATAGATATGCCTGAGCTGAGCTGACAAATGAGGACAACTCTCACATGGAGCAAGGGGATGGTGGAAAAAGAGTTCAGGTGCTTTTATTAAGAAACAGTCAAAAACAAAAATGTCCACAGTGCAGTGTTCTAAATACAGTACGTAAATAAATCCATAAAACCAGGTGAAAAGTGAGGGGATAAAAATCCATAATAAATAAATCCGTTAAAATCAGAGGTTAAAATGCAGTCCAACTCCTCACAATCTCAGCACACCTCCTTCCTTGTCTACCCAGCTCACCCATTACTTGCATAGCTGGTGGAGACTCAGCAACCACGAACTCCTTTCTGCCAACCCCCGTCTTGGCTGCCTCCAAACTACGCAGCCAGACCGTCCGAGTTCAGCTCTCCTCCCGTCTTCCCTCGTGCTCACTCCGTCACACCTCGAATGCCTAAGGATGGCACCTGCCTTGCTCTCCTCACTCCACCCAAATATTCCATGGGGCGAACTAGCCCCTAGAGCACCACAGCCTATGCTCCTGTGCGGGGCCCCAACTCATACTGCCTTCTCCTTCCAGGTGGCCAGATCTTCCTCTCAAAACTTCATTTCACATCTTTTAACCTCTTTTTTTTCTCTCATTCTTTCCCTCGTTTCTTTTTTTTTTTTCTTCCCAGATCCTCCTGTGCCGGCTCCGTGAACACAGCACCTTAATCACACGCCACAGGAAGCCAATGAAGCAATTGAGAAAAATCGCAGGTGCAACTCGCCCCAATTACCTCATAATCTCTCTGTGGTCGTGCAATAGCGATTTAAAACTGGCCATATTTTTGAAGCCTTGGACTACAAATACCACAAAATGAAGTCAGAAAACAAGTTGGTGCTTTAAGGGATACCACATTTAATGTCCAAGGGTTGAATTGTTTTTTTAAGAGAGGTCAAATATGACTGCTGGCACCAACTGTCAGTATTTTCCTCTTGTGAGTGCTAAAGTAAGCTTCTCTGTGGCAGACCTCCATCCTCTTTAATGGCTACCTCCCAAATGAACAATGATTTCCAGATTGCATCTCCCAGTCCTTCTCACTCACAATAATCCTTGGGCACTGTGCATTTTCATAACAGCATCATGCCCTGCCCACATAAGATGGCAGCATGCTACTGCAAAACATCCTAGCTTTCGATCTCTTGGCTAGCGTAGAGGAAACTAAAGAAGAATCCAAGCATAACACTGTCTGCTCTTCTCCACGTGGCGATTCTGTTTAGGCATTTGGTTCTGACATTTGGTTTCTTTCATCTCTCTTAGTTTTTGACTGCTGCCTGTTCCTTCTCTGTACTTCATCTCCTGGTCTTTTCCCTTTCAAATCACACTCAATGTACTTACCCTTTCGCCAATCTGCCCTTAACATAAACATGCCAAGTGAAGAGCAACAACCACTGTCAAGAAGCCATTGTATCACTTCAGTAAAGAGAGGATTGTCAGAAGGTACCATGATAATGATCCTAGGAAATATTTAATACTTACTGTGGTCCTTTTTTCAGCTCTACGTGATTTACAACTGAATTTTCCTGAACCCAGTATTGAGTTTATTTATTGAAAGACAATGCTTTTAAAATTCTCCACTGTATTGCTGACCAAAGTTTTCCTGCAGAGCCATCAATCAAATCTTAAGATACTCTAAGTTACTGTATATTAAAGATTATTCAGTTATGTCTTCTTTAGCTGCTTTTAATGTGGTCTCTTAGCAAATCAAGAGTACCTATATTCCTGCCATTAGTAAATGTCCCATACCTGTTGCTCAGTTTCATAATTGTATTTATGCCATCTCCAAGCCATCTAAGCAATGACACTGTCCCACTTGCAGGCGCGAGTGTGAAAATAATTTAGGCTGCTGGACATGAAGATGGAAGCCAAAAGGGGAGTATATCATTAATTGTGTTTGTTTTTCTTCACTTTTCACCATTAGTAGAATTGTGGAGTCTGCAAACTTATTTTAGCGATTCAAATGAGCAACAGTTCTTTGTGGTCAGAACCGGTTTGTCCAGTGAGAAGTGGATGACTTTGAGTTTCATCTTCCTCATATGCTCATAAATGCAGATACTTAGTTCTGTAGTGTAATTATGTAAATAGGGCCTTCAGGGCTATGTTACTTTGTTTGTGTACGTGCTTCTTGTCAGGGGCATTTGGGTCAGAGGACTGCTTCTTTCAAGTCAACTGTACTGATCTGAAGAAGTACATATAAGAATAAATGTACCTCTGTCGCCCATCTTCTAACACTAAATAGAACTAACAGAAGCAATTACTTTGTAGTGGCTAAGACATCGGAGTTTAAACTATAAGGTTGGTTAGTTCGATTACTGCCTACGTCTCACTGTTTTATCAATGAATCTGTGTATACTGTAAAGTGAAAGGGACAAAGTGAGAAAAAGAGTTGGTGTTCCAGGAGATACCCCATTTAATGTCCAAAGGTTGAATTGTTTTTTATAAGATTTCTGGCATCTATGAGCAGTATTTTGCTCTTGCAAATGTTAGCTTCTCTGTGGTGGAGCTCCATCCTCATTAGAGGCTGGCTCCCAAATGAATGATGATGTCTGGGATGCATGGTGTTTATATACTGTGTGTTAATAATCAACATGTCATCACTGTGTGGTGCCATGGTTAGTGACTATTACGACCTCACCTCGACACTTCAGTCTTCCTTATACAGAATAACTTAGAATTAGAATAGAACGTGAAGTTAATAGTAACATTTTAGAATGTGGCTTTAAGTTTGGAACAATGCAGTTGATGAGGTGAAGCTTAAAATATCCATCCATCCATTATCCAACCCGCTATATCCTAACTACAGGGTCATGGGGGTCTGCTGGAGCCAATCCCAGCCAACACAGGGCGCAAGGCAGGAAACAAACCAAGCACAATTTAGGATTGCCAATGCACCTAACCTTTATGTCTTTGGACTGTAGGAGGAAACCCACACAGACACGGGGAGAACATGCAAAGTCCACACAGGGAGGACCTGGGAAGCGAACCTGGGTCTCCTAACTACAAGGCAGCAGCGCTACCCACTGCGCCACCGTTGCTGTCTGCTTAAAATATCTCGTCTTAGTTATTGTTTTTGCTTGAATGCAAGGCAGAATAATTGTACAAGTCACTCTTTTTTGTTTTTATTAGCATTTTCCAAACTGTCCCAGCTATTTTCGATTTGGGGTTGAAATATGCTGTTTCGCCTAATCAACTGAATTGCTTTTTGAACATCATCTATTCCGAAATTGACATCTGCAACATGTTTAAATGAAGTTAGCAGGAGTAGTTTAGGACTAATAATGATGTAACAAGTTGAAATACCAAGGTCATGTAAAACAGGTCCTATTAAACAAATGAGGCAGTCATTTTATCTTATATATAAACGTCTACGCGTGGAAGTGTGTGTGTCTGGAAGTGAGAGGTGGAGTCGGTGTAAGGGCTCCACCCTCGAGGAAGCAGACAACTCGCTTAGCCACTAATAACGCAAGCGGGGCCAGCACATCAGCAAAACGAAACCTCACAATAATTTATGAAAAACACAATAATTTAAAAAGCTTTAGCATACAAAAGAATCAAAACAGCAAATAAAAAGATAAAAAAGATAAAGAAAACAAAGACCAGGCATAGAGCCTTAGTTAAACCATAACACCTGGGTCTAACTTATACACACTGTGGACACCAGGGGACGCTTCTGTGCCCCAAACCCAACACAGACAGAAACAGGGCACAAGTTAAAAGCACAAAGAGCCTTATTGTGAGAATTTCTTCTTATAACAAATGTTTCCCACCACTGTCGCAAGTACTGTACAACAATAAATACAAGTACGATTCTTTCCTTCTCTTTCTGTCTCTTGATCACTGCCTCCTCTGCTCTTCCCAGCAAGCTTCATTCACCTCTCCCCCGATTCTGGCTCCCCTGAAATGAGGCAGGCGACTCCTTTTATTTTAGTTGCCCCGAACATCCGCTGTCTGCACTGGTCTGTCTGCACTTCTGGGTGAGGCGGAAACCCCATGATGCAGGGCTCTTCAGTTCTTGCAGCACCCCCTGGCGGCACCCATGGCTCCCAACAGGGCTGAGTTAAAGAACTCCAAGTCCCATGATACCCTGCCATCTAGTGTTCCTGGGAAGGCAGTGTCCTAAAGAAGCTGCCTGCCTCCATCCTTCCATCTCCTGGGCATCCCCTGCCAATTAAGAACACCTGCCATATGTCACAACAGTCATGTGAAAAAGTAAGTGCCCCCTCTTTAACTGCTCTGGTTTTACATTGCCGATTATTTTAAAGGAATAAATAATAATAAAATCAACCAGGTGGACTTTGTGATGACTAGGCACTTGGATGTTATATCTTGATATGTAAAATTTAAAAAGATCTACTGAATGTTTCACATGGCTGTAAATATTCCAGTAGGGTTTTCTCAGTGGGCCATGTTTTCTCCTATCTACTTCATGAATTAGTCAAAGCCTTTCTGAGTGGATGAGCTACTAAAAGAGTCTGGACAGATGCCTTCCAAATATTTCTTTAGGGCGCAGGTTCAAAACAATTCAAGTAGTTCTGAGCAACACCTCGCATTATAACCAAAGTGAAATTGGAAGACAAAAATTGAACAACAGTGCCGTGCCTTGGGCTTTATCTTTTGCTGCTCAACTTTGTTTGTTATGCATTCCTAAAAATTATTATTAACCTTTTTGGGGGATGAAAAACTTGGCATCCAAGGTGCGTATTTCTGATTGCCTTGAACATCTGACATAACTGAAGCTTCTGAATTCTCCGGCTGCACATGTTAAACAGAGAGAAGCACTTTAATATGGCGAGAGCACTTTACCTATGTTCCCGGAGATATCCACTCGTCTTTCAGGATTTAAACCTGAATGTGTCATAAATTGGGAATGTGGAATTTTTAATTCTTTATTGTTGTATTTTCTGGTAATGTTAATTACTGTATTTGCCCAAAGCTCCGTGTTTAATTGTTTTATTACTGCAATGAATCTGTAATGGGACACTTGCAGGCAAATGTGACAGGAATGGGGAGGTAATGATGTGGACTTTCAGTTTTGTAATTATTTGACTAGTCAATCATTTTCAGAAATTATTCCAGATTGGATTTACACAATATGAATAATTAATATACACAAAATAAATGTGACGTATACAAAATTTTCCATTAAGTTTTAGAAGCGTACATTGTTTATTTATTTTATAAGCACAAGGACAATGATGTTTAAAATAAATGTATTGGTATATATCATTTAGTTACAATATTTTTTTACATTTTCCTGAAACTCTTCTTAATTTACTAAAAAAGAATAATTATGTTTATTAGTAATACTAATTAGCAGGTGCAGGTGACTAAGTTCCGACACCAGTCGAAGGATCCACTTGTTCTGCTACTCCCATATACAGAATGAGATTTTTCTTTGTAGCCGATACAGAAGTGTCGTCTTAGTAATAAGCCACATTTCTTGGTCGCTGTGACCATCAATCAATTATCTGTGCTATGCATATATAATTGCTGCATAATGATGTTAGTATATTTTTCACATTTTACAAATTGCTATTTTTTTGATATCACCAAATGTTAATTTACACAATTAGATTTGACTGCAAGCTACAATTTAAGCTACCTACATGATAACAAATGATCACCAAGATGATTTATATTTGAGGTATAATAACATGTTACCAAGCATTTTTCCATAATAAAAACATCTCTCAGTAAAGATTTAAGCAAAACAAATACTGGTAGCGATTTAGCGCAGTTGTTGATCAATTTCTGTTTTAAAAGACATTTCTTGACTGATTATTATGTCATGTTTTAAGACTGATTTGTTAAATAAAGAAAGAAATATTCTAGAAACAAACAGCAGCAAAAAGTTGACTTTGGATTTGAGATTTCATTTAAACAGCCAATTCTACTTTATTGTGCCCACTTTGATGTGATTTTAAAAGTTTTTACTAGCACCATATACAGTATATAAGGTAAAATAATGAATTATAAAATAATAATAAAATAAAAAATATTGTTTCCTCAGCTATGCAATAATTCATTCAATTAATTTGTTATACAGTTAAAATGTGTTTAATAATAGTGAAAAAGCAAAAATATTATTATTTCCACTTCCTAATGGCCTTGTCCATGCTTGGTGTTGCCAGGTTAGGCTTTTGGCTTTCTGATGGTCTGAAATTAAAAAAATGTAAGTTCAGAGAGTGGCTAATCAGCATATTTTACTCATGAGTGCTGAATCTTAGTCATAATAAATTAACCATATTATCATAAACTACATCGCTGTCATAAAGGTTGCATGCAACTTGCATTTTTAATTGTCTCCTGTTTATTTCATTTGTTTGAAGTCTGCCGTGACTTGATGTGTTTAGTATTAAATCAGTATTTCTTTAAACACATGGTGGGTGAGCTGCAGTGTACTGTACAAGGTGCAGATGAAGAGCAGACTACACAGTATGGAACTAAGAGGAGATGATCTTCAGGTCTAAGGACACTTGCAGTGAACAGTGAAACAACATCAATAGCAGGCTTAACTAAAACTCAGCTAGTCTTCTTGTTGTTTCGTGTTTCTCCTCAGTTTAATTAACTGGCTGTCTGATTGCCCATTAAAATGGCAGCCCACCAGCAATTAAAGTCTCACCATTTCTCAATTAACAACTTGCAGCTACACATTCTTCTCAATTTGAAGGGACAGAGCAGAAGGAAAAAGTACATCCTCATGTAAACTTACTAACAAAATAATTGCAATTGTTATTCTACATTACATCGAAAAAAGTGTTGCTATTGTTATTATAAATGTTAATCACTTTAAGTGTAGGAAAAGGCCTTAAAAGCCCTATATGGAAATTAATAAAGATAAACGAATAATTAATTATTATGATAATAAATATATAATTATAAATACTACTGACTCACTCATCACGAAATCTCCCGAACTATGAGGACTTGGGACTTGAAATTTGGAATGTAGGTTACCCTTGGCCCATAGGTGCTCGCTAAGAAATGGTTTTAAAAATTTCGTGTGTCCAACCGCGTTCTGTCTGTATGTCTGTCTCCTTTTCATGAGAGAATTACTAAACGGATATAGATCTGGTTGTTTTCTATATTTTTGCTTGAACTTTCCGGTTAATTTTGCGACTTCCCTCATCGCGCTAAGTACCATAGTTCTCTTGCGGTACCGATGTATTTATGCAAATCCAACAGAGTGGCTGTAGGCCGAGAGCAGGGGGGTGAGGCCTTCCTCATTCACTCGCCAGCCTCTGTGCAAGATGGTCTACGTCTCGCCACATGTTGGAGTGCACTTTGCTTCCTTTTAGCTAGCTATACCTGTTTGTTCAACAGACATTATCGTCTACAGATTGTTAAGGAGTAACATTTGACGTTTTTGAGAGAGAGAGATCAGAGCTCCATGTGTTTTAGAGGGTAGCTGCTGATTGCGAGAGAAATCACGGCCATGTGCTTTTCACCACATGAGGGGAATGCTTTCCCATCAGAGCTGAAAATGATCAGATACAGTGCCAACGTCTATTGATTTTTAAAGTTTGTTCTGTTTCATTACTATGTGGGCGAAATCACGGGGTACAGCTAGTAATTAATAAACGTTAGTAGAATCACATGTGAAACGTAAATGTCTCTCACTAACTCATGGGCGGCTCTACCATCAGAGTGACCTGGGTGCGTGCTTAGAGGGCTTGGCATAAGTAAGAAAAAAAAGTAATACTGTACTGGCATTTTTCTGCTTCAGCAGGACCTCATGCTCTTGTATGCAACACATAAGATATTGTGGGCCTGAATTACGTGCAAAAGGTCAGAGTGGCAATGGTGATTGTTTAGAACCACATAAAAGAAGTACATGAAGATAGAAAAGTGCCTAAATACCTTGGAGGTGAAGAGTTGAAAGACCTGTGTCAGTCTGTAGTAAAGGACTGAAGGACACAGGCCCACTGGAAATTAAATCATCTCATTCTAGTGTATCAATTGCAGGTCACAGTGAGGGATCTATCTATCTATCTATCTATCTATCTATCTATCTATCTATCTATCTATCTATCTATCTATCTATCTATCTATCTATCTATCTATCTATCTATCTATCTATCTATCTATCTATCTAGTGTGGCCGGTAATGAGATATCTTCAAGTACGTTACTTAGATTTAAATCTGAGGAGGGGGAATTAACTTCTTATCTTTAAAGTATCTGCAGCTGCATTCCTTGTGTTTTGTGGGTGGTTCCCGAGGAGGCAGGTCCACCTGCCCATTTCCTACAGGGAATGCCTTAAGCCCAGTATAGGCTGAGGAAAACCCACAGTCCCTTGCGGTTCACTGAATGCGCTCAGAGTGCTAGTGAGTTCTCTTGTGTTTATTTCATTTGTGATTTGTTGAGTTTTTGACCTAATACTCTGTTTTTCACTTTGCATTCTGAATTTCTGATGGGGATTTGCTTGCATTGGATTGCCATTGACTTTTCTGGCATCTCTGTCTGAGCCTTTTGTGATCCTCGGAACATATTTTATGCCTTACAGAACTTTTTTCACAAATATATTTATTTATAAAGATTCCATTGCTAGCCAGTGTTTGAAGGTTATTTCCTTCTATAGTGGGCATTCTGAGTATTTTCAGGACTGAGCGTGTTTAGGAACTCTTTAGTTCATAACAATAACATATCCAACAGTCAAAATACCAGGGCCTAGGAAAATTATTCACCCCCTGGGACATTATCACATTTTATTGTTGTATAACATTGAATCACAGTGGATTTATTTTGGCTTTTTTGACATTGACCAACAGAAAAATGTATGACCACTTCACAGAAATCTGTTTTCAGTTTGACACTAAAGAGTCTTTTTCTATTGATAAACGTGATAAATATGTGAGTGGAAACCTGAGGACCAAAACAAAGGTCATGTGGACAATGAGAGAAAGTGCAAAATCCACAGAGATGGCAACAAGGCCATCACATTTAGGACTGCGGAGGTGTTATGTCAAGGCAGATTTTAACATTTTTTGCACTCAAAATAAATGTTTTGTCCATGTACAGGGGTACCTTTCATGTGTTATGAATTTTGAACTGCGTTTCTTTTTGTTAATGTTTGTTTATATCATAGAGCCATGTTGTTTTTAGTGCTCTCAGCCATTTAATGATTCTGTCATCAGGGAGGCCTTGGTCATTTTTTTGAGGCCTGCTTTCATAGGTCACAAATTGTGACACACAAGACGCTTTACAACCAAGTTTCTGTTGAATTTTTTTTCAAGTTTCCCTTAAGTAATAAAAAACATCTTCTGAAACCCAATATTGCAATCAGAATTTTATTTCTAGCTTCTATTAAGAAGTTTGTTATTTTTTACCATCTTTCTCGACACCATTTTGTTTTGGCGATAGGTGTTACCATTTTGTGGCTTTTGCATCATCCATTTCCATGGGGATTTTCCCATGAAGCACAGAAGCTGTGCCACTTATCATGTTACTGGCATGCTGGTATAAAGGTTACAGCAACACAGTCACTTGACCATACCTAGTGAACTACTGACTTTGAATCTTCGATAACTTGTTATTTGAATTTAAGCTCTGACTTTTGACTCCAGTTTTTGATTTACCATTGGCTCTAAAGCTTCTTTCTTTGACTCTTGCTTTGCCCTTTGACCCAGCTCTTTCTCCTGATCCTCACTCTTTAATTTTTGCAGTTAGTACAGCCAGAAGTTCAGTGACCACTTCATCCAACTTTGCAGATTAAAAAACCAAGACATTTCTTGTGCAATTCTTTTTGTATTTTGCTTTGATGTCTTGATCCCTTGATCTCCCAGTTTTTAACTTTTGGCCCGTTTCTGGTTTTACGATGCCATCTCCTGAACCTTTAAAATCTTTCATACCTGTTTCAATCAGACCTAACAAGAGACAGTAGTGTTATTTATTATTCCAGAGTGTTATCTCTTTGCCCAGTATTTGTTTTTCCCACCCATGTGGCAGCCCAGTAGGTGATTCCTTCTGAAGCAACAATAAAACAATGAAAACCGACATGCACCACATTCAATAAGCTGCAGAATGTATTCCTGGGGTTTAAGAGTCATTCAGAATGCCATGTTATTTTTTGATGTTTTCAGATTTGTGACTTGCCTCTTCCCCTGGATTGCAATATGCATACTAAAGGACCCAGAATGTCCCCCAGTGGGCTACTATTAGGGCTATGATGGCAGAACACCTCCGGCCCACTAGCGCTCATATGCTACATCAAAGGTTCTCACTTGAAAGACTTTTTGTCAAAAGGTATGACAGCTAAAAGCAAACTCTAAAACTCTGTATGCCTTCATTAGCTTTTTAGGTGCTTTTAATTTCATTCACATCAAACACAACTACAAGCATTTCATGTCAAAATATTTAAACAGGAATTCTTTTGGACATCTGTAGTCGTAACACAGCTATCTATAGTAGCACTTTATTTTATGATATTCACCCATCAAAAGATGTGTTAAAATCACTCAATTGTCTGTAGCCAAGGCAACCAAGCGAGAAATGGGGTGTCTGTTAGGATTAATGAAATGACTAAGCAGCAAAACAAGAATGAAAACTCTGTTACTGCTACACGCCGCATCTGCAGATCAGCTTTTAAAGTATCCAACACACTGGCAGGTCTAATTCAGCCCCCGACGGCTGCTAGAAGCAAATGCGGAAGGTCGACAGATTTTTGCTTCACTGTGAGCGTTTCTTGGATTTGTAATGAAATGCACAGTAGGCAGCAATCCAGACCGGATCGTAAGAACACACCAGAGTTTGGACGTCATGACCACTTTGGGCAGCTTCTGTAACCATGTGATGGACTGTGAATCACGTCTGGTGCCTGACCGCAGATTGATATCTGTCTTAGCCTATCAGTCACGAATGATGTGCAGTTGTGATATTTTCTGACTTGTACATCATTCTGGCAGAAAGAGGTCATGTGAGGATGCGTCTTACTGTTCAATGGAGTCTGATGAGCACTCGTTTGCATGTTGTTGGCGTTTGCAATTAAAAATATCACACCTTCTATTCATCCCATTTCAAATGAATATAAAAAAAACAGCACTCAAAATGAAGCTAGAAATCCTAAAAGAGGACACCAGAATGTTACTGGGAATCATCATCATTTTAAATTTATTTACAGTGGCAGGTAGTTCAGGAAGATGATATAAAAGCAAAGTGTGGCTGTTGTATCTGTCCATCCATTTTGCACAATAGTGACATGGGGATTGTGGAAGGGGGTGAGTGTTCAGCAATTGAAAATGACTGAGTGACCATTAAAAAGAAGCACAGAGTGGAAGTCACATCAATACAGCACAATGAAAAGTACTTATTGCCAATCCCAATGGCGCAATGATCACACAGTACGGGGTAACATCTAAATTAATCAGATCCAAATTACTAAACAAAGGATATAGAATATCAAAAAGTAAGCAACCCTAACAAATGAAAAACGATTATATATCCTCCAGTGTGTGATGCTTAGCTCTCCCATGAGATATCACCTGAGCTGTGTGTCTTTCTCCTGGGGCCCCTGTCTCCATATTCATTCATACATTTTGTCAAGAGTTGCTTTCATGCTTTTAAGCACCAATAAGCACTACTTGTTCCCAAATTACCTCACTCTCCAAGGGGTTTTATTAAAGGAGGAGAACAAATGTGGTAGAGAATGAAGCAGAGACAGCAACAGTCAAGGAAACCCATCATTAAAGACAGGCTGTAGGTGCCAAAACATTAGGAAGTTTTTCTTTACACAAAGAACAATAGACACCTGGAATAAACTACCAAGTAGTATGGTAGACAGTAGCACTTTAGGGACTTTCAAAGCTCGACTTGATGTTTCTTTGGAAGAAATAAGTGGATAGGACTGGAGAGCTTTGTTGGGCTGAATAGCCTGTTCTCGTCTAGATTGTTCTAATGTTACCCAATATACTATGCCTATTTGGGGTCTTCCAATACAGATGTTAAAGTCCTACATTACAGTCTATTGTGTCCTTAGCTGTAATGACCTCTTTACCGACATGTACAGTCATGTGAAAAGTACACCCCATAAAATCTAAACATATCAAGATTTGACCTTCGTTTAAGCAACATCAATAGACAAAGCTGCTATAATGAAACAAACACCGTGCTACATTTGCATTTTGTAGTCCATTGTATAAATTAAATAAACATAGCAGCAAATTTCACATGAAGAAAAAGTAAAAACAAGCGTATATTTATCAATATCTCATACACCTAAAAGTAGAATTAGGCGCACCAGAAAACATGCACATGATTACGAGAGGGTGTCGAAGGAACCTGTCTGATTTAAACTTCAGATATTTAGTTGTTGTTCAAGTGTGTGCTATCACCATGCCTAGAATGAAAAAGCTCCACCAGGACCTTAAGAAAGATGATTATGAATGCCAAGGAGTCTGGGAAGGATTTTAAAAAGATCTCCAGACAGATGGAAATCAACCATTCCACAGTCCAGAAGATCATATGCAAGTGGAGAAGATTTCAAACAACTGCCAACATGTACAGGCCAGGTCATCTCAGCAGGTTCACCCCAAGAACAGAAAGCAAAATGCTGAAATAAGTCTCTAAGAACCCCAAAATTTCATCACAGGACCTACAGGAAGCACTTGCTATGGTTGAGGTCAAAGTGCATGAGCCTACCCTTAGATAGGGCATTGTTATTCTTGTTAACTAAAGCATAAAGCAAAACCTAATAATCATTTTGTTAACTAAAACTGAAATAAAATTGAAAAAAACACTAAAAACTAGAATTAAATGAAAATATGATATTAAAAATGAAATCAAAACTGATTTTTTGTCATTTTAATTTTCACCACACTGGTCTTTGTGCATAATGTAAGTGCAAGTCTGCAGTTGGCATTATTTTTGTCAAATATTATTTAAAACTATGCATATGGGAATTAATTCAGGCATATGTGCAAGTATCTCTCGCTGTGGACGTCAGAATCTGTGGATTTCATTGGTCATTTCAGCCATCAGTCAGCTTTCCCTGCTAGAACTAAGAGTGAATACCAATCTCTTGCCAATAACTTATTCTGTGGATTTCATTGTCAGTCACAGATGTCCCACTGTCAGTGATTGGCGGGCTCCAAACTTTTAGCTAAAGACACTTACAACATGCCATATGTAACCTTCGAAGATAAAGCGAAGTAGTTTGAAAGTTAGAGTCATGGAAGGTTTGCTAAGCTTGAATAGCCACCTTGTCTTCAAATTCAGTCAGTATTTACACCTGAAAAAAAGATATCTTTATACCCCAAAAAAGACAGGAATTTTAGCAATTCTAGTCTTATTTCACACAGCTATTGCATGTTTGCTAATGGTACCATTGCAGGGTCAGTTTAAGCAGATGAGTAGCATGTGTTATTAACTGAGCCGACATTCCCTATATACATTTAGTTTTAATCAGATAATTAGTACTAATGTTTCGACATGGATGGTATGGTGTTGCAGAGTGAGTTCCTATAACTCTGTCATTATGAAATTCTCTATGTGAAATGCATCCTCAATAGCAAATGAATGGACTGCAGTAATCTTAATATATTTAGCATGACATAATATTTTAAAGTTTTTAACAGAGGATCGCAATGTGTTGTGCTTGGGAGCTCATCAGCACTGTTAATTCTGAAGTACATCATCCTGGTCCATTTATTTTAGCAAGAGTAATGTACCCAGTCTGCTGTATATTGAAATTGCCACACACGCGCACTTAGGAGGCAGTCAACAAGCCCAGAGGTGAGTGAAATACAGTAATCCCTCCCTATATTGCGCTTCGACTTTCACGGCTTCACTCTATCGCGGATTTTATATGTAAGCATATTTAAATATATATATATTTTTTTTGCTGGTTCGCGGATTTCTGCGGACAATGGGTCTTTTAATTTCTGGTACATGCATCCTCAGTTGGTTTGCCCAGTTGATTTCATACAAGGGACGCTATTGGCAGATGGCTGAGAAGCTACCCAACCAGAGTGTGTATTACGTATTAAATAAAACTCCTCAAATATATTGTGAGCACGGGGGCTGTTCGCACCCCTAGAAGATATGGCCGCTCCTCAAAAAACACTGAAAGATTACCTTCACATTGCTCTTCCTTGCTGGGCTTAAATGTGGCTGCTTTGTCAAGCGATATGCTTCCTGCATGGTGCTTCGCATACTTAAAAGATCAAACAGCACGTATTGATTTTTGATTGTTTGCCTTTCTCTCTCTCTCTCTTGCTCTGACATTCTCTGCTCCTGACGGAGGGGGTGTGAGCAGGGGGGCTGTTCGCACCCCTAGACGATACGGACGCTCATCTAAAAATGCTGAAAGATTATCTTCACGTTGCTCCCTTTCTTGCAGCTGGTTTGTCGAGCGATATGCTTCCTGCATGGTGCTTCGCATACTTAAAAGCTTGAACGGCACATATTGATTTTTAATTGTTTGTTTTTCTCTGTCTCTCTCTCTCACTCTCTCTGACATTCTCTGCTCCTAACGGAGGGGGTGTGAGCAGGGGGGCTGTTCGCACCACTAGACGATACGGACACTCCTCTAAAAAAATGCTGAAAGGCTACCTTTACATTGCTCCCTTCCTAGCAGCTGCGTTGTCCGGCGGTGCTTCGCATACTTAAAAGCCCAAACAGCCCTATTGATTTCTGATTGTTTGCTTTTATCTCTCTCTCTCTCTGACATTCTCTGCTCCTGACGCGCACTCCTTTGAAGAGGAAGATATGTTTGCATTCTTTTAATTGTGAGACGGAACTGTCATCTCTGTCTTGTCATGGAGCACAGTTTAAACTTTTGAAAAAGAGACAAATGTTTGTTTGCAGTGTTTGAATAAAGTTCCTGTCTCTCTACAACCTCCTGTGTTTCTGTGCAAATCTGTGACCCAAGCATGACAATATAAAAATAACCATATAAACATATGGTTTCTACTTCGCAGATTTTCACCTTTCACGGGGGGTTCTGGAACGCAACCCCCGCGATTGAGGAGGGATTACTGTATCGCGAGACAAGGGGTTGATAAACAGTACTAACACCTCTCTCTCTCTCTCTCTCATCGGGCAAAAAGAAGAAATATAAAGTGCCTTTCATACTTCCGGGATCCCAAGATGGCGTCCAACCATCACTTCCTCCTCTGACTCCCAAGGACCACGTCACTTCCGGCACCCTTGCCTTGACACCACTTCCAGCACCTTCAACATGACGTCACTTCCGGTTCTTTTCCGATGACCGCACTTCCGGTTCCATGTCACTTCTGGCTGATGTATGTTGTTAAATGACTTAACCACATTTCTGGCTTTTTTGCATTCCTTGGACATTATATGGGGACAGTCCCCAACTCTTTCGTGTAGTTGTGGAGTACTATTTTTCATCACAAAATAAACTCCTACGATGGGTGTGTGGGCAATGATCTTCCTATATCTAACATTGTTGTCCTTAACATATGGTAAAGCACTAGAACTATCTGATTTATTGTAGATTACTGGAGAAGTTTGCAGAGTCTCAGACGACTCTGTCTGAGTGTTTATTTTGTAATGGCTTGGAGGTCATCTGGGATTTTAAATCTGAACTAAGCAGCATTGAATGGTCAACATCATTCTAGAGTTTGGCTGCAAAACTGCAAATGAAAATCTCTCTTATCCTATTTATTGTTCCTCATCATCGTGGGTAACATTAACATTTATATTCCAAAATGTAATCATGCATAAATTGCATTATTTGTTAATGGCTTTCTTCTCAATTTCCTGCTTGTTTCTTAATCTAATTCAGAAATTTGATGTTCAAATATTTATCTATTATTTGGGATTTAATGTTTTAACTCTAGTTTGTATCCTGTGTTATTAAAGTCATTTTTGCTTTTCCTGTTGTCAGTCAGTCAGTCATTTTCTTACCCACTTAAGTCCTGAGCAGAGTCGCGGGGGTCTGATGGAGACCATCCCAGATAGCATAGGGAGCTGTTCCTGTTGTATTGCTTAGAGTATTTGTGAAGTGCTTTGAGCATGGGAAAGGTGCTATATTAAATAAAATGTATTATTATGATTATTACTATTATTATATAGTGCTATGAGCTCAGGGTTGATTGCTAACCTGGACAGTGCCTGTATGGAGTTTGCATGTTCTCCATATATGCATGTGCATTGAGTGTGTGTAACTTCAGATACTATTTTATAAATGGTGTGAATTAGACGCTATATAGGGCCTGACCCGGCACAGACTACACAGAGGCACGTGTAAAATCCAACAAAAAGACTTTATTTTCTTCAGCTGGAGGGCACGTCTTTCCCGTGAACCCCCCAGCCACAACACAGTCCAAGTAAGCACAAATCAAAACCACAAATACACTCCCATTTGGCACCACCATTCCTCCTTGGCAACATCGTCCTCTTCATCCTGATTCTGGCTCCTGAGTGGTGGTTGCTGGCTCTTTTTAGAGCCCACCCAGAAGTGCTCCAGGTGCTTGATCACCTGTTTCTGATTGCACTTCTCTCCTTTCTGTTCCTCTGGCAAGCTTCATCCTTCTTCCTCCCAACTCTGGCTCCCAGAATGAAGGCAGGTGGCTCGTTTGAGGTGATCCCTGGAAGTATTTCTGGTGTCCTGAAGGCTTGGCCTGGGGGCACTTCCAGGTAAGCCTGAAGCCCCACTAGGTAGGGCTCCCCAGTCCCCATAGCACCACCTGGCAGCCCCCACGGCACCCAACAGGGCTGAGTCACAGAACTCCAATTCCCATGAAGCCCTGTGGGAAACTGTGGCGCTACCGCAACTCTGGGGGACTGCCATCTAGCGGCCCGAGAGAGGTACTGTCCTGTATATATTCTTTCCCCTGGTCCTTTAAATTTACAGGCGTCCCATGCATCATAACTGTTTTGCTTCACTAAACTTTTTTAAAACAAAATTTATTGGACTGAGAAATTTCTTTTGTTACACGTTAGACACATGCTGGATCCTACCTTGCCAACTCAGTAACAGCTCAATTTTGGGAATTGAAGACGCAGCTACATTAGAGTACACTTGTTATTTTCTTTTTGCATTGTCGGATTATGCTGGAAGCCTTGAATTGTTACAATATCAGGAGAAAATGGAGTTTTCTCACAGACAAAAAAATTATATGCATTAACTTTACAAGTACAACATGAATGATATACAGTGATCCCTCCTCGATCGCGGGGGTTGCGTTCCAGAACCCCCCGTGAAAGGTGAAAATCTGCAAAGTAGAAACCATATGTTTATATGGTTATTTTTATATTGTCATGCTTGGGTCACAGATTTGCGCAGAAACACAGGAGGTTGTAGAGAGACAGGAACTTTATTCAAACACTGCAAACAAACATTCGTCTCTTTTTCAAAAGTTTAAACTGTGCTCCATGACAAGACAGAGATGACAGTTCCGTCTCACAATTAAAAGAATGCAAACATATCTTCCTCTTCAAAGGAGTGCGCGTCAGGAGCAGAGAATGTCAGAGAGACAGAGAAAAAAGCAAACAATCAAAAATTAATACGTGCTGTTTGATCTTTTAAGTATGCGAAGCACCATGAAGGGAGCATATCGCTTGACAAAGCAGCCACATGTAAGCCCAGCAAGGAAGAGAGCAATGTGAAGGTAATCTTTCAGCATTTTTTGAGGAGCGGTCGTATCCTGTAGGGGTGCGAACAGCCCCCATGCTCACAATATATTTGAGGAGTTTGATTTAATACATAATACACTCTCTGGTTGGGTAGCTTCTCAGCCATCTGCCAATAGTGTCCCTTGTATGAAATCAACTGGGCAAACCAACAGAGGAAGCATGTACCAGAAATTAAAAGACCCATTGTCCGCAGAAATCTGCGAACCAGCAAAACATCTGCGATATATATTTAAATATGCTTGCATATAAAATCCGCGATAGAGTGAAGCCGCGAAAGTCGAAGCGCAATATAGGGAGGGATTACTGTACAATTTTACAACTATAAAAAAAACGGTATTTTTATACTTCCAAAACAGTGCCGGTGTGGAGATTACTGGTGAGTAATACAAACCTAATAAAATGTGACAAAACAGGAAGTTAATTGCTGAAAAACTAAAACTAAACAAAAGCTAATATTAGAAAATGGCAAAAAAACTAAAACAAAATAAAACTATATGTCTTACAACTAGAAAAACACTGAGTAAGAGACTGCACAAATTAGATCTACATGGAAGGTGTGCCAGAAGGAAATCTTTGCTCTCCAGATAGAACACTGGGCCAAGACCAAAGTTTGCCCATGAACACCTAGGCAAAAAGTAAATCCATCTGGAACAATGTGCTTCGCATAGATGAGGCAAAGGTAGAGTTATTTAGCCAGAGTACCTTGAGACATTTTTTGAGAAAACCAAAGACAGCATTTGATGAGAAGAACCTGGTACCAAATGTAAAGCACGATGGTGGAAATGTTATGGTATGGGGCTGCTTTGCTGCATCAGGGCCTCGGCAGAATCCACTATGTTTGAATTCTTCATTATACTAGAAAATGTTGCTTGTGGATAATATGGCACCATCTTTGAGAAGATTGAAGTGAATGATATGACAATGACCCTAAACATGCAAGTAAATCCACCAAGGAATAGCTGAAAAGAAGAAATTAAAGGTTCTGGAAAGGTCAAGTCAAATTATCTGGCTGTGAATCCCATTGAGATGCTGTGGAGGAATTTAAAATGGGCTGTGCACATAAGACATCTCTTAAACATCACACAGCTGAAAGAATTCTACATGGAGGATTGTGAAGAACATTCTCCCAGTTGATGTCACAGACAATTATAAGAGGGGGCAGTACCAGCTTTTTGAGCCGAGTTTGTATTGACATCATCTTCAAGATCATGTCCCAGTGCAGTTTGTCCTATTTTTAACTCTTCCTTATGTACTTTCTCTGCCAAGGTCAGATGCCAGTGTTGAGCAGTGTACATGTGAACCTTCTAAGTGTGCAGTGGGCAATACAATGAGAAGGACTAAACACAACTCTAATGGCCTATAGAACTGCTGCTAATTTGAAGCTGAAGACTTGTGCCATGCTCTTTATGAAACAGCACTCTCTGGCTCAGCTTTTGTTTTAATTTCTTGTCCCTGTTTATTGCCGTCTAAGCTAAGGAGTGTAAATAAAGCTCGGAAAAACTGGTAGTTACAGTTTCCTATGATTTATGGTGACTGTTGACAATGAACCCTGAGGCTGTGCCACTGACTGTTGATGCAGGAACTGTCGTCATCAGTCAGCCAAATCAACACAACAGCACTCAACCGCAGCATTGCATGGGAAAAATTCACGTCCTGTTATGCCGAGCACTCAGCAACATGAAGTAGTCAGGTTATTTTCAAAACAAGTTGATTGTCAGACAAAAGAGTCAACTGGACATTTCATGTACAGTTTCCAAGGGGGATTTCTTCCTTCCAATAAAACCTCACGTCTGAAAGAAAGTGAATTCTATAGAGGCAGAATGCAGGAAACAGTCCAGAGGCCTACGGGAAGCAAGATATCTGGACTTCTCATACAATGCATCATTTAAATTCTATTAAGTTTCTAAATTGAGTTTAAAGGCCCTGGGCCTGGTGGGACCCATGAGCAGGAAGCGGATTGCTGCCGACACGGATCTTTGAAAATTTCCTCATCGAAATGAATAGTTGTCATCAGCAGTTTGAGGTCTGAGGCAAAGGTTAATGTTTGTGTACAATATACCTGTCATGGTTCTATCAAGAACAGCTCCAGTTGCTATAATCTTAACAATACAACCGACTTTATTTTGAACAGCACATTTCATAACTAGTACTGCTGCAAAAGCAATATTATAATTTAAATGGACTTATGTGGTGTTTTCAGTTACACAAAAGCCATGAGGGTAGCACAGCCAGTAGGCAGACAGATGCTCCACTGAAGAAACGAGAATCCCAATACATCCCAAATGCCATGAGCCCATCCTGTTCACTCCTTGAGACCCAAATGGCCATATCAAAGAGCTTAAGCCAAAGTCATGTAATTAACTGTACACAACACGGTGGCAGAAGGGGTGTCTGACGTCAAACATAACCTATTTATTAATCTAAAAAAACAGTTACATATTCTCAAACCTACTTAATCCTGATTGTCACAGATGTTATGATTCGTCCATTCAAAATAATCAAAATAGGTACAATTCCTCAAAAATAGGAGTACAATTAGACCAGGACCTGTCTATAAACACCCCAAACTCAAAAGGCAGGCTTCAAGGCCTACTAACATACTGCAGAGCACAGACTTACAGTTCAAAAACACTTTAAATGTCCCAAATCCACAAAAATGCCCTCCAAGGAAGAGGAAACCAAATAATATCGATGTCTTAAAGGAAAAGACCAATGAAAATCTTTATACATGAAGCTAGTGTTCAAAATATTCTATCAAAAAGAGAACAAAAAATAAAAATGTAAAATTGGGGCAAAAGGGTGAAGCTAAAAAAACAATCTAAAGCAAACAAGTCCAATCCAAAATCCAGAGACACAGTTATTAGGCAAGTCAGTATTCTGACCTTCTTGTTATTTCTGACTCTAAACCATATAAACCTGATTGGTTATTCATTTTCACGTGATATGTAATTGTTTAATGAAGGAGGATGTGGCTTAAAGTGATCGGACCCTCCTATTTAGGGGTGCCTAATTATTAGGTAGCTGAATTATCTCAGGTAAAAGAGATTTAACTGACACTGAAAAGTCAAACAATTGTAAAATGCATTTTCAAACAGATGCAGCACTCTGGAAATTGCTAAACTTTTGAGACATGACCACTGGACAATTAAGTTTTGTTACGAATAGTCAGTAGGGTTGCAAAAAACATATGGAGAAGAAAAGGCACAAATTAACTTCAAAAGACTTAAGAAGAATTAAGCATGAAGCTAGCATCCAGTGCCACCATATTCCAGAACTGCAACTTACCTGGCGTGTCCAGAAGTAGAAGGTCCTCAGAGACATGGCTGAAATACAAATAAGAATCACAAACTGAAGCATCAAGATTGGGCCAAGAAATATCTAAAGGCTGATTTTTATGGACAGATAATATAAGAATTGCTCTTGATGGACCAGATGGATGGGCTCATGACTGGATCCTTAATTTTCCCAGGACACAGTTCAAGTCAGGTGCCAGAAAGGCAGGGGAGGACTGCTGTAGGCTGCTGTCATTAAGGATGAGGACATTTTCAGGTTGGAAGATAGATTGAAAATCAACTCCCAAACCTACTGGATGATATTTTCTTCAAACAGTGGAACAGGTAGAAATCTGCAGCATTCAAGCAGGTCAAAATCTTCATGCACAATTCTCCATCACATGCACCCAAGTACTCCACTGCATGGCTACCCAGCAAAGATGATTGAATAATGACCTGGCTATGTTCCTCACTTCTTCCTCTTAAATCCTATTGAGAACTTGTGGACCCTTCTAAACATCAGATTTGATGTTTGAGGGCAGACAATACACCTTTGGACAGCATTTGGGAGGCTGTGGTTTCTGCTTCAGTGAATGTTCATTGTGAAAAGATCAAGAAATTGACAGACTCTGGGATTATGAGACACACAGCAGTTATTGAACAAAACAGTGGCTCTATTGGCTACTGAATATTTCTGAGAGGCCAAAAATGTTTTTTGTTCATTGTTACATGCCATTTTATGCTACTTACTGTAAAACATGAGAATAAACAACTGAGAGTGGAAAAAATGACTTGGAGTTATTCTGTTCACTAACAGTTGCCTAATAATTTCACACACTTATGTTTTCCCCTGAGACAGACAAAAATCATTTTTCCTTTGTTAAACACTCAGATTTGGTGTAAAATAAAAATCTGGCTTGACTGAGAGCATTGTATTTGTTCAACAATAAAACTAATCCTGGGGAATACAATTTGCCTAATAATTGTGAGTGAAGTGTAAATCCAAAGACAGGAGCAAGAAAATGACAAAGAAACAGAAACCGCAGAACAATATGCACAATAATAAACCGTTCTCCACCGATGACAATGAACCAACTGAAGGATTCACTCCCCAGCCTGAAGTATATATACTGTAGGTGATGTAATGGGGGACTCGTCTCTTGGGGGTCCCACCCACAGAAAACAGGGACTGTATCCTTTAAGAACATATAAAATACATAAATCTTAAATAAATAAACATAACAATATTAAGCAAAATGATATAAAATCAAAATGATTCAGAAATAACAATAAAACAATAAAAAGTGAAATAAACATAAGCCAGGGAATAATCTGTGGCTGTAACATAAAAATGGGGGGCTGGAGCCTATCCAGTTAGCACTGGGTTGGTGCCAGTCAGAAAACAACCCTTGGGGGCATCAATATATCATAGGATCTAAAAACGTACATGCCCACCCAAGCACAATTTAGAAGCACACTTTGATTAAACGTACATTTAAGGGATAGGGAAAGAAAACTGGAGTATCCAGAGGAAAGCCCACGCAAACATGGGGACAAGGTGCAAACTCCACAAGGGCGGTAACTGAGTGTGGGATTCAAAGCCAGTACACAGATTCTCTGTGCTAAACACTGCACCAATATGCTGCACTTATTAATTATTATCTTAATGAACTAGAATCCTGCAAGCACATTTGACAGGTAAACATTTAATATACAGTACATAATAAATGAAATGTGAAAAAAGTTAAAAGAATAAATTTGCAACCATTAGGGAATTTAGTTGACTGTTTCCAGACTTAAAGCATTTGAATTTTTGTGAACCAGTTTCATCACAGAGATGGATTTAAACGCTTATCATGAAGTAACCTCTCTCAAGGTATATTTGAAAGAATAACTTACAGTATTCAGTAATTGAAGTTGCATAAACTGCTTCTTGTGTTTAAAACAGAAAATGGGAGTTTTTGATATGTCAAACATTTGTAATGAGCATTCACTCGTTTCGATTTTTCAATGAAACTGAACTTTCCTGACAAACTTTAATGAAGTCAAACCTCTAGGAGCCGAGTAGTTTCATGCACACAGACAGGCAAACAGGCATGAAGATGACAGTAGGCACTTTCTCTTTAAATAAAAATTCACCTACAAATATTGACGTATCAGTATAATGACCAGTCAGTAAAGATTCAGATCTGACAATCTACACTTCAGACAGCTTCCCATTTTCTTTCTGCTGGTTTCCTTCATGTGATCGGCAAGCTGATTAGTTTATAAGTGACAATGGGTATGCAGCTATGCTTAACTTTCCTAATCAAGCCATATTTTTACAAAACGCCCCAACCCACCATCTATCCACCTGCCATACATGGCAGTGTCTGTTTAATGAGATAATGTCCACATGATGCAAAGTGCCAAGTTTAACGATCTGGCATGCAGAGATTTTTAGCAATACACATTTCACAATCAGGCCAAACTGGGTGTCAATCAGCACACATGTAGATGGGACCAAGGACTTATTAACAAACCGACCACTACTCCCCGTCCCTGAAACTCAGCACTGGAGCTCTACAGGGCTGTGTACTGAGTTCTCTTTTTTATTCCTTATATATCCATGATTGTGCAACAATACATAGCACAAATATAGTCCTCAAGTTTGCAGATGATACCACCGTGGTAGGACTGATGCATAACTGAGATGAATTTTCCTGTAGAAAGGAGGTCAGCAAACTGTCTGAATGGTGTTTCATTAACAACTTGGCACTCAACACCTTTGAAGCAAAGGAGCTGATTATCAGCTTCAGGAAGGATGAAGAGGAACCTAGAAATCTAGGAGGAGATATAGTGGAGGGAGTGCCTAGCTTTCAATTCCTTTGCACACAGATCTCCCAGGACCTCACATGGTCTGTTAAAACAACTTCTCTGGTGAATAACGCACAGAAGCAGCTCTGCTTCTTACAGATGCTGAGGTAGGCTAGCCTGTCCAATCAGCTGTTGGTGCCCTGTCACTGCTCTGTGGAAAGCATACTCACCTGTGGCATCCTGGTATGATATGCTGGCTGCTCATGGCTGACAAGAAGGCTCTCAGAAAGTCATCAAATCAGCACAAAAAATGACCAACACCCAGTTACCTACCCATAACTTTAACTTTCAAGTTTTAAGGTGATTATTCCTTACCATTTCGTCCATACTCTCCTTGTGATGTTCACACTTGACTATGTCTCTTACTTGCTGCTGGCTGACAAACCCCTGACCACATGCGGTATCCTTCAATAAGGGCGCGCACAAAAAGGCGAGCTTCAAAAGGATGACCTCAATTGAGCGCGGCAAATAAAGGCGTTCGTAGATAATTTAGATAATAATAGATAGATAATAATAGTAGATAATAATAAAATATCTACGTGGCATTGCACATAATCTACAGCTTCAAGTGTAACACAACCATGAGTAAGAGCAGAAAACAACGAAATATAGAGAGCTTTAGAAATAGTTCGTTAGAAGTTCATGCATTAATTAATTGGATGTTTTAATATTCTTGCTTTCGCCTTTTTATACGTTCAATCATTGCCTTTATCTAATAAATTTTCTGTAATAATTTTGTTGCGTTTGCCTTTATTCGCTGCGCCCAATTGAGGTCGCCCTTTTGAAGCTTGCCTTTTTGTGTGCCCTTATTGAATAGAACCACCACATGCTTGTGTGCTCAGGCCAACTATCTAATTGATTAAAAGCCACACCTAAACTTAAATCACTAATGCTGTTGATAATGACATGCAAGTAAGACTTCCACTGACCTCTGTCCAAATGACAAGAATGTCTCCATAAAACTACAAGGACAAATGAAAAAGTAAAGGCAAATTGTTGTTGAACAATGTGTCAGAGTGCAATTTCTTTGGGTAGAGGGGGTGAAACCTGTTGAAATTCATGAATGGATGTTGGTTCAGTACAGATCTGAAAACAGCTTGACTCAACGAAAAGTTTATGAATGGCTAAAAAGTTTTAAGCAAGAAGAATAGGTGTAGCCAACAAATCTCGATCTGGTTGACCATCAACCTCGCACACACAAGCCCACATTGACACTGCAAATACCTTCATCAGAGAAGACAGGCAGATTACGTTGTCCACTGTTGCTGGATATCAGCTATGGGTTTGCACATACCATAGTGCATACGGTAAAAGATTTTGAGGGATGGGTAACCCATCAGCTAACTGATCTGCACAAGTCAAAATCTTTTGGTGAATTTTAGCAGGTTTCACTCTCTCTACGGCACATTGTTTAACAACGGTCTAATCTCGCTGCAGACTGGCCATGTTAGTTTGACCTGGGCTTCAACTAGACTAATGGCAGAGTGCTCTGCGTGATTGAACTACCCATAAGCCATCGCAAACGTGTTACATTGCATCATCTTATATGAGTTGCATCACTTATAATATTCAGATTGCCTTTACTTTTGATTAACCCTCATATACTTCTCTTGGCTAGCCGCCTCAGTCCTATAGCTAATCCTATTATTCCTGTCCATGAAATATGAGAATGTGAGAAAAGATTCCAGCCCTGGAGGTGGTCAGTGGCTCCATAAGTCATCAGCAACTCTGTATACTTAATATCAGACTGGTTTAGCTGTAGTCCCTAATCCTGAAATACCCTCATGCTGCAGTTTATAATACAATCTCCAGCCAATAATCAGGGAATTTAGTATTGCAATGCCAGAAGCAGCTGGGAAACAGAAGGGAAAAATTCATGTCTTCAATTTTTATAAACTCTGATGTATCTGTGACTATTTTAAGATGAATCATCATTTAACTTATACAGTCATATGTACTCCCCAGACGTCTCCTGACTTTTATGGTAACACTGCCTTTTCCAAGACTGTACACCACTGTGATTTTCATAGCCCCCTGGGCCTCCCACACATGTCAAACAGACCACCCTCACCATTAAATAATCTTCCTGGCCGCCCACTGACAGCACTGCTATTGCAGTTTAAATCTGTGATACACCAGTGGTGAACTCCAGCTGCTCTGATGCCTCGCTGTATGAAACTTAGCAGCCTGCATTGCTGGACTCAGTAATAAGTTGATGTGGCTTGTTCACTGTCATCACTTTTTGGGAGAAAATTTTTCAAAAATTGCTCAAAGATTTATTTTAGTGATCACCCTTTTATAGTAACACTTTATATGTACTCTTATAAGCATAATTGCCATTCACGGCAAAGGGACAATATGTGCTTAGATAAAAAGTAAATTATAAGCAGAGGAGGAAAAAGGTCATTCATCCCTGAAAACAGACAATGTCGATAAAAGGAACCAGAGAACCAGGAAGACATGAATCACAGATTAAGACTGAAGAGAAGAGATGAGCATTTACCTTATATATGCATAGAGAGCACTCATGAGAATGGGTGCAACAAAGCGTCAAGGTGCATAAGGAGGCGCTGAATGTGCATTTAATGAGCCTATCAAAGTGAACCTGATCACAACATATTTTACCTATATACTTTACACCGTATAAACATGCAGGTCATATTCCTACCACCAAAATTTATGGTGGTCAAAAGACTTGGGTCACCATGTGGGCAAAGACCGTTTACAGTTTAGTTCCTTAGCCATTAAGTCTCAATACCTGTAGGATTCTTGTGTTTGGGTAAGGAGTTGTAGACACTATCGTGGAGAGAACTAAAAGAGGGCTGGAGGAGAGCATTGTCAAGTGAAGGGTTATGCATGTGGTGTGTGTCATGTATGTTGTCACACACGTGCACTTAGGTGACAGTCAAATGGCTCGATCTCATGTGAAAGAGTAAAGGACAGGGGGCTGAGATGAGGCACTAATGCTTTTCTTTCCTTCGTTCAACAGAAAAACAACAGAATAAAACAATCCTACTGGTCATCACATCCCGTTCATACAAAAGACTCCTTGGCTGGCTCCGTGGAGTCACCACACTTCCAGACTTCCCCGATAACTTCAACTCCGCTCATGATATCATCTCCGGCCACTGCGATTTACGTTAGCCCCACTATCCACTACATTTCCTCCCCAATAATTGCACTTTCTTTTGTTCCATATAAAAGAGTCAAGAAAGAACTTTATGTTGTCAAATGTTTTGCTTAAATTTTGACCTGAGTTTTGTGCTGGACGCTACACCCAGTATACGGGGAGGATCCCCAACCTTTAACCTGAGTTCCTGTGTGCTTATTTCTTCACAATGTTTAGGTTTATGGGGCCATTGTTCAGGGTAAAATAAAACTCTTACTTACATGGGCTCAACATCAACACGTTGCCACTCTCCTTAATCTTAAAATTTCTGTATCCCTTACCTTAAATAGCTACCTTACCTTGAAATGTTTGTCTTCCTTAAGAATGGTCTTTGAGGGGGTGCACATCTGTATGTTAAAAAAGTGAAAAAGTCTCATCTAAGTAAATAAATGGATGAATCAGTCAATTGGCACCTTTCATTAACCCACAATAATGGCATAAAAACAAAATATGAAAAGTGTAAGTAATTGATTATCAAGACTCGAGTAAAACAACAGCACAAATACAGAATGGATAGCCTTGGAAAGGCTGAAAAATATGAGTAACATGGCTGATTCCCTACATAAAGGGTATAAATAACAAGGAAAGGTGGGATGAGAAGATAAGCAAAATGACACCTTTTATTGGCTAATTAAAAAGATTACAATATGAAAGCTTTCGAGGCAACTCAGGCCCCTTTTTCAGGAAAGATATAATCAAGAAGGGGCCTGAGTTGCCTCAAAAGCTTTCATATTGTAATCTTTTTAATTAGCCAATAAAAGATGTCATTTTGCTCCTCTTCTCATTGCATCCATAATGGTTAATGTGGTACAACACTCTAGTACTAAGGAAAGGTGGGAAAAACTGAATTTGTAAACCTTTAAAGAAATAAAGACGGGGTGACTTGAGGATATAAGACTAGGTCAGGGGTTCAAAGACTAAGTCTGAACTAAACCAATAAAATGACTTAAGAAAGGAAATGGACAAAATATATCAGCTATCATGTTTCGGCATCTAGGGTAACGTAGTGTTTAGGGATTGGCGCTAAAGTCTTACAATTTAAGTTAGAGTATGGGAAAGAAGGAAGTGTATGTTTACATGTCATGGCTTTGAACTCAGTCTAGTCTAACGCATTTAATAAATCCATTATTGTTTGATTGAAAGAAAACACTAAGAAACACCTAACTTTGACAAACTAAGAGACAATTGACTTTGACGCTAACCCAGTGGTGTAGCTAGGGGCGGGCGGAGGGGCGGTCCGCCCCGTGTGGCACATTTTTGGGGTTGGCAGTATTGGCCAAAAGGCTCAGTACAATTCATGTGTAAGCAGGCAGGGTTTGGAAAAATATCACTCATGAATGATAAAAGTAAAATTCTCTGATTTTTATCCACAAATGCTTCAAAAATAATTTTCAGACCGTCGTTCTGTGACGGCATCAGACACATCAGTTGAAATTTATGAGGCATTAACAAAAATAAACATAAACATTACACAGATAATAATTTCTAGGAAGATAAACAACTAATTTACAATGTATAATTTCATTTTGTTATCAATCCGAATGCGTTCTTGCTCTGCACAGAAAACGTCCTCACCTATCACTTGTACACTACACTGGTTCTGGTTTTCGCAGCGTAATTATATTAAACTAATAATTAGAACACGGCTTATCAGTGCGTCTATACTATATTCTTGTCTAGTTGATGCTTATTAATAATTATATGTGAAAAATTATTGCTGTTTCTCTATATATAAATAAATCTATACAAAATGTATCTTAATTTTTCTCTATACGTCACTCTATCTTCACTTTATATAGTGCCTTACATCATCTATCTATCTATTTATCTTCACTTTATATAGTGCCTTACATTATCTATCTATTTATCTTCACTTTATACAGTGCCTTACATTATCTATCTATCTGTCTTCACTTTATATAGTGTCTTACTTTATCTATCTATTATCTATCTGTCTATCTATCTTTAAAATTATTCATCCCGTTGGAGGTTTCCACATTTTATTGTTATCACAGAGGACTTGATTTTGCTGTTTTTGTCAACGGTTAAAGATGCTTTAACGTCAAAGTGAAAACAGATCGCTGCAAAGTGGTCTAAACTAATTACCAATATAGGCACTGCATGTATAGTTTTAATACACTTTCTCCACCTTTAAAAATAATTAAAGTAAGGCTATTTGATTAAAACATGACATATAACATGAACATCTCTGGCTTCCCCTCAAGGCTCTCACATGCCAATAAATCAAGCGAAAGCCCAATGCTTGACTCGGGTACAAAGACAAAAAAGCTTCAAGGACTGACTCGGTCACCATGACAACCGTTCCTGGAGCCTCGGTTTGTCTACACCTGAAATGCTCATCTTGATCTGTCACCAATTTAAACACACACATAAATCTTAGTGTTCCACTTCATTAGAAGAAGAAAAACTGAAAGATTTGGGACACTCTCCCTAATAGTGTTCCTCCATCAGCACATAGAAAACCAAGAGACAGTTTATATGGAAAAAAAAAACAACTTGATTCTTTTCCCATTCAAAGAAAAAAAAAGTAATAGTTTCTAACTGTTGATCGATTGTTTTATTCACTATAGGTTCACAGAGAGCCAAGGTTTCATAGAAGCAAGTGGTGCAATTCTGGAATTATACCCAGATAGGATGGCAGTCCATCACAGAGCTCACACACTCTCTAGATGTTTCCAGAATCTGTGACATTGCTAAAGAGGATTTCACAGGTTGCTTTGTGTGTTTGCATATATCAGTTGTGTAACTGCTACAAATAGGACTTCACTTTGGTTCAGAAAATGATAGCCTAAGTCACTAGAGCTTCACCCTTCATTTCAATACCCCATAGATCACATGACAACAGATTCTTGTTACTGGTTTTCACAATCATTTCTAAATTTCAAATATGAAAAAGTAAATAGACAAATTTAATTGTGTCCAGACAGTGTTCATACGACATGTAGCTGTGCTTGTCGAGGGTTTTCAAATAGTTCAAAATGCAGACAGGCATTCCAGCAGTTTGTGTGACTCATTGTCCAAAAAATAAATCCACAGTCCAAGTGTTTTTTGTTTTAAAAGTTTTAGTGAATTTCAAAGCAAACAGTTTACACACAAAATAAAGCAGAAAATTGATAATACACACACAAACAAGAAAAAAGTTCCATAATGATCCATTTAAGACTTAAGGGTGTAAGTTTCTTTTCTTAAAGTTTCTATCTGTTATCATATACACTAGGACCTGCAGTATGTTTGATCTAATTACTGTACATAACAGTGACGTCTATAACAGCCTTTCTGTCTAACAGTTTATGTTTCTTTCTAGCTGTCTTGTTTCAATCTGAGCTCATTCTATTGATTATATACAGAAATACATCAGAGTATTAAGAACATTTAATTAAATTGTTAACTTATAGGGGGTAAACAGAAACTTCCATTATCTATCTGAAATACTAACTAATTAATAACAATTCATTACATTTATATAGCGCTTTCAAGATACTCCAAGCTCTTTACACAATAAGTGGGGAGTCACTACATTCTATTCAAATTGAGCAAAACTAAGGTAAATGTACTGCTATTATTAGCTGAAAAGATTTGGCTCTTACATGGCACTAAGCAACATTGCATGCTTTTTCAAATCGCCATCTTGAATTCACACACAGCTGCTCTTCATTTCAACTGAAGGAACCGGCCAGCACGTGTTTCTCTTAACCCCCGATGACAGGGAGGGTGGTGCTTGTCTGTCACATGACTCACATGTGTGCCCAAACTAATATAATCAGACAGCAAAGTGGAAAGGCTTTGTGTCAACCCAGTCTGTGTAAGAAACAAAAAACTACATGCAAGGAAAAAATGTAAAAATAAATAAATAAGCACCTTTAAATACAAGATATGCCTGTATGTAGGATAGAATGGTGCTCAATGTGTATGACTGTGCAGTAAATAATTATTGTATAGCACCTAGCATATTAAATACTTATATTCAAATACATTACATGTGATGTTAAATTCTGTAAAGTGTTTTGTTTCCTGCAAATAACAAACTAGAAATGGAATGCAGGCTTCAAAAATCAATCAGATTTTTACAAGTCACACCCTACTGGGTAGGCCTCATGTCAAGCAGCCTGGTCCCAAACTCAAAAGGCAGACCTTGGGCTTGAAGAAGCCCAAAAATAGAGCTAAGGCTTTAGAAATACAAAAAGTTCAACAACGTCCACAATGAAAGAAAGGAAAACTCCAAAACCAAAGCTCTTTTAACTTAAAGATATTTATGAAAGAATTCAATAAATAAAGCTATTATGTTAGAGACAGGGATATTTTTCCCTGGTTTACATCTGTTTTCCATTTTATTGTTATTTTTGTCCTGCAGTGGCCTGACATCCTGTACTCCTTTCACCCTTTGCTTGTTGAGAAAGGCTTCAGCTTCCCCATAGCCCTGCTCAGGATAAAGCAGGTTTAGTAAAAGGATCAATAGCTGGATGTTACTATTGTCATTTTCTTAATTATTATTTTTCATGTGTGTTTTGTTTTGATATAATTATATTAATATTGTCATTTATTTCTTACATAGTATTTCTGTGTTATATATTTAAGTATTCTATTTTTCGCATTGGAACAACAGAGGTGGAGCCATCATGATGTCTCTACTGTGGAACAAGCCACAGCATTCATATGCAACTTGAGTAGAAGGTCCTAGTAGAGTTTCATTGAAGTTTGTGGAATAAAAATCACCTTGCAAGTCTTGTATTGGATTTAATGTTTTTTGTGAATTTTTATTACTGGTTATTGAATTTTGCTAAAGGATGATAGTTTTGGATTTGTTTCCCTTGAGCTTCATTTTTTTTAGGTAAATACGTTTTGTCCAAATTTTTGTGTTTGTTTCTGGATGGAATCTAACAATCTATATTTCTTTCTCTGGGTGTTTGACGATTTTGGATTTCAAATCTCAAATCAATTTTGGAATATAACATGTATTTCATACACTGAAAATGTATTCACGTTATACCATGTTTTCCCAGAATTCCTCAGTCCATAGTTTCATCATGAGCATAAAGTTCAATCCAGGCAGCCCTCCATTACCCACGTTTGTATATGGTACCCTGTACTTTGCAAATTTCTAAACTTAAATGTTATTTTCCGGGTTACCAATCTTTGTTCTCATTCTTGGATTTGACTTTTGCATCTTGTTTTGGCTCTGACAGCTGTTGAATCTGAACTTTGATTTTGACCAAACTTCAGATCTCATAAGAGATGTTCCAGTTAGCTTGAAACTTCATTTTAATATGTGAATCTATAAACTGAACATTACACCATAGAATTTCAGTAGGAACTGCTCAATTATTTTTCTTCCACCAGAATTTCAAAGTTTTGTATTTTTCAAGTTATTAGGATCAAACCTACAACACTGTGAGGTTCTTGGTATTTAAAGTTCAAAAAAGAAATGATTTTGTGGTGCAAATCTTTAATGTTGTCATGATATGTAGACCTCTGTTAAACCATATCACCTAATGGAAATGGCACCGGATGGTAAAGCACAACGTTGCTGATGACACCACTGAAGTGCTGCCCTCGGCCTATTTGCTGTGAGATCCTTCAGTGGACCATTAATGTTTGAAAGTGCCCTTCTCATCAGTAGTAATGTTCTTGGATTTTTTTGGATTCCATTTTGGATTTTTGGTTACTGGATTGCAGATTCAGCTTTGTTGCTGTGGTTTGCCTTGTCAGGTCAATCATTTTTGATTTTATTGGTTTATTTTGATAAGCGTAATCATTTATAAAAATCTTGGACTGGATGTGTCTCTCAAGAAAGGGGGTTTCACAGCTACTCTTCCTGGCTGAACATTTACGTGTATTTTGTATATTTTGGGACATTGAAGGATATATTTTGAACTTTTCAAGCTAAATACCCTTTTGTGGACTGTATAGGCCAAATCCTGGCTGTGGAGTTTTGAGTCAGACTGTCTTGGCTGAGGCCTTTTCTGGGCAGACTACAGAAGGTAGTGGCCTGTTTTTTAGGTCTTTTAGAAGCCTCACACCATTTTGACATTTTGTGTGCTGTTCATCACTAATTCCAGTGCAAAATATGCTGCTGGACCAGGAATGTGCAAAATTCACCAGAAATCATGGTGAAAAGGAAGAGTAGAGATTGTAAGTGGGATGACAGACAGAATAAAGCACCAAAACCAAAAGGATAATCACAAATCAATGTTGAGGGCAAAAACAGTCCAGAAAACATGACACTGGGAACTACTTTTAAAAAGAAGCTAACTGTACTAAAGTTTTTCAGCAGTTTTGTCTGGGTTTTAACCACTACAGTATAACGAATGAAGGAAATCTGCATTTTTATTCATAATTTCCTGTGATGTCATTAATGAGACCGAAGTGATCACTTGACACTACCACTAAGCATTGCGTAAACAACAACAATAAGACACAAATAAAGTAAAACTTCCACAAATCAAGTCAAACTAAAAACTAATCACAAAATTAAAATCCTCAATATAACAAACATGTTCAAAATGAAGATACAGACATGAATAACCCCAATAATGCCACACTAATAAAGACATTTCAACCACAGGGTAAATTTCACATTCATTAGGAAGTTTTTCTTTTCACAGAAAACCATAGTACCAAAAAACCAAAACAGACCCATGGAATAAGCTACCAAGTAGCATGGTAGACAGTACGACATTAGGGACTTTCAAAACTAGACCTGACGCTATTTTAGAAGAATGAAGTGAATAGGAATGGCAAGCTTTGTTGGGCTGAATGGCCTGTTCTCGTCTACATTGTTCTAATGTTCTAATGGAGCCAGAGTCTAATCTGGCAGGTTCATGGGCAAATCAGAAATTAGAATGCCAATCTGCGCCAGTACTGCAGTGTCTATAACAATAAAAAGTCTTCTGTAACACCCTTGTCGACAGAGAATATCTATTAAATGTAGAAATATTTTGTAATTTTTATTTTAAAACATGATCTGTAAAACAGCTGCTATATATTCTTAATCTAAGGAACTTTCCAAATAACAATGAGGCAGTACAATTGTTTCCTTTTTCCTATACCTGACATACCAGCAGATTTAGAAGCCTTGCTCAGAGTTACACAGTGAATCAAAATGTCCCTGCTTCATGCCCAACCCCATCCTCAGCCGTAGCTCCTGCTGCTTTGTAGGTCTAACTGCTGATCCACTTTAGCACACCCATTACCCTGATTCGGTGCTCCATTAGTGAATTCCGTGTTACTCAGTAGCCATGTTTTGAATTTATTTGTATTCTGGGAGATCCTGTAGTAACGTTTTTAACATTGTTTTTTTGCCTTGCTTTTTTCTTTGATGTTTTTTGATTATTTTGGCTACACCTGACTTCATGTTCATATGCCCTACTATCCCATTTTTTTGACCTGTTTGCCTGTTAATATGTTCCTCTTATCCTCCATCTATCTATCTCATACCACACTACAACCATTTGAACTATGCAGCACTGAAGGACAACTCAGAATCAGCTTATCTATTTCAGACATATTATTTGTATAGACACACAGAGGGACACACTGGATTAGAAGAGCTAGCTGAATGATTTCGATTTCTCAATATGTCATCTGCTCATATACCTAGTTAGCAGGTTAAAGTTCACTTTTCCTGTGAGTAGAAATTTTTTTTTTCTAATATAAATATTTACGTAGGACATTTATTTTTGGCCTTAACACATGCTACATTACTGCTTCTATCACCGTGTCACAAACCCTACCCTAACTGAGCCGTAATCAGGTTATTTATTGTCAGACCTTGGAATAAATTTGTAATGCACTGTTGCTTCAAATTATAGAAAGAATGTGGGCATGTTTGTTACATTTGCAAGTGCTGTTTAATTAGGATCCCTGCTATTTTAATTGCATCTAAATGCACTTATGTTATAAAGAAGGTTTATTTGTTGACTTGGGTTTATCTTGCCAAATTGCTTTTAAGCAGCCTACAAAAAAGGGTTTTATTTAAGTTGCTTAAATCAGTCTTTACACTCCACTGCATTTGCTGCTTTTCACTGAAACCAAATGTTTACTGAACAGCAAGAGCACATAGCTGTGTCCCTTGGTGACACTGTCTGTCCCCAAACCAAACACCATTTCAGCTGATCACATGATGAATTACAAGACATCAATAAGGCGTCAATAGGGAGCAGCACAAGATGGCCTACATAACAATAAAGTTCTGCGTCATTTCTAAGCAGCTTTACATCTATTTGAACCTTTCCTTTCTAAGAAAATGATTAACAACAAATCTTTACAGAAGGAACACACCTGGGGCTCAGAATTCTTTTATGAAAAGCATGCATTGTAGATGGCCAAATTCTGATAAGGCCTATGCATTCTTTTCACTGATGCTGTTGCACCCCTACAGTGACTGCTTCTCCTTTAATGTTACAATTAGCTGTTAAGTCATTATTCAATTCTCTTGGTCACCTCAGATGTCCTATCCTTTCACACAGTCTCTAGAAAAACCCAGAGAGGGACAGATTGGAATCATGGACCACCTTTAACTGTATCCTTTGACAAGGTCCAAACTGGCTAGAGAAGGTTCCTTAACTGTATCACCAAATGGAAATATCAATTAAAACATCTAATTAAGTGAGAGCAACACACCTTAGTTAACATTAGGCCAGCTTGTAATCTGGAGGTAGCTGTGGTTCATACATATACATACTGTAACATTCTCAAACACACTTAATCCAATTCAGGATCCCGGGGGCTGAAGCGATCTCAGCAACACTGCACACAAGACTGGAAATAATCCTGGACAGGACACCGGTCCATCACAGGGCTCACTCATTCAAACACCCACACTCAACGCTGTACCAGTTAGGAATCAGTAACCTGCACATCTTTGGGTATGTAGGATGAAAGAGACAGACATGGACACAGACACAGAGAGAGCATGCAAGTTCTCTGACTGGAAATGACTGGATGCAAAATGTGAAGTGAGGACAATGGATCTGTGAGGCAGTAGCACTACCCACTGTGACACCATGCCATGTACTCTAAGTCAGTAACTCTTAAATCAAACAATTGACAAACTTAAGGTACAAGGTATAACTCAAATTTAATAATGGTCCAAAACTGATTTCCTAAAATTCTCAATTTTTCAATAACAATAAGATACTAGATTTGCCTCTAAGATAAAATTCAGATGTGGGCTTATTAAACTGACCACCATAATGTCACTATATTGCCACAACAATAGAATGAGGGAATTTTTTAATGACAATGGATTGAGAGGCGAAATAGTGAAAAGCCTAGCCAAGTTTGATAACCAAAGTCAATCTGATCTATCATCAAGCCTAATACAAAACCAAAAAATCAAAGTCAAGATTTCAAAGTACTAAGTATAAAGGTAGAAGTTTCTATAATGATATTACCGGCTGCAACTTATGAAAATGTGCCCTCTAACGATGTATCACCGCATCACGACAATGGAGCCACAAAATGGTGTTGGATGTGGAAAAACAAAATGCCATCAAGAAAGAAGTGAAATATTTCAACACCTCAAAATAACTGAATTAGGAAGAAACAATTGTGAAAAATAAAGTTCTGCGAGCTTTAAAACTGCAAATGGGTGAAAAACATTCTGGAGAAAGTTAGAAAATGTATGCATGGTGTAACATTCAGTTACGTTCAAGGAAGTTCAAGTGCCCTCAATGGACGGAGTTCAGTAGGTGGGTTCTGAATCCTTGCTGATGCCAGAAGCTATACCACCAGGATAGGATAAAAGTCTAAAAATAGGCCTGGACAGGACTCTAGTCCATCACAGGGACCACTCTCACTCACTCCTCCACATATATACACACAATATTCACAATGAGATTTGCAATTACCAATTAACATAACTTGATTAATTTCATTTTTGCCTGGCCACAGTAATTTTCATGAAATGGGACTTGCAAAGCTATTCATTTATGACAAATGTTGGAAATCACAGAAGTATAAGGCAAACTTTATCATAACAACAACTGACCAGTGTGGGTACCAGGTAAAAAAATTTGCTCTATGATAAAATATAGCGTAAGAGAAATAGTGAATGATTATAATCTGCTAATAATGAAGCCTTGAGGTGGGTTTAGTGTAATCCACATTACTAACCGAGAATGCTAAACCGGATGGACGCAGGGACATCCGGCCATGGGCCGTAGCCGCAAAAAGACGTACTGCGCAGGCGCCCCAAGAAATGAGGCGCCGCGAGAGGCGGCCGCGACCACAGAAAAAAGGAGTCAGCACAGAAAAAAGGAGTCAAACGCAGGCGACGCACACAGCGCCGCACGAAGCCCATTGCACACGAAACTAGCACACAAAAACAAAAAAACCGCTCGCGCACCACAAATCCCACACCCACCTCCAAGCACCCCCCCCCCCCCACACAAGCAACGGACGGGACACACACAAAGAGGACGATTCAACAAGCCCCTGGCACACAAAAAAAACGAACCCGTAACCCCTCCCCCTACAAGCAACGGACGGGACACACACAAAGAGGAGGATTCAACAAGCCCCTGGCACACAAAAAGAGAGAAGACGCTCGCGCCCCACCAATCCCACCACCCCCTCCAAGCAACATCCACCCCCCCCCCCCCCAGACGCCGGCAAAGCACACAGCGGCGCCGCACGAATCCCATTGCACACGAAACGGGACACAGACAAAGAGGAGGATTCAACAAGCTCCTACAACACCAAAAAAAGAAGCCGTGACCGCCACACCAAGCCCCTTAGAGACGAAACAGGACAGACTACGGACATGGCACACGAAACGTTCACAACAACGACCAATCAGACCCACAAACACACTAACATCAATAAGAAGTGACACCCAAGGCCCCATTTCTAAAGGAACCGTCCATATTAAACATACGTCATCTCAACACCTTCACACTATGCAGCATAGGTGGATCTCCTTACAATAAAGCACTATTAACCGTTCAACTGCAGAAAAGGCTCCATCTTAACAGTGAGTGCAATCCTCCTTATTACTTATCCATATTTCTCACGCTGAAGAACAACAGTCATGAATACACGCTCACGGGTACAAAACGATTCGGCTCGGATAACGGGACCAAACACACGAACCCGCATGAAAAAACAAAATACACGGCGGCGCATACAATGCGCTTCTGAAACTCAGGGAGAAAAAATGTCCCAACCCCCAGCACACAAAAAAAAACAAGCCGCGAGCGCCACACACAGCCCATTGGACACGAAACGGGACAGACTATGGACATAGCACGCGAAACGTACACAAAAAGGACGAGTCACACCCACGACCACACTAACGATTGCGCCAGTTAGCTGACAACGCGTTCAATAATAAGTCCACTATTCATGAAAATTCATTGGATTAATGAATGTCATTTGCAATCATTGTCATTCACTTAACTTCCCTGAAGAAACAAATGGCAATACAAGTAATGAATTTACACGTTGTTCTCAAAAAGGGTCAAATTACACTGCCTCCTTTACATTCATATCCTGCATATCTACAGAAGCTTCTAACTAACGAAGTACCTGAAAGTAAAAACTTTATGAACTGCATTACATCCTACAATAGTTGATTTGATTTTGCATCTACCGGAGTAAATATCAGGTCACCAAAAGGCAATGGCCCATACTGCTTTCGGGTATGTGGACAAATATTACATCGCATTGGAACAGTGCACCCTGAAACAAATCAAGAACGCAAATATACACAAATCACGTCGCCACCTACAACACGCTTCTAAAACCGCGGAAGAAAAAATGTCTCGGCTCCAAAAACACATGTCACTCCTTATTCAAAATACCGGTCCCAATCACAGAAACATCGGTATCCACTATGAAAATGAACAGTACCAATGCACGTGACATCCGTCTTGCCACACTATTAATTATAGATGAATGTACAATGGCATCCAGTCACTTACTCAACACCATTGATAAACTTCTACGAACGTTGATGAATAATAATATTCCCTTTGCAGGAAAGGTACTTTTATTAGGAGGAGATTTTAGACAGTGCTTAACTATTGCTCCACTTGCGGTGCGCTCAGCTATTGTTCAGTCCACCTTAAAATACGCGGACAATTGGCATTGCGTTGATGAATAATAATATTCCCTTTGGAGGAAAGGTACTTTTATTAGGAGTAGATTTTAGACAGTGCTTACCTATTGCTCAAAATGCAATCCGCTCAGCTATTATTCAGTCCACCTTAAAATTCGCTACGACGTCATACATAAACAAAAAGAGGCTGAACTACAACACATTTACAGGCACGAGACCTGATTGGTGATAATACGAAGAAACGAACAGTCCGCATATTAACAGTGAGTTCGATCCTCCTTATTACTTATCCATATTCCTAACGATAAAGATCAAACAAGTCATCAATTCACGATCACGGCTACAAAACTAGACGGCTCGAGTAACGAGACCACAAACACGAACCCGCATCAAAAAAAAACATTCACGTTGGCGCCAAGAACGCGCTTCTAAAACCGCAGAACAAAAAATGTTACGCGAACAATTGGCATTGCTTTCAAAACATACACTTGGTACAAAACATGCGATTTACAGATCCCGAATATAACAATTTTTTATTACAACTACAACATTGTACACTCACCTATACAGATGGACTTCACCCAGATATTATTACAATTCCTCAACCCTTTATCTGCGACGACTTACTTACGGAGATACTTGCAACACCGGTCTCATTACACCAAATACCCCTTTTAACACAACGAACTATATTATGTCCAAAAAATATTACTGTTGATCACATTAATAACCAGGTCATTTCATTACTTCCTGGAGAGTCACACCTCTTTCTAAGCTCTGACAAACTTGACTCTGATGACGACAATGACCATCTTAATTTCCCATTAGAATATTTGAACACTATTAACCCAGCCGGATTACCACAACACAGTCTTAGCCTTAAAAACGGAACAATAATCATGCTATTAAGAAACCTTAACACTAAACAGGGTTTATACAATGGTACACGTTTAGTCGTCTACACCATAACACACAATGTTATTCAAGCAACAGTTCTTACAGGATCACATGCTAACAATACTGTTCTAATTCCTAGAATTGACCTTACAAATTCTGACCTGGAATTACCTTTTACACTTAAACGGAAACAATTCCCCATTAAACCTGCCTTTGCCATAACCATCAACAAATCACAAGGACAACCCATAGACAAGGTTGGCATCTACCTATCTGAGCCCGTTTTTGGACATGGACAACTTTATGTGACCTTCTCACAAGTTCGACGTTCATCTGACGTTGAAGTTAACGTCATAAATGCTCCATGCCAAGGAAAACTCATTCAAGGACAACACACCATCTTTACTACTAATGTTGTTTACAAAGAAATTTTCCAATAAACCTTTACACTGTGCCAAACACTTTATTGTTTGCTTCCTATCTGCGTCATCTACACCTTCACACTATGCTATATCTCATTCATACATCACGCTCTTTGTAATTTCCCAACACCAGGGGTTGGCGAGCGAAGCGAGCAGGGGGCGGAGGCCCCTAGTGTTAGTACTAAATAAATGTTTATTTGCTCTGTGCATAACGATTTACATGCCACCGGCAACTACATTCATATATAGATACAAGTAGATTTTTGTTTTCCTTGCTTGCATTTTGTACTTTTGCAGTTAGAAAGATCATTTAACTTACCTGTTGTGACTTAAAGTATTGGGAGGAGTGAAATGCTAACACACTGCTTCTCTTCCATTTGCACTCAAGCAGCCCGGAAGACTTCATAAAGCAGAAACAATTTACTGATGCAGACATTTCCCTGTTCCCTGTTTCCCAGCTGGACTTGCTGAAAGAAGATTAGCCTGCCTGCCCACCCATGCACAAGCCGCTTGTGACAGTGACTTTTTACCCTACACATGTAGTCTGCTGGATCCTCTGTATTGGGGATCTGTTTGCCATCAGTAGTGGCTATTGGAGGTGGAAAAAGAAGAAAACTGAAACAGTAAACTAATTTGCAATTGAAATGGAATAGAAGTTTGAAGATTTTGGCAGTGCTTTTGAATGGGAGATTTCAAATTTTAAAACTTTATACAGCGTAATTTGTTCAAGATATTTCAATGAAAATGGAACTGTCTTGACACATTTCCCCAAAGAATAAATGTGCCAATAAGATGAAAAGGATGAGAGACCTTTACAAAGTCCTACAAAGCAAGTGAAGATCTTTACCAGTCTGCCCAGATGTAGTCTCACCTCTGGCAGCCAGTCTCCGACTAACACAGGCAGACTTCAGTCTGCACAGGGGTCTGGATTTTAGAACCCCTGCTAGGAACCATCTCTCTTATGAGCCTCAATATTGTTATGCATCAATTTGTATTTATGTATATTTTATGTTTTCTAATTGATTTTGTTAAATTTAAATTATTACTTTCCAGGTATTTTGAAATTTTGAAATAAAGTACTGTCCCTTTAAATGTGCGTCCATTCCTTCTGTCCTATGATTAGATCCCCCAAGAGGTGGGTCCACCCTGGTGTAACACATGAGTGACTGCCCTCCACCTTTACATTGTGGTTCAGATGGTTTCCCACAGGTTGTCATTAAAAGTTGTAGTAGTCATTATTGTAATTATTGTTTTCATTTGACTTTTCTGGCTTTGCAGTTTTCTTTCTTTGTCTTTAGATTCTGAGTATTGAATTATGGATTGGACTTCTTAGCCTTAGTGACCTCTTTTATCATTTTTTTTCACTTTTTTGCTTCTTTTTTCTTTCTTGTAATAAACTCATAATTTATAAAGATTTTTGTTTTGTTCTTGTCTGTTCAAGCCTGAAGTTGATAATAATACTCTCACTTGAAGTTTATTTTATATGTTTTGGAACTATTTCAAGTGTTTTGAACTTTTATAGCCAGCTTAGCATTTCAGGACCTGGTTAGACCGGAAGCCTGCTGATAGGAGTTTGGGCTGACTGCCTAGGATAAGGCCTTATCTGGGCAGGTCAGTGAAGGTTCTTCCACTTTATGGGGCTTTTTGTATGCCTGACAACCCCTTTCACAATGTTTGTATTCCAACTCAGAAAGAACAGAGAATAAAAGAAAATCAAGGTCAATACCAAAAACCAAAACCGATCTTTCACCAAAACAAGAGTGTGATGAAAATTTCAAAGTCAAAAAAACAAGGATTCTTTTACTGGGAGAAATTCAAAAGAAATCTTTTTATAAAAGCAAGGACTAATGTGGGCAATCTTTATACTGTCACCTGAATGACATCACCAACAAGGGCATTGGAAAGAATTCTGGGAACAATTTCTATATTATCATAGGATATTTGAGATGAGACTCACCATGTTTGTTTACAGATAGTTCTGCTCTCTCACCTTAAGCTTAACACTCACATACAAAGAGATGCTATCCACATAAGTACTACATGAGTGATTCATACCCCTCCAATCGCTCCTTAGTACTCCACTTAGGATCCAATTCACATACAGTAAGTAGTGTATGAGTGATTCCTGCACTGCTAGTCACTCGCTAGTACTACACAAATGGGTTCACTGTCTTTGGCATGAACAACATATGGGTGTCCCCAGATATCCAAAACTCAATAAAAGCCAATATACTCCTTGGTTAAAGGCCACTTACCTAACACCAGTGTCTTAATTCTACCACGCTGGTGCTCACCTCAATCTGATAACCGTGCGAATTGGATTAAAATGGCAATCTCCCTTACAGCAGGTGCTATCTATTAAGGCCAGTACAAAAAGCGCCAGAGAGTTGGCCGAGTCTTGGCTATCAGATGAAAACGCCATCAACAGACACTTGGACATAAACCCAGCATATGCCAACTTAAGAAGGACATATACACATTAATTAAACTATACAACCCCCCGCCCCCCCTTGATCATACTGACTTAGTCACCTCCACCCACCCCTCCACCCCCCCATACTGAATGTGTTGCTATATATTGCCTTTGATTCTTGTAAGTCTAAGCATTATCCTCTGATGAAGACCCCTGATAGGGGTTGAAAGCTCAGGAATAAAACTATTTTATGATACGTGATTCATTTTTTCTCCCTTTGTGGATCTCCAACTGCAAATATATAGATAGATAGATAGATAGATAGATAGATAGATAGATAGATAGATAGATAGATAGATAGATAGATAGATAGATAGATAGATAGATAAAAATAGCACTGTATTTATTAAAGTACCAGTAATGGCGCACTGCACAATAATGTGCAGTAAATACACTTGACTTGAGCATTCATAATTTTCATCCTCTTTCTCTGTACGTTTATCATTCGTTTGCTCAGAGGTTGATGCGCTTGCTGCTTCCTGAGCAGCTCTTCTTTTCTCCACCCTAGCAGCCTGCTTCTTCTCTTCTTACATCGCCATCTTTTCACATTAGAACTGATTAAGTCAGTGTTTGTATTACAATTACTTAGTATGTTTTCTTTAATTTTTCGCTTAAGCTGGCATTTAAGTCTTCAATCTGTCTCAAGAATGATTTAAGTGAAATGAAAATAAAAAGAGGAATAACCTTAGAGGTCAATCATCACCCCGAAAGTGGACAGTAGACGTCAAGTAGTATATGTGTTCCAAATTTCAGGTCATTTGGTCAAACGGTTTGCAAGCTACAGGTGATTAAAAATTCTGGACAGACAAACGAACAGCTACAGTAGCATATTATAATATAAAGATAATAATAATACCAGTAGAATAAGGTATAATAGAAAATATTAATAGATAGTCGAGTCTAGATGTGCATAGTCTTTGAAAGCTTTTTCAAATTCAGCAGTGTCAATGGTGGATGTGGTCCAGAGACAGTTTTTTGATTCAGCAATCGCAGTGATGCATGAGTTTCATTCTCGGACATCCAAATGAAAGTGTCTCTCCCTCTCTCTCTGACATGTCTCAGTTTCAGACATTGCTTCCTCCTGTCGCTGCTCTTTGATCCAGGTCATTATTTGTGTTAATATTGCATGTGGGGATCCAAACCATTAAGATTACAGAAATATGAGTGGCTAAAAATCCTACTGCTGGATGGCTCTCCCCAAAATCATTGATTGTTGTACACATTCTTTTAAATTTCCTGTTGTCTATTTCCCTTTGCCATTAAATTGTAAGCAGTTTGACCGCTTTAAACTAATGCACCAAATTATTTAGATAACAAAACAGATGCATTAAAGTTATAAATTACTGGTACAAGACAAAAAAATCAAAAGGAGACAGAAGGATCAAAAGGGAGAAAGAATGCAGATTTACTTAGATAAGACACTTTCGAGAGTCCTGTAAATGCCTTTGCAAATTAGATAGGTGCTTTATAGTTAATTACAGCAAAAGTAATATCATAATAAAAGCAGTCTGTAGTTTCAAAAATGACATTTTTATCCTCCAAGACAGTTCCCATGTTAACAAGTGAAATAGAATGTCTCAAGATGATGGCAGTCTTAGAAAAAACAAAATGGCATTGCTTCAATATGAAAACAAAATTGATCTTTTGATAGAAGAAAAATACATCAAAATATACTTCAGATTCAGAATTTTTGATATTCAAACATTGTATTTTTTATATAGATTGTGTGAAAGGATTAAGACTACACAGCAAAAAGGTTTGGGGCAGCCACCCGTATACTTGAAATAAGTTGTCAAAAATGCAAAGAGTAGTTCAATAGGTCTTAACAGACATTAGTCTAAAACTGACAAAACATGGCAGGAGAAATGACATCATCCGGGCAGGAAACGGAAGTGATGATCTCTGGGGTTGAACCGGAAGTGATGTCATCAGATCCGGAACCGGAAGTGATGTTGTTGGGCCCAGGAAGAATTTACAGTGGTCGGTCTGCAGAAGAAAAAGATGATCTGGCATGGAGTTATCCTTATTTGAGCCCTGTAGCTGCCTCCCATGCGCACATGCATGACAATTGCTTATAGTGTAATAATAAAAATGTACCCAAAAATGTATACAAATAATAACAGTTTGAAACTCCTTCTTGCAATAGGCTGAGGATGGTCCCATTAGCACAGATGTCAGGGTGGCTCTGAAGTTGGACTTCAACCCAAAGAGCACAAGAAACAGAGGAACATTTAGAAATGTAATGCACAAATATAAAATTACAAAACCACAACAAATTAAAATGGGGAATACATAAAAAACATGAAAAACAGAGGAATATATACACGTGACAGAATAAACTCTGTCTATAACACAAAAATAACAATCTCATGTCAGCAACGGCATCAGACTCTCTGGCCGTCACTGTAACAGAGAAATCCAGTGACATTTATATGTTTTGCTTGCCAGTAAGATGAAAATAAAAATCATGAAAAGTACCAAAGAGAATTTAAAAATAAAAATATATAAAGGAAGGAAGCTATTTATTCACAGAACCTTAAAGGATAGGAGACAAGAGCATATGAACTCTTTTTTAATTTGTTTTAGGGAATTAAATTGCAGCTGCGGCTGAAGTCTCACCACCACTTCCATCTAATACTCGAGGTGTCCACCAATGTCTTTGTCATGATATCTTCTGAAAAAAGTATAAGGGTCACTCCCAAACTGAGAATATTCCTTTTTTGTTTCAATGAAGAAATCACTATATTGCATATAAATCAAATCTACAGACTTCTGTTTGCTTCTCTTGAGAATCCTCCATCCTGATAAATAAACTTTTGCCCCGGTTCTTGGCATCTGAAAACCCCCCGGTAGTAATATTCTACTGTAGCTGTTGGTAAACAGCTTGCCTTATGAGGTCCTATTCTGATTTCCCCTAGTTGTCACTTGTTAATTGTCTCTGATAAGCTCATCCAGTTTTTATTTGTTGCTTATGGTAGTGGTGGTTTGCAGGTGACCTCTATGGGGTTTATCAGAGATGTCTGTGTTTCTGTCTTCAAAGCGCTTTACCTATGGTCTGACACAAGTGTACTTTGCTAGTGCCCAAATTGGCATCATCACACACAAGATTATCACCCTTCTCCTATCCAAAAAAATTCAATCGCCACAGGTTTTCAAAATGACATGTCCTTGTCAGCCATTCTTTCTCACTGAGCTATGTAACTGAGGCAGACAATGTCATTTTTCATTCAGGTATAAGATGATAGATCGAGCTACTTGTTACAATAATGGGACTTCAGTATTCTGAAATCCCAACAACTCTCACAGCTATTTTAGTCCAGATTCAGAAGGCAAGTAGAGTAAAAATTTGCTAGTAGCAGTAAAGACTGGTTACATTTTTATATCCATTTATTTTGTAAAGCTGCTTTATGCTGAGTAGGTTTGAGGGGAAGCTGGAGCCTATCTTAGTAAGCATATGGTGCAAGGCAGGAACAACCCCTGGACAGAACGCTAGTCTATCACAGGGTAAACACGCACACACGTCAATTTAACATCTCCAATCCACCTAACCTGCAAGTCTTTGGATGGTGGTTGGAAAATGAAGCACCCAGAGCAAACCTACAGTACCTGGAACTGGGGCACGGGCTCTGGTATCTTTGTTACGAGGCAGCAGCACTACCACTACTCCAACGTGTTGCCTGTGCATAACTGTGTTGTTTTTAATTTGCTATGTGCCTTCCTTTGGCAATTAAGAACCATATGCTTTTTTAAGAAATTTGAAGACAGATATAGGTGACAACTATTTTCTGTGTGCAATGCTGAAACTCATAAGAGTTGCACTACAAAGGTAAGTAACCAATGGAAAACCCATAAATGTCCCAACTACAAGGTCACGGGGGTCTGCTGGAGCCAATCCCAGTCAACACAGGGTGCAAAGCAGGAAACAAACCCCAGGCAGGGTGCCAGCCCACCGCAGGGCATGCACACACACACACACACACACCCACACACCAAGCACGCACTAGGGACAATTTAGAATCACCAAAGCACCTAACCTTCATGTCTTTGGACTGTAGGAGGAAACCAGAGCACTCGGAGGAAACCCACGCAGACACGGGGAGAACATGCAAACTCCATGCAGGGAGGTCCCGGGAAGCGAACCCAGGTCCCCATAAATGTCACACAATAAATTCATATTTGTGAGTGAAACACATCCTATAATGTCCCCGTCCACTAAATGCCTTTAACCTGCACTATGTACAGTGAATTATAACTGCTCTGCTTAGGAGAAAAGCAGTAAGAATTTTGGTTTCTTTTAGGAAGAACCAGGAAAATTAGTCTGAGGCCAAAATCATAAATTGAAACAAAAACTGAAAGTAGACTGAGCCGAAGGCATAAATTAAAAATGAAAGCAGAAAAGAACAAGCGAAAAGTCTTTCGCTTAAATACTGTTATGAAAGCGAAATCCTAAAACTACAAATAGTTGCGTTTTTTGGGAATCTAAAAATTTTAGTCATCAAGATGAGCCCACAGTCTCCTTATATAGTGACATTATAACATGCAAATTCCTGGCAACACATGATGGCAATAGGGATGTGATTCTTTTAACAAAATAGCTGCCGTAATCAAAAACAATCTACAAATTAGCAGCAGCTGTGATAAGCAAAATGCCAGCAAAACAATGAAATGATATCTCTCTATTATAAAAGAAAATCTTGAGATGAGACAAGACTACTTCCAACAGATTTTTTCAAGTCCCGCCCTCCTCTCAACCATTCAGGTTAACGGCCCACGTCCACGATCATCTCACCTCTCATTCATGTGAATGCTTTTGTCAGACACAGTTCCTGCGCTCTCAGCTCTTGTAAACGTTTACGTTTTCCTCACTTTTAGTTCCCAATAAAAGAAGACATATTATGTCCAAATCTTAATGAAGAATTTCATCCCAAAGGGTTATTAACAGAAGAAATGAGTACACAAGCAATCCTAGCACCGAGAAACGATGAAGTCAAATGAATTAACGCAAAAAATGTTGATCAGTTACATGGCAAACTGGTTAAATGCATATCAATAGACTAGGCTGAAACAGTTGGTGGTGATTGTGCGGAAAATGAAAACATTAACTTACAATATCCCGTAGAATATCTACAACCGGTAACACCGTCCGGTCTTCCACCTGCCGAATTTCTGTTGAAAGAAGGATGTATTGTAATGTTATTGCATAATTTATGTCTGAGTGATGAACTACGCAATAGAACAAGGTTAGTTGTATTCAAAATTGGTCGAACAATTCTGACATGTAAAATTTTAACAGGCGACAAGAAAGGTAATGTAGTACATCTTTGGTGGATAACATTAGACACCAAAGGAGATCTTGATATGCCATTCATATTAAAATGTTTACAGTTTCCCATTAGAATAGCTTTTACTATGACAATTAACAAATCACAGGGACAAACATTTGAAAAAGTCTGTTTATTTATTTGAGAGAAAGAAACGATATTTACTCACAGGCAGTTATACGTTGCATTGTCAGGTTGCAAATCAAAATCAAAATTCAGTGCAATAGTGATGAAAAGTTAATTCCAAATATTGTTTTTACTGAAGTTTTACAGTAAAAGTGTAGGTTTAAAAAGCATTTTCATGTTAATTTCAACGCTAAACAGAACGAAAACGTATAATGCAATGAATACCTCTAATGCAAAATGAAACATAATTTTCTTTCAATTTATTACATTTTATTATTTTTTACTATGGCAAATTACTCACTGTAACATAAAATAGTTAGGTCTATTATGCATATGTAACAATTCCAGTGAAAATAACAATCTGTTTAAATTGTACATCCGCTTCCCCATACGTGAGCGGCAGAGCCGCGAAGTGGCGAGCAAAGCGAGCAGGGGGCAGAGCCCGCTAGTAATTATAACAAGAAAATAATACTAGTAAATTCCCATACATGCCAAATTAAGAAATGCATGCAGGAACCACCAAAAATCATAATGATGGTGGCTGTTTTGATTTTGTTTTACAGAGGTTTTCAAATTCAGGCCTCAGGCACTTTCATGTCTGCTCATGTGTTCTCAATCAGTGCCTAATTCTGAATTTAAATCTCATTGTTTAGTGAGAGGGTCTTTTTTATTCTCTTATTCTAAGAAATGACTTTAATTAGTGAAAACTTTAAATGCTTACCTTTCCTTTGCCATTTTCTTTTTATTTACCCGTTTGTTCCATTAAGTCAAAGGGTATTGTCGGATTTTCTGACCAAAGTCGCTGATCTCATTACTGCATCGTGTCAGATTACACAACTGAAATGGCAGCTCCCGTCACATTTACCAACTGAGCGGCCATTTTCAATCACAGTCGTGCTCACCCCTTTTTCTGACAGCCAATAGCGTGCCAGCATTGTATGATGAGTTAATAGCTGTGGTGCGCTCAGTGGCAGTCGCTGCCCTCTTTATCTTTTTTCCATTCTATTTCAGCATATAAAACATAAGACATTACACATGCAAGCTTCTCTTCTATTTGTGAGGTTTAAAACACAAATGTTCCTTATTCCTCATTACTACTTTCTATGCATTGTGCTGCCAGCTCTTTGACTCTCAACGCTTGGACATAAACAGCCCCAAACTACAACCAAAGAGAAAATCAAACCTGTTTGATGTTATCCTAGCCAGTCACAGACTAGTTGGTCTCAGACATTAGAGATATCAAATTAGATGATCGGCTTTGTGGGAATGTCTGGCAAAGATTATTCAATGAAGACTATGACTGAAAATCACTGAAAAAGTTGCCTAATATGAATAGCCTTTAATTGTACCCAAATGGTGGCAACACTCAACACTAAAGGGGAGCGATGACCTCAGTGCCACACTCATCTCTCTGCTCATCACTAAGGGATGTTTCTTAATAAACTGATACGAGAAAATGGCAGTGAAGGAGCTGCTCCCCTTCAGTATTCAGTGTTGTTTGCTCCTCAGTCTGTGCTGCTCATTGCTAATCATCAGCTTTTAGATACAATAAGGGAACAAACCCAACAGAAAAAAGTAATTTAAAAAGTAAAAGCAAAAGAAACATACAAATTTAAAGCTAAGGCAGAGACCACACAAATCTAAGGATTTGTAGACCAGATCACTAAACAACAAGACCAAATAAAAATAAAAATGATGCATTAATTGTGAAATTAGTTGGAATAAAACCTGCAGCCATTGGGAGGGCTGGTGCTGAAAACCATGGGCCTAACAAATGCAGTATAATGCATTACTGATGGATATACATAAAGCCTGCTGCTTTCCTCTTGTAATGTATTATTTAAGGTCTAATTTTCAAACTGTAGTGAACTAAGCATGGGCAGTTTCAAAGGTCACAGTCACAAGGTGGGGAAAAACTAATCAATAACACCACTGAAAGCTTACAAATTTTGCTTACACAAGCATCCTTCAAATTACCGGACTATGGAGAATTAAGTGACTTCATTGGCTACAAATGATTATACTGTTTGAGTGTGCATTTTAACTCTTGGAAAGCCTTGACCCTTTGTGCTCTCTGCAGAAAAATAAATTACACTTATCAAATTAAGCACATTATCAAATTAAGCACATTTCCAAAAGGCATTTCATGGGGTCATACGGTCAGTACAGTCACATGCACGGGGTACAGAGCAATTCTTCCTTGCATTAGCTAATCTACTGATGTGAATTGTCTGAATAAAGTTAAACAGTCATAGGAATCGAATCAGAAATTTAATAATAAAGACTTTAAATTGTTTAATTGTTACTCATTTGAACATTTTTGTTCTTAGTAAACAAAAAAAAAATGGGTTGCAGAAGGAAGAGTTGAACTGGAGCAGCACTGTTGTATTGTCATTTCTCTTAACAAAGTAGACATTAGGGAAAATTGGCCTCAACCTGTCTTTTTAAATATTGTTAGAAACAGTCCTTCAAGTAATTCATTTTTGGATTATGAATACATTTCTCAAAAATTCCCCCTCAAAATCTTGCATTTAACAGAATGCAGTCAGGCAGGAAGGATGTATGAATGGATGAATAGACAATACACTTTATTTGTCCCCAGGAGAAAATTTAGCTTTTAACATATGCTCAATAAATAAATAAACATTATTATATTACTAGGGGGGTAAGCCCCCCTGGTACCTTCAGCGCCCCAACCCCCAGTTACAACCAGTCTGCCGCTCACGTTGTGAAAGGGGGGCTGAACGCACCCTAAGGAGACACAGTCACTCCTCCGAAACCCCTCTTAAATAGTGATACAATGGGAAACAAATACAGTTTGTTTTTAGATAGATAGATAGATAGATAGATAGATAGATAGATAGATAGATAGATAGATAGATAGATAGATAGATAGATAGATAGATAGATAGATAGATAGATAGATACTTTATTAATCCCAATGGGAAATTAACATTCTTCAGCAGCAGCATACTGATACAATAAATAATATTAAATTAAAGAATGATAATAATGCAGGTGAAAAACAGACAATAACTATGTATAATGTATAATGTTGAATGTTAATGTTTAACCCCTCTGGATGGAATTAAAGAGTCGCATAGTTTGGGGGAGGAACGATCTCCTCAATCTGTCAGTGGAGCAGGACAGTGACAGCAGTCTGTTGCTGAAGCTGCTCTTCTGTCTGGAGATGATACTATTAAGTGGATGCAGTGGATTCTCCATAATTGATAGGAGCCTGCTGAGCGGCCTTCGCTCTGCCACAGATGTTAAACTGTCCAGCTCCATGCCAACAATAGAGCCTGCCTTCCTCACCAGTTTGTCCAGACGTGAGGCGTCTTTCCTCTTAATGCTGCCTCCCCAGCACACCACTGCGTAGAAGAGGGCGCTCGCCACAACTGTCTGATAGAACATCTGCAGCATCTTATTGCAGATGTTGAAGAACACCAGCCTTCTAAGGTAGTATAACCTGCTTTGTCCTTTCTTGCACAGCGCATCAGTATTGGCATTCCAGTCTAATTTATCATCCAGCTGCACTCCCAGATATTTATAGGTCTGCACCATCTGCACACAGTCACCTTTGATGATCACTGGGTCTATGAGGGGTCTGGGCCTCCTAAAATCCACCACCAGCTCTTTGGTTTTGCTGGTGTTCAGGTGTAGGTGGTTTGAGTCGCACCATTTAACAAAGTCATTGATTAGGTCCCTATACTCCTCCTCCAGCCCATTCCTGATGCAGCCCACGATAGCAGTGTCATCAGCGAACTTTTGCACATGGCAGGACTCCGAGTTGTATTGGAAGTCCGATGTATATAGGCTGAACAGGACCGGAGAAAGTACAGTCCCCTGTGGCGCTCCTGTGTTGCTGACCACAATGTCAGACGTGCAGTTCCCGAGACGCACATACTGAGGTCTGTCTTTAAGATAGTCCACGATCCATGCCACTAGGTATGAATCTAATCCCATCTCTGTCAGCTTGTCTCTAAGGAGCAGAGGTTGGATTGTGTTGAAGGCGCTAGAGAAGTCTAGAAACATAATTCTTACAGCACCACTGCCTCTGTCCAAGTGAGAGAGGGATCGGTGTAGCATATAGATGATGGCATCCTCTGCTCCCACCTTCTCCTGATATGCAAACTGCAGAGGGTCAAGGGCGTGTTGAACCTGTGGCCTAAGGTGGTGAAGCAGCAGCCTCTCCATGGTCTTCATCACATGTGATGTCAGAGCAACAGGCCGAAAGTCATTCAGCTCACTAGGACGTGATACCTTTGGGACTGGGGTGATACAAGATGTTTTCCAAAGCCTCGGGACTCTCCCCTGTTCCAGGCTCAGGTTGAAGATGCGCTGTAGAGGACCCCCCAGCTCCAATGCACAGACCTTCAGCAGTTGTGGCGATACTCCATCTGGACCCGCTGCTTTGCTGGCATGAAGTCTCCTCAGCTCTCTGCTCACTTGCACTGTTGTAATTATGGGTGGGGATGTCTTTCCTATGCTGGTATCAGCAGAAGGATGTGTGGAGAGTGCAGTACTCCGAGGTGAGAGTGAGAGTGGGTTAGGGTGGTCAAACCTGTTAAAGAAGTTGTTCATTTGGTTTGCTCTCTTCACGTCTCTCTCGATGGTGGTACCCCGCTTCGAGCTGCAGCCAGTGATGATCTTCATCCCATCCCACACTTCCTTCATGCTGTTATTCTGTAACTTCTGCTCCAGCTTTCTCCTGTACTGCTCCTTCGCCGCCCTGAGCTGGACTCGGAGTTCCTTCTGCACGCGCTTGAGCTCATGCTGATCACCGCCTTTAAAAGCCCTTTTCTTCTGGTTCAAAAGGCTCCTGATGTCACTTGTAATCCATGGCTTGTTGTTAGCATAGCAGCGTACAGTTCTTACTGGAACTACAATGTCCATACAGAAGTTGATGTAGTCAGTAGTGAAGTCAACAACTTCCTCAATGTTCTCACTATGTGATCCCTGCAGGATATCCCAGTCTGTAGTTCCAAAACATTCTCTCAGAGCCTTATCTGCCTCCGGGGTCCACTTCCTGAATGATCATGTGGTTGTAGGTAGGACCCTCACTTTTGGTTTGAAATGAGGCTGAAGCAGAAACAGGTTATGATCTGCTTTCCCAAGCGCAGGCAGCGGGGTGGCGCTGTATGCTGTATGCGTCTTTAACGTTTGCATACAGTAAATCAATAGTCTTATTTCCCGGGTGTTACAGTCCACATACTGGGAGAATGCAGGTTTTTTACCTCCTCTTTGATCGATCAGCTGCTGGCTTGCTGCTGCTGCTGCCGTGCTGTGTGATCTACATCTCGTGCAGCGCTTCAAACATTTAAAAGCCTGTACAGCAGCTGTGCTACTCTTTTTCTTTTATTTCTGGCCCCAGGCTTGGTTCAATCTCTTGGCACTCTTGGTTAAGTCTCGTCTCTCGGGATGTGGGTTCTTGATATTTTTTAGTTTATAATTTAAAAACAGAATAAGAATCTGAAAATCTAACAACATCACATTAAAGTTCGATAAATTCTGAAAAGAATGATATCAAACATATATATGTAGGTTTTAAAATAAGCCCAATTTAAAGCATGACAAAAAAGGTAACATAAAAAGTCACATAAAATCGTTGCACTTTTAGGCTTAGGATTTTATATACTGTATATAGAGCAGATGACAAACCACAAATTCTCCTCTTAAAACATACCAGAATAACTAAAACTTCTGACTGTGAGGCTCAAGTATTGTGTCTCTGATATGGATGTGAGCAACACCGGAGCATCACACCAGGTCATGTCACTTGCAGAAACTCACAGACAATTCTGCACTTAAGGGGTGTATTGATTCGGGGGCTCATAGGAGTCAGGTGGAGAACTTTGTTTCTTGGTGTAAAAAGAATTTTCTGCAACTTAACATTAGCAAAACCAAGGAACTGGTTATTGACTTTTGCTGCACAAAAGAGCCTCTATGTCTAGTCACTGTTCAAAGAGTGGTCCATTCCTACAAGTACTTGGGGTTCCACATTAATGGCAGGCTGGACTGGTCTCAGAAATAGAGAAACTATATAAGAAAGGGCAGAGCAGACTTGTTTATCTTTTTTAGACTGTGTTCCATTAATATGCCATCCTTTACATCTTCTATACTCTGTGAATCCACCGAATCAACACGCTAAGTAGAAGGGCAGGCACAGTTTTGGGACACACTGTGGTCCCCCCTGCAAGAAGTCGCAGTAAAGAAGAGAAGGAAACCAAAACTCTGTGCCATTATGAACAATGCTGCACATTCTCTCTCTGATGCACTTTACAATTTACAGATCATGGTTAGAAAGCTCAAAGCTGTTTATCAGCAAAACAGGATGAGTAGGAGTAGGTAAGAAATTACAGTTGGAATTTTTTTTATGAAATCCCTCATATTATAAAAACTGGATCTAAATCAGCAACTGAAACTAATTTCAATAGTATAGTACTCCTCTTTGTATTGTGGCATTTATATACACAGTACAATTACTTACTGTAAGTCAAACCCATTATTGAAATTAGCTAATCTGATTGAAGGCAGCATCAAGATCAAGGCAAGAACCAAATGATCATAAGTCACCCACTTATTGAGAAAAACCACACCGGTTAATTTTAGAGCCACTAATCAACTTACCTGTATTTATTTTATGAGTTTTTAAAGGAAATAAGAATATTCTATTAAAAATACATGTAGACTTATGAGGAGAACCAACAAATCTCACACAGACTTTAACCAGCCTGTAAGTGTTATCCAGTTTTCCAGAGCTGTGAGCCAAACTGATCATTGCGTGATGTTGCAAGATCAGTGTGGGGATGCTGGTCCATTTCGAGTCCTATGTTACTTATGATTGCTTCAAGTTAGGCTGGTGATGAACACCACAGACGTAACATGAATATACCATCATGTTCTTTGAAGCACTGCAGGACTTTCCTAGCCTTGTGATGTGGAGCCTGATTCTGCTTAAAGACCCCATACACCAAATCTGCGTTAGTGTTCTGGTATGTCATGACACTGAAAAGACCTAACAAAGGATCTAAGAGATCTTATTTTTGAAAAGGTCCAGATCAGATCAGAGATATGAAATAATTTGAAATCATTACTTACATAAAGCAGCACTGAGGTGAACAGTAAGAAGTGAAGGAAATACTTTAGGATATTGCAAACCTGATGCCTGAGGAAGAAGAAACCTCAGGTAGGCTATCAAGACTTCAATAATAACTACGAAGGAAGTGCAGAAATGTATGAGAGTAACTAACTGGTCAATGCCAGAATAATGAAGTCATTCCGCATTTTCTCCACAAACCTGAGCTGAGTAGGATGGAGGAAAGATGCAAATAATTCCTAACATAAACAACATCCAAGCCGGAATATATTTAAGTAATAAGACACATTCAGTCTTCCAAAATCACTTGGGAAAATGAAATGACACGTTATATCTAAGAAACATAAGGGAAAGAAGATAAAAGAAATTAGTGATGGGACACTCAATACAAAAGCAGCAATGGCTCAGATGGAAAAAATGCTGAGTACAACAAATCAAAGGATGACTTCAGCTCTTTCCTTCAGCATCTGGAGCTCCTGATGACAATAAATGACATGCCAGAGAAAAAGAAAGAAGGTTTGTGCTTTTCTGTCTAGCAGGCACAAAGGTTTATGGCTTGTTGACGAATTTACTCATGCCAGCTTCACCAAGTACAAAGACATACGTACAGCTGAAAGAAGCATTGTTAGCACTTTGAAAACCACAGCCTTTGATTATAGTGAGTGGTTTCACTTTTATAAACTAAACAAGAGCGGAGAGGAAGGTATCTCAGAATATGTTGTGGCTTTGAAACACCTGGCAATGAATTGTAATTTCAAGACTATTCTGGAAGGGGTGCAGCGACATAGGTTAGTGTGTGGCATATGTTCCAAAGAAATAAAGACTGAACTGTTGTCGGAAGTATATTAACTTCTCAAAAAGTTTGTGACGCGCCACTGGCTATGAGACTTGCTACTAAACGTATATACTTTGCAAATGCAGTCAGTGCAAAAAATATATCACTCAGGAAAGCCGTCTTCTTTGCTAGAATCTTGTCATTATGTAAAAAGAAAAAAACTCAGAGGTCCTGCAAAGAGAGAGAATAAAACTTAAATCCAACAAATGTGACTGTTGTGAGGGAGGAAACAAGGAAGCACAGATGTGCAATTCAAAAAATCCATCCATTTTCCAACCCGCTGAATCCGAACACAGGGTCACGGGGGTCTGCTGGAGCCAATCCCAGCCAACACAGGGCACAAGGCAGGGAACCAATCCCGGGCAGGGTGCCAACCCACCGCAGGACACACACAAACACACCAAGCACACACTAGGGCCAATTTAGAATCACCAATCCACATGTCTTTGGACTGTGGGAGGAAACCGGAGCGCCCGGAGGAAACCCACGCAGACACGGGGAGAACATGCAAACTCCACGCAGGGTGGACCCGGGAAGCAAACCCGGGTCTCCTAACTGCGAGGCAGCAGTGCTACCACTGCTCCACCGTGCCACCCAATTCAAAAAAATAAAAAATGTTTTTTATGCTTTATGCTTTGAGCCTATCTATGCAGAAACAAAAACAAGAATAAAGGCAACGAAAAAAAAAGTCAAAGAAATGGACTTCAAGAACAGTGACCTTGGAAGGTGCACTGTGTTCACAGCTAGTGATAAGGCGAAAGAAATACATGGAGAAGTGATGCTGGAAGGAAAAAGAATAACAATGCAAGTGGATACACAAATTAAAAACCAGAAAACCAGATGTTAATCTAAAATTTCGCAAGGCACAACACTGTACCTCATGCACTTAAGCAAGATGTGGATTTTAACCTAAATAGACTGGAAAAGACTGGATTGTTTAAAAAATTGAAAGACGAGTTTTGGGCAGCTCCAGTTGTAGTAATGCCAAAATGGGATCAGTTGCTCACAATCTGCACTGTCTAGAAAGTGACAGTAAATCAAGGAATAGGAGAAGAACAGTACCCACTACCTAAGGTAGAAGGTTTGTTTGCTACTCTTGCTGGGGGTAAGAATTTTATCAAATTATATTTGTACCCTACGTGCCATCAGTTAGAGCTGGGTGAGATGTCAAAGCAATAACTTGTAGTAAATGCCCTTGATGGTTCATAATGTTATCACCAATTATCAAATGAAGTTTCCAGTACACCGTTGATTTTTCAGCCTGCAATGAAACAGATGTTATAAGGATCAGAATATATAACCTGTTTTGTAGATGACATCCTTATTACTGCTAAAACCAAACAGCAACACATACAGATTTTGGATGCAAGGTTGTCAAGGCTAGGACAATATGGAATAAAGATAAAACAGGAAAAGTGTAGTTTTACTGAAAAATGTATGGAGTATTAGAAACAACAAAATCACAAGGATGCTTTGCATCCCACAAAAGAGAAGGTGAGCGGTCCTTTAAGCACCTGAACCTAAAATATAGTAGCTTTTAGGCCTACTATTATTATGTGAGGTTATCTAGATTATCTACAGTACCACAACCACTTCTGAAATTGTTAAAGAATATGGCATGGGATTGGTCCCCAAAGTGAGAAAAGATAATCAGTTGATATAAACAGACGCTGGCAACTAGTAGAGCACTGGTTTGTTGTACCACCAACAGGCTCTTAAGTTTAGCATGTGATGCATCACCTTATGGAGTTAGGGTTAGGGGTTAGGCTTAGGGGTAGGGTTATCGTGAGAAACTACACCCAAATTGAAAAAGAAGCATTAGCTTTGATCTTTGGAGAAAAAAAATAGACAAATATTTCTATGGCTGTAAGTTTACACAGCTCATTGACCACAAACTTCTGCTATCACTTCTGGGTCCTAAAACAGCAGTATACGGAAAAAAAAAGCTTACAGAAAGATGGTTACTTTATACATCTAATTGAAGATTACTTAACTTTAAAAAAAATCACATTTTATGGTTCTACATTGCTTGTTCTAGTTGCACATATAGAAATCTCTCAGATATCACATGAACACAATTATTTGATGTTGAAACAAAGCCATTGAATTATTTTCTTTTACACGAAGTGTAATCAGCCTCAGAGACTGTTGTAATTACTCACCTTTTAAAATGAACACTTTTCTAATCTTCAAAATATAATATTCAAATTCTTCAGATACAAAGTTGAGATAAGTTGATTTAGCTTGAAATACTGATATGAGAAGTTGGGCATCAAATTAAAAATATTAGGGTGCTGTTTGTAGGTGGGTCCAGAACTGGCTCAGACAAAGGAAGCAGAGGGTTATGGTGTGAGGAACCTTATCAGAACTGGCTGATGTTACAAGTGCTGGTTCCCCTGCTATCTCTATATATATAAAATCCAACATCTGTCTATCTGTATGTCTGTCTGCTTTTCATGAGAGAACTACTTAACATTTTTTTTCTATAATTTGCTTGAACATTCCCGATTAATTGTGCAACTTCTATCATTACGCTAAGTATCACAGTTCGCTTGCAGTACCAATTTATATGCATGAATCCGAGTGACACGCAGTGGGCCGAGGGGAGGATGGTGGGGACCTCCTTAGTCACGCACCTGCCTAGGGGTGTGTACCTTACCTCCGCTTAGCTAGTGAACGAGAGAACTACTTAGCAGATTTAGATCATTTTTTTTTTCTATAACTTGCTTGAACATTCCGGGTTGATTTTGCAACTTCCCTCATCGCACTAAGAATCATTGTTCACTTGCAGAATGGATATATTCATGCTAATTCAAGACAGAGGCTGTGGGTTGAGGGGAGAAGGAAGCGTGACGTCAGCAGTAGGGAGCCAGCCGGGACCCTCTTTTCTGTCCTTTACTACATGGGCGGGGCTGCAGGGGACGGCTAGTTTATAAAATATATAAATGAGTTGGATAAGAATATAAATAATAAGCTGGTTAAGTCTGCAGATCATATCAAGCTAAATGGATTGGCAGATAATCAAGAATCCATTGAATCATTACAGAGGGATCTGGAAGGCATACAGGCCTGGGCAGATTTATGGCAGATAAATGTGAGATTTAATGGACTCCAGGTTACAAAAAGGACATAGTAGCACTAGAAAAGGTCCAGAGAAGAGCGACTAGGCTGATTCCAGCACTACTAGGTATGAATTATGAGAAACAGCTGAGTCTTTTTAGTTTAAGGAAAAGAAGATTAAGAGGAGACATGATTGAAGTGGGGCAGCATGGTGGCACAGTGGGTAGCGCTGCTGCCTCGCAGTTTGGAGACCCCTGCGTGGAGTTTGCATGTTCTCCCCATGTCTGCGTGGATTTCCTCCAGGTGCTCTGGTTTCCTCCCACAGTCTAAAGACATGCAGGTTAGGTGGATTGGCGATTCTAAATTGTCCCTAGTGTGTGCTTGGTGTGTGTGTGCCCTGCGAAGGGCTGGCACCCTGCCCGGGGTTTGTTTCCTGCCTTGCGCCCTGTGTTGGCTGGGATTGGCTCCAGCAGACCCCCGTGACCCGATAGTTAGGATATAGCTGGTTGGATAATGGATGGATGGATAGATGATTGAAGTCATGAAGGGAATTAGTCCAGTGGACTGAGACTGTTATTTTAAAATGGGTTCATCAAGTACATGCAGACACAGTTGATAAATTGTGAAGGGTAAGTTTTTCTTTATATAGACAACCATAGAAACATGGAATAAGCTATCTAGTAGTGTGGTAAACAGTAGGGACTTTTAAAACTAGACTTGATGTTTTTTTTAGAAGAATTAAGTGGATAGGACTGGCAAGATTTGATGGGATGAATGGCCTGTTGTTCTCTAGATTGTTCTCATCTTTTATTGTATATAACTATCCTATTTTTGCATAGAGTATGATATTTTGCATAAATGTCTACCCTTTTTCTTGCACAATGGTCCAAAGGACCCCCACAACTTTATACTGTTTGTAAAGAAAGTTAAAGACTTCATAAATTGATTTTCTTTCTGAATGCCATTGGTTTTGTGTGGATGTGGAAGTTGATTTATAATACTTTTTTAAAGACTAGCAAACTTGTTGTGCACCCTACATTACAAAAATATATTTTTCTTTGCTTCCAATACAACATGGTAATCAATATTAAAATTTCACTAAAAGTGTAATCAATATAAATAAATAAAGAAGTGTTTCTTATTCTTTATGGTTTGTGTTGATATATTTTAAATGTGCATTTGAGTGTTTATTGCATGCCATTCTTTACAAGGTTATTTATATTACTATTAATTTATATGGAATTGAATGTATTTTTTGGAATGAGTAACCATTACTTAAATTTTTTGCAAACTCTACTCCAAATTCTTGAGTTGATACTACTAAAAAGTAACTGGTAAGTGAAATGTAATTATAAATATTTGGGTTTACGTGAATGAAATTTGTGCAATCATGTACCTTAAAAAGATGAATTAATTTCAAAAAAACATTATTTCATATTATCTGCCTTAGCTCTTGCTGCTGCCAAAAAGCAGAGGTAGTCTATCACTCATTCTGCATATAAATACAATATTTAATACAGGAAATTTGCAGAACATAAAAATGTGGATACTTTGCCAAGATTGCCTCAAAATTAAAAGTAAAATTTAAATACGGAAATGGATGACACTTTGGTTAAGTTTAGCATAAATGGAACTTCTTGTGAATACTACAAATGTTGCAAAAGAAACTGAAAATAATCTGATTTTATCCAGGGTGCTTAATTTAACATTAAATTGATGGCCAGGTAAGATGCAGAATTTTTTTTTTGTTCTTTATTTCGCCTTATACAATTTCTTGTATTAGGAATTTGTTAGTTTTCACATACCCCTTGGGGTCAGAGCGCAGGGTCAGCCATTGTACAGCGCTCCTGGAGCAATTACAGGTTAAGGGTCTTGCTCAAGGGCCCAGCAGAGTAGGATCTCTTTAGACAGTGACGGGGATTCGATTCAGCAACCTTCTGGATACCAACACAGATCCTTATCCTCAGAGCCACCACTCCACCCCAATTTGGAGTATTTGTCCCTCTTTTAATACCACTTCATCCTCTCAACTAGGCGAGGATGTATGTTTTGACATCAAAGAGTAATTTAAACACCAGGGACCTCATGTATAAACGGTGCGTATGCACAAAAATGTTCCGTACTCCCGTTTCCATGCTCACATCACGATGTATAAAAACTAAACTTGGTGTAAAGCCACACATATTTTCACGCCAGCTAAATCCTTGGCGTACGCAGGTTCTCTGCTCGGTTTTGCAAACTGGCAGCATCCAGCGTCAAAGCAGTGCTTTTGTTCAAGTGTGGTTTCCCTTTCTTTTTTAGATTCACATCCCTGATGTGGCTTTATCAAATACACTGAAATTAACCACATATTGTTTATTAGTTTAAGGCATCTAATTGTAATTAACCTGTAACAATATAATGGACCACGGAATGGGCAAACTATTCCAAATAACATAGCTGCTTTAGCGTTGTTACTTATCCCACTGTATCTGAGTGTGGAATCACAGCTCTATAGCAGCTGATCGGAAAAAGAATTATTGGTATACAGCATCAAGCACACGCTGCCCCAGCCATGCACACTGTCTATTGAACTGCTCTCACACGGCAAATGCTTCAGGGCCTTTCCTGTACGGACCTCACGGTTCAGAAACAGTTTCATAGAACTATAAATGCACTCAATCAGTCCATCAAGTGCTCCTTGTAGAACTGTTTGTACTTATAAGTACAAGTACCTCACTGTAAACGTGCAATACAGTTATAATATTGCACAACCTGAGCCACTTTATAAAGCGTGTATTTACATATAATGACGATATTATTTTTAAGATGAAATGCAGCAAAATACAGTGGTGTGAAAAACTATTTGCCCCCTTCCTGATTTCTTATTCTTTTGCATGTTTGTCACACAAAATGTTTCTGATCATCAAACACATTTAACCATTAGTCAAATATAACACAAGTAAACACAAAATGCAGTTTGTAAATGGTGGTTTTTATTATTTAGGGAGAAAAAAAAATCCAAACCTACATGGCCCTGTGTGAAAAAGTAATTGCCCCCTGAACCTAATAACTGGTTGGGCCACCCTTAGCAGCAATAACTGCAATCAAGCGTTTGCGATAACTTGCAATGAGTCTTTTACAGCGCTCTGGAGGAATTTTGGCCCACTCATCTTTGCAAAATTGTTGTAATTCAGCTTTATTTGAGGGTTTTCTAGCATGAACCGCCTTTTTAAGGTCATGCCATAGCATCTCAATTGGATTCAGGTCAGGACTTTGACTAGGCCACTCCAAAGTCTTCATTTTGTTTTTCTTCAGCCATTCAGAGGTGGATTTGCTGGTGTGTTTTGGGTCATTGTCCTGTTGCAGCACCCAAGATCGCTTCAGCTTGAGTTGACGAACAGATGGCCGGACATTCTCCTTCAGGATTTTTTGGTAGACAGTAGAATTCATGGTTCCATCTATCACAGCAAGCCTTCCAGGTCCTGAAGCAGCAAAACAACCCCAGACCATCACACTACCACCACCATATTTTACTGTTGGTATGATGTTCTTTTTCTGAAATGCTGTGTTCCTTTTACGCCAGATGTAACGGGACATTTGCCTTCCAAAAAGTTCAACTTTTGACTCATCAGTCCACAAGGTATTTTCCCAAAAGTCTTGGCAATCATTGAGATGTTTCTTAGCAAAATTGAGACGAGCCCTAATGTTCTTTTTGCTTAACAGTGGTTTGCGTCTTGGAAATCTGCCATGCAGGCCGTTTTTGCCCAGTCTCTTTCTTATGGTGGAGTCGTGAACACTGACTTAATTGAGGCAAGTGAGACCTGCAGTTCTTTAGACGTTGTCCTGGGGTCTTTTGTGACCTCTCGGATGAGTCGTCTCTGCGCTCTTGGGGTAATTTTGGTCGGCCGGCCACTCCTGGGAAGGTTCACCACTGTTCCATGTTTTTGCCATTTGTGGATAATGGCTCTCACTGTGGTTCGCTGGAGTCCCAAAGCTTTAGAAATGGCTTTATAACCTTTACCAGACTGATAGATCTCAATTACTTCTGTTCTCATTTGTTCCTGAATTTCTTTGGATCTTGGCATGATGTCTAGCTTTTGAGGTGCTTTTGGTCTACTTCTCTGTGTCAGGCAGCTCCTATTTAAGTGATTTCTTGATTGAAACAGGTGTGGCAGTAATCAGGCCTGGGGGTGGCTACGGAAATTGAACTCAGGTGTGATACACCACAGTTAGGTTATTTTTTAACAAGGGGGCAATTACTTTTTCACACAGGGCCATGTAGGTTTGGATTTTTTTTCTCCCTAAATAATAAACACCATCATTTAAAAACTGCATTTTGTGTTTACTTGTGTTATATTTGACTAATGGTTAAATGTGTTTGATGATCAGAAACATTTTGTGTGACAAACATGCAAAAGAATAAGAAATCAGGAAGGGGGCAAATAGTTTTTCACACCACTGTATGTTTATTACATTATACAGATAAAATGTTAACATCATTTAAATAATCTGTATTGTTAATAATTAAACATGTGAGGACACAGTGTCGCAGCGCTAGCTAAATTAGGGATTGTTCCTGCCTCGCGCTGTATTCTTGCTGGGACTGGCGTGACACTGGAAGGATAGATGGATAGAATAATTAAACATGTACTACGAAAATATTTCAATGTTCCTTTTAAAGTTTTAAAGAATCAGTGTTCTAAGCTTGAACAATCTCTGGACAGGGTGCCAGCTCATCACTATCACTACGCCACCGTGTTCCCATGTTTAATACATGCTTTAATTCCTATCATCATGAATGTGATATCAAGTATACATCTCAGTATTTAAACTATTCAGAGTGCTGTAATATCATCAATGTAATGGTTTCTGTGTCCTGTCGGAGGAAGAGGAAGCCCGTTTAAGAAGCATTTAGTGATTCACACACATAGAGCACATAGAAGAACACATACAATACAAAGCATTCAATGTGCTACTTTAGTTACGATAGTATTTGAGAAACTAGTAAATTAAAGATTTTAAGATTAAGTTTATGATGTTCTACTTCAATGACAAAATAAACTACGTGACTAAAGTGGAAATTTCGAGATTAAAGTTCCATGCTTTTTTCCCACTGTGTGCATATTTTTTTTTTCTTTTCTCTGTACCCTAATAAGCTTCCATATGACTCCCAGATGGTGGGCTATGACTCGCCTTTTCAATGCAACTTTGATATGTGACAAATTCTTTTTTATTTTGGGCACTGTGAGACTTCATGAACTTGAACTTTCGAGTTTCTCCGACACTCTATGTCACTCGATCAACTTCCTTTTGTTGTTTATACCACTGTTTAAACCAACAAATAGTACGGTTTTCCTTGCCTCCACTTGGTATTTGCTGAAATTCTTCTATTTTCCCCTGTGCTTTTGGCATTGTCTTTTCACCTAACGCTGAGCTTAAAGGCTATTTATATTGATTTGCATATTCAAAGAGGCGTAATTCTGGGAGGAGTTGGGGAGTGGCAGCAGGAGCATGCACGTGTATTACTTTTTACGCTGACCGGGATTTATGGAGTGGAACGAGAAAGTAGGTGTTCGCACAGATTTATGTATCTGGATTTTTTTGTGTGTACGCACATTTCCGTTTTTGTCAGTACGCCATGTTTTAGCGTGAATTCTACACACGGCATTATGTATGAAACCCCAGGTTATCATGAGCGTTTACTTGAAGAATTACATGAATCACCCTTGAATTTGCAGGGATGAAAACTCTGGATTGAAGATAATCATGGTAGCCAAATCTGAACACTGAAATAAAAATAAATAAATCAATGTGATGGATGTTGTGAAGCACATAACCAGTCACCAACTGCCTGTTGAATTATTGTACATTTCCAACTCAAGTATTGCCACATTCATGTGGACTTGGTGATGAAAAAACAGCAGTATTTCTTAATCCAAGCACACAATTATTCTAAATGACTTGAGGTTTTTTCTGACTAGGCAAAAGACAACCCTTACAGTACAATAGAAACTTTATAAAGTTATTTGTAGCATATGGAATTCCTCAAGAACTAGTGTCTGATAATAGCATACAATTTGTGTCAGAATGCTGGTTATTTATGCAAATAAAGGTAAAAGTGTGCATAAGGCATATAATTATGTTGATAAGGTTTTTATTTGTGTTCATCACATTGTATCACAAGTTAGATCTACAATAAACATAACAGAAGAAAAACACAATTTTCAAATGCAATGTATGCCAAAAAGTAGAGAGTTATAAACAGCATATATACAGGCTTATGCAAGACATGCCATTGCTATCAAAGACTAAATGAGTCTTCACTACCTTAACTATTGTGTGCCACCTGCCATTTACAGTATGTTAAAGTAAACAATGAGCAAAACTTGATAGCAATGCTGTTGCAATATTTCTATATCTTATATGCAAAACTTTATTACCTAATAACCTGCAAATACATGTGTGAGCATACAGCGAACCAGAGAAGAATTTAGGTAGTAACATTTTTTTTTGACTTGATGGCACTGTATTTTAACCCATTATATAAATGACATAATGACAGCAGCACTTTACCTTCTTAATAACTGCTCAAAATTAAGGGAACACTTAATTTCCCATTGGGATTAATAAAGTATCTATCTATCTATCTATCTATCTATCTATCTATCTATCTATCTATCTATCTATCTATCTATCTATCTATCTATCTATCTATCTATCTATCTATCTATCTATCTATCTATCTATCTATCTATCTAATCATCCCAGTTTAACACCAAGTCAGTTAAGCTACAGGGATATCAATCTGTCAATCATCTTCACCTGCTTTGGTGCAAATGAAAATGACAACAGGTGCACTGGAAAAGCAACAGCAAGACAACCCCCAAAAAGGGAATGGTTGAATGGTTTTGCAGATGGTGGTGTGATGAAACCGGGGGCATCAGCATCCCCAAACCCCAACACAAACACACTAAGAGTCCCAATTTCAAATAAAAGAATGGTTTATTCAACATAATTCCTTCACCCAATATCACAAATTAGCACAAAAGCACAGGCTCATCTTTCTCTATAATTCTTCTCTTCACAATATTCTTACCACCAGACTGCCCTCCTCCAGTTGAGTGTTGCTTTTCTTCTTCCCACCTCCGACACGGCTGGGTAAGGGAGTGCAGTCCCTTTTATTAAGGACCCCAGAGTACTTCCGGTGCCAGAGCTACTGCCCAATGGAAGTACTTCCGGGTCATACGGAAGTCCATTACAGCATTACAGTGTGTCTTTCTGCAGCACCCTCTTGCGGCACCCAGTGACCCCAGCAGGGCTGCTCTGATGGATTACATTTCCCGGCATGCCCTGCTGGCTTCCCATTGGGTAAAATTGTCCAAATTGTTTCCAGGGCAAGATTCAATCTGCGAGCATTGCAATCAAGCTCCAGCCTCATTGGCCTATATGTTTAAATGCCTTTCAGACAGTCTTGGTGTTACAATTTCTCCTAATCCATTAACAGCTGTGTTTGTACTCCCAGATGGGCTTAAAGTGGAGAAGGACAAACAAACTGTAATCGCCTTTACTACACTATCAGCATGTAGACTTATCTTGTTCAACTGGAAGAATCCAACCCCACCACTTTCAAGTCAGTGGATAACTGATGTTCTACACTATTTGAATTTGTAAAACATCAAATTCTTACTTAGAGGACAGAGTCAAATCTTTTTTAAAATATTGCAGGATCTTATCAATAACATTTAAGATAAAGCCACCGTTTCAGGAAAAGGACACTCTTCGTTTTTTGCTGCTTATAAAGAGTAGCTTTGGTTGGTGGCTCTTCTCTCTTTCTGTTGGGTGGGGGTTGAATTTTGGTTTCTTAAGTTTGACTTGATTGTATGGAATGTTATCTGCTTCTAATTAAAATTAAAAAAAACCTCCAGGAACGGTCCATCTTAATGGCATCCAGGATAAAAGGGGTGGGGCCTTCTCTGGGTATTGTGGGAGGGGCTGGGCATCCTCCATTGATGTCTTCCTGGAACTGTCGTGAAAAGAGAAGAAACCACCAATGCCAGCCTTGCCACTCATTCCAAGGTGGTATTGCTTACCTTTTCAGAGCCTGGAAGGGGTTTCTCTGGCATTCATGACAACATACACATGCAACCAATGCTTTCTTAATGTAGCAGAACCATAATTTATCCATATTTAACATTTTTGGATTGTGAGTGAGAATTTCATAGGTGATTTTTCAGAAATATGTTTGTGTTATACTAAAATTTGCTTCATAATTTTAATATCAGCAATTTAATGTATTACAAAAACAGTAACACATACTGCATACACATATTGTTCTTTGAAATCAATACCATATTGCATTTTTATTATCAAAAATGTAAACATTACTATTTTAAACACTAAATTCTTAATGTTTCAACAGATATCACAACACTTTCTTAAGTGGTTTACCAAAAAAGTGCTACATGAGGATTCTACTATACTGTATGTATACGGAATACAGTATATGCAGATGGCAACACAAAACAGCTATTCTGTTGCAATCTTATTAACTGAATTTAATAATCATAATTATATTATTAAAAGCAATAACCTTCAATTATGAATTTTGTAATAATTGTGCACCTAGTTTACAAATAAGTGTAAGCTCACAGGAGTCGAATTTTGAAGAATAGAATGTATTTTTTCTTGTTGAAGAAATTCTCAGGTATGCCTTAGTGGAGAGGTCATCATGCTATTCCCATATGAGAGAAAGAGAAAATAAAGTGATAGCTCAGTCCAGTGGGGAAGCAAGAGACATATTCATTTTTCATTTGCACTTGAGCAGCATCATAAATGAATCTCACCCCATGTGTTTGTGTGCTGCAAGGAACTCACATAATGAAAATAAAGTTTTATTATTATATGTGTGGGAGGCACAGTGGCACAGTGGGTAGTGCTGCTGCCTCGCAGTTGGGAGATCTGGGGACCTGGGTTCGCTTCCCGGGTCCTCCCTGTGTGGAGTTTGCATGCTCTCCCCGTGTCTGCGTGGGTTTCCTCCCACAGTCCAAAGACATGCAGGTTAGGTGGATTGGCGATTCTACATTGGCCCTAGTGTGTCCTTGGTGTTTTTGTGTGTGTCCTGCGGTGGGTTGGCACCCTGCCCAGGATTGGTTCCTGCCTTGTGCCCTGTGTTGGCTGGGATTGGCTCCAGCAGACCCCCGTGACCCTGTGTTCGGATTCAGTGGGTTGGGAAATGGATGGATATTATATATGTTGCTCTTCCTGTGCATGTCTGCCACTATGCTCTTGGCTTTGTCTTAGTGCTGAGGCATAATGATAGTAATGTTGACCTAATTTCATCAATATAGCAAAAAAAGCAGAAAGCAATTTTACTTGAAGCATGTTTTAAAACAGAGCTGAAAATAAGAAGAAAGAATGAAAAGAGACAGACATTAAAGCATAAAATAACAGACTAAGTCCATAAAAATACATCTAAAGAAGTCCAAACGCAAATGAGAAAGGTATGTTTTTAAATTTAATAATAATTCTTTGCATTTATATAGCGCTTTTCTCACTACTCAAAGCACTAAGCAATTGCAGGTTAAGGGCCTTGCTCAAGGGCCCAACAGAGCAGAGTCCCTTTTGGCATTTTATGGGATTTGAACCAGCAACCTTCCGATTACCAGTGCAGATCTCTAATGTCAGAGCCACCACTCCGCCTTTAAATTTAGATTTAAAGATAGTAGTAGAAAGCACAGACCTACACACAGAGGCAAAACATCATTTGTATACGTATGCAGGTCAAGCACACATACACATAAGAATAGGCAAAGGCATCAGAGGCACTGAAAGAAGAAATGCAACCTTGTTATCTAATTATGTGCAGTCTTCTGAACAAATGACTACTGCTCCTGTACAGCAACACAAATACTTTAAAACCACTCTCCTCACCACAATAAACAAGGCAGTATAATTTTTGGACATAATGAAAAATCCAAGGAAAGGACATGGTGGTTAAAGAGCCTCAACCAGCTATGTGCTGAGCTCATTATGTATTAGTACACAGTACCTTCCAGATAAAAAGCATATCTACCATAATCACAGGCTTTTTATTGTATCAATTTGTTTTTTCTCATTTACTTTTTTAATGTAAACTTCACTTACCAATCCTACACCTGTTTACTAAGCATATACAGCTGCTTTTGTCAAATAAATCATTCATAACAATGTAGGATGATGCTGCTTGATGGAGTTACATCACAATCTAGAGCTGGGATTTAAGTCACACTACCTTGTAGTCAAAGCTTTCATCCTGAAGACAGTACTGACTGCTGTTTTTCTTAGCTGTCATCCTTATTTGGCATTATTAAAAAGTTGGTTTCATATTAAATACTAAAAACAGTTTTTTTAAAAAAAACAAGGCTGTCAGAACATTAGAGCAATCTAGACTAGAAGAGGGGCGGCACGGTGGCGCAGTGGTAGTGCTACTGCCTCGCAGTTAGGAGACCTGGGTTCGCTTCCCGGGTCCTCCCTGCGTGGAGTTTGCATGTTCTCCCTGTGTCTGCGTGGGTTTCCTCCCAAAGACATGCAGGTTAGGTGGATTGGTGATTCTAAATTGGCCCGTTTGTGTGTCCTGCAGTGGGTTGGCACCCTGCCCAGGATTGGTTCCCTGCCTTGTGCGCTGTGTTGGCTGGGATTGGCTCCAGCAGACCCCCGTGGCCCTGTGTTCGGATTCAGCGGGTTGGAAAATGGATGGATAGACTAGAAGAGGCCATTCAGTTCAAAAAAGTTTGCCAGTCCTATCCATTTAATTCTTCCAAAATAATATCAAGTCGAGTTTTGAAAGTCCCTAAAGTCCTCCTGTCTACCACACTACTGATAAATTATTCCAAGTGTCAATGGTTCTCTGTGTAAAGAAAAATTTCCTAATTTATGTGCGCAATGTACCCTTAACAAGTTTTCAACTGTGTCCCCGTGTTCTTGATGAATTCATTTTAAAATTCACTGTACTAATTCTCTTCAATCATGTCTTCTCTTAATCTTTATTTCCTTAAACTAAAAAGGCTCATCTCTTTTAATCGTTCCTCTTAATTCATCCCCTATAGCCCTGGAATCAGCCTAGTTGCTCTTGTCTGGACCATTTCTAGCACTGCTATTTCCTTTTTGTAGCTTGGAGACCCAAACTGTACTTAGTCCTCCTGATGAGATCTCAACAGTGTGTTATAAAACTTGAGCAGAACCTCCTTGGACTTGTACTCCACACATTGTGCTATATAAACTAACATTCTGTTGGCCTTCTTAATGGCTTCTGAACACTGTCGGGAAGTGCTGAGTGCCAAGTCCACTACGACTTCTAAATCCTTCTCATGAAGTGTACTTGCGATTTTCAGAGCTCTCATTGTGTATTCAAACCTAACATTGTTACTTCTTACAGGTAATTATTTGCATTTACTGACATTATATTTCATCTTCCACAAATCTGCCTTAGCCTGTATGCTGTCCACATCCTTCTGTAATAACTCAGTTGATTCAAGATTATCTGCCAGTCCACCTAGCTTGGTATCATCTGCAAACTTAACCACCTTGTTAGTAATATTCCTATCCAAATCATTTATATATACGGTATTAAAAATACCAGCCGATTCTGATAGGGTTACTTGCACCATAACCCTCTGCTTCCTGTGTATTAGGCAATTTTGCACCCATCTTCACTTAGCAATCTGAACTCCCACTACTTTTAGTTTGATGCCCAACCTCTTCATGTGGCACCTTATCAAATGCTTTCTGAAAGTCCAGATAAATAATATCATATGCTCCACTTTGATTATATCCTTTTGTTGCCTCCTCATAGAATTCCAGCGTGTTAGTAAATCACGACCTCACTCTTCTTAACCCATACTGACTGTTCAGAATAACTCTATATGTAGTTCAATCTTTTCCGTAATATTTCCTTCCATTAATTTACCTGTGATGCACATTAAGTGAGTCAGGGTGGTTGTCATACATGCAAGCCAAGGAAACGCCTGACAGGGAATGATGAAAGTGTAGCACAGTATCTGCCTTTCCCTGTTTCCCTTTAGGATGGAGAAGGAAAGTCCCTCTGACCGGTGAGGTCATTTCTTCAGTGCCACCAGCAAGTACCACTCCTTCCAGTTCTTCCACTATTTAAAGAACAAAATGACAGAAAGACAATATTAATTTTGGAAGCTGCTTCCTCAGAGTTTGGATCCACCTAAGGAGACTTCTTTCTACAGTTGGAGTGATGGTCCATCCATTTTGTGTTTTTTTTTTGTCAACCAATGTTTGTTAAGTTGAAGGCTGCTTCTTAAATAATCAGTCTCAAGTTACGGGTGTGGGAGTGCCCTGCCATGGACTGGTACCCAGTCCAGAACTGGTTCCTGTCTTGCACTGGAATAGGCTTTCGCTCCCTCACTATCTTGAACTCTTGGATGTCTAGGCAAAACGGACAAAAGACAAAGGGATGGAATCGAGCTTCATTCATATTTGGGTCATAAAAAAGTTTGAACGCAGGAAGAAAGATTCAGATTCTCTGCACAGCAAACTAATGTTTTCCCAGACGTTATTAACAGTTTCTTAAAAATGAGGCTGTCTTAAATGAAAATTTAGCCTAGAGGGTATTATAAGTGTAAAATAAACAGTGCCGTCAAAGAAAAGAAAGCCCAAAGGAAAAGAGTGTGAATGGCAAATTGAAGAGTGTGTCTCTCAAGGCTCATGTTTAATCTGATGTGACCATTGCCTGAAATTTAAATTTGGCAAGCTCTGGCTTGTCAACATAAGCAATGGAAATTACTTTCTTTCAGACAAAATAATCTAATGTTCTCTTAACTCCGAGTGCAGAATTTATAGCATTGGCACCCATTCACTGATGCCAAGTGTATTTGGGCCCTATGACATTGCTTAAAATGCTGAGACTGAAATATTTCCTATTGGAGGCTCATTTGTCTCTTTTGTGATAGTAAAGCTCGACGCAGTCAGAAAGTATTTGCAAATGCTAATGCCTTTGGAAATGCACTTATAATACTAGGCTTAAGAGATATGCTCAGTGCCTTGTCTGATTTTCTGTTCAATTCCTGATCAGTTCAATTAAATGGAATATATCTTATTGAAACAAGAAATAATCACAATTTGAAGCAGGTTCATTCAACACGATCAACCGAGTGCAGTAGCTGAGCTTCTTATACCTTAGAATTAGAAGCATAGATTTTTTTCTACATTTCTATTGTTTGCATGCTTTTCACTGCTCCATAACTACCATTATATGAACAACTGAGGGAATAATGGGATTAAAGTTAGCGCTGCCATGACTGAATCCTGGAAGGGCGGGAGCTGCTCCTCACGTCCATATGGCTTTTGTCCAGTTACTCTGGTCTGGTTTCCTTATCTATTGGAATAATGTCATTTCATTTATATTTTAGTATTATTCAATACAGGATTATCAGAAGAAAGACTGTTGGATTGTAGTGCCTCCAAACTCAGGGGCACGTCAGACGTCTACTGGAAGGTACAGAAAGCAAGCCCTGCTCGTCATATTTAATATCCACGCACCTATTGTAGCTTCCCTGAAATGGGCTAACACCCTGTCCTAGGGGATTGTTCCTGCCTTGCACCCTGTGCTAGCTGGGATAGGCTCCAGACCCCCAACCTTGTTCAGGATTAAGCGGGTTAGAAAATGACATGACGTGGCATTTGTTGTAAAACATCAGTAAGCTGTGAGTCTTGACATCCATATAATCTGAAGACAAACTAATTTAAAAAGGCAATTGTCTTCTAACAAATTTCTAAAATACAAAATGTACCTAAAATAGAAACATCATTACATTTTGTTGGCTGAAATGTTAAAGTTCTCAAATATGATTTTAAAAGCAAAAAGTGATATTGCAGTTAGCTCACTGAAGGCCATCTGAAGTTTGAAAGATCAATTTAGGCTGAAAAGAGATAACGTTGGTGTTAGAATATGGAACTCTGCCTGCAGCAGCTGAGATAATCTCTGATTCAGAAGGCTGTGACCTTGTAGCATTGGGAAAATTAGTGAAATTACATTAACCCGGGATAACATATATGCACCAAATTGGGATGACAAACAATTCATAGTGATAATCCACAGTATGAACACTCTTAAGATCAAAATGGTGGGTGTCAGTTCCACACTGATTTCTATGCTCATAATTATAGTGATATTATTTGTTATCTTCACAACTTGCAATTGGAGATATGAACAGTGTATTAATTTTATTTATCTTATTTTGCTGTTGTTGAAACTATGGGTCTTCTAAAATATCAACCAGAACACTTTTGGAAACATTCAAGGCATGCACAAGGAAACAAATCATTTCTTGAATTTAATGCAAAAATAAATTGCAACCTTTGTTGAATTTTTATACATTCTTAAAATTTTTAGTTATTTTAGTTTTTTAAATTTTTTTACTGTGTAGATTCCATCATGGAGATTTTTTAATTGTTTTGGGAAAAAGTATTTTATTTTATGCAACACTATAAGCTTCATCAGAGGATGTGACAGTACAAATATGGTGGCAGTTCCATTGCACTTTAATATTCAATTGGATAAAATCTTTGAACTTCTTTCAAGCGATAGCTTCCAAACAAGGAGGCTACAGTATCAGTTTTTTGGATTTATCGAATTATTGAACTCCTTTCTTCCTTCTGATACTGATTTCTTTCTTGCCCTTGTGTTTTGGTTGCCTAAACGTTTGCCTCTTTTAGTTTTGACCTGGTTTATCTTTCTCCACGATTCTTGTCACACGTAATCATCTCCTGGTTATTTTTGACATTTCTAACACTAATGCTCAGACATTATGTCCAGGATAACAGCAACAACCAAGAAATGCATCTGCATTAATTGCTAATATCTCAAAAAGTGAGTGGGAATGAACAAAAAAATAATAATATTACAAAAATAGGGACAGTGTGGAGATACAGCTGTTTGCTGGAAGCCACCGTCTATGTGGAGCTTTCAAGTTGTCCTCATGTTGACCTGAGTTTTCTATGACTGATCAGGTTTTCCTGCTCAAAGACGGCTCTAGGGTGACAAATGACTCCAAACAGGTCAAGAATATGTGGGTATGAGTATATTGAGAGAAGGATGCTAAGGATAGAGCTGCCAGGCAAGAGAAAAAGAGGAAGGCCTAAGAGAAGGTTTATGGATGTGGTGAGAGAGGACATGCAGGTGATGGGTGTAACAGAACAAGATGCAGAGGACAGAAAGATATGGAAGAAGATGATCTGCTGTGGCAACCCCTAACGGGAGCAGAAGAAGTGCATGAGTGTGCCCTGTGATAGACTGGCATCCAGGGTTGCTTTTTGCCTTTTATCTAATGCTGCTGTATGTAAATTAAAAAAATAAATGATTTTTTTTTTTGTTTGCACTTAGTATGTAGTTTCCTGATAATGCAGCTCACCCCCTTTTGTTGGACATATACATTTCCTCCACACCAAAAAACAATCAAATAATTTTACTGTTTACAGTGTACTGGTATAGTATCCATTGTTTTACTTGCCTGAGTGAGATCACAAGAATTGTTAGCATTGCTTTGTCCTAATAATTAATTTCCCATAACTAACCTGACCTCTACTGGGGTTTCCAGATAGATGACGTCCAACTCGAGACAGCAACGGACGTTAAATGAGATATCACACACACACACATACGCACACATCCTGACAGTACTGTATGTCTTTGAATTACACACATAATCTAAAACTACTACAGAATATCCCAAAAGACAGAAGTGAGCATGATGAAATAGCAGAGTGCCATCTCGCCATCTTTCAACATCCAGAATAATGGCAAGTGGCCAAAAATGCTTTAAAATAAGTGTGGATAGTTTTAACAAGGGAGGAAAAACTCAAAATAACAAACAAACCAGTACAAATTTAATATATGCTGCCATTTGCTTGACAGTGGCTTGCCCAATTGATCACTTCATAACGTCCAGTAGAATCATCATCACTTCTTACTCATTTCTCTTTCTCATCTTCCAACCACTGAGCCTTTGCAATAACTTTCTAACAATTCCCTGAAATGCCTTTTATGGAAGAATAATTTTAAGGTAACATAGCATTCATCTTAAAGAAATAGCATAAAGGGTTAATGAATGTTAATGAATCAGATAAAGGTCAAGTGAACAACAAAATGTACTGAAAGATGACTAGGAGATGACCAAGAAACCAGCAGTTGTCCTGTAAAACAATCAGAATGGACAGAAATTTCAAAGGTGGTGGCTCAACTTAAAGGTATAAGAGAGGTTAGGAGTATGCGCTGATATAGCACATTGCCGCACCCACCACATGACAAACCACCACAGGATCCCAGATTAGGGCTCGAGTGCAGCCATGCAATGGGTGACACCTCAGCACCACACTAGTTCAGATGGAGTCGAACAGTGTGAATTTTTTTATGGTGGCTGGAGTGCCAATTCTACCATCAACCCCCAGGATTTTCCCTGCAGGTTGGAGGGCAACACGCAGGGCTGGATGAAGATTAACGTCATACCCAGGACAGAGCAATTGCAGGTTAAGGGCCTTGCTCAAGCGCCCAGCAAAGTAGAGTCACTTTTGGCATTCGCGTGATTCAAACTGGCAACCTTGCGATTGCCAGCTCAAATCCTTAGCCTCACTCTGCCCATAAAGGTATAAGAAGAACCAGAATATAATATAACAGACTGTTATTTTATATAAATCATTTGGGTGTAAACCAACAAACCAACCAGAGTAAATGTATGCATTGATTGACACTGTATGTTTATAAAACGAACCTCTATATTCTTTGTTTCTCTGATCATTCTGACCGCGCTGTAACAGACTGCTTGTGATGAATGCTCCCTCTAAGACATTTTGCTGAGGAGTAATTAGAAAATACCATGAAAAGATTTTCTCCAGATTTTTCTGTTAGAGGATGCTTCTTTCTTTAATAAGATGTTAAATTTCTACCACACTGTAAATCCCCTTCTAGAGTCATTTTTAGGGTTAGGGGCTGTTCCCTGTGGGGCCAGGGACTACAGGGTCTATGCACCCCTGACGTCTCTTTGGCTCTTAAATTCATGGGTCCCTCAAGGTGACTCCTAACAGTTCTACTTTCTTAAAGGGATTATTTTTACAAAAGGCTATCCATCAAAGAACAGATATAAAATGGTATTGGATAAGTTCATAATCAGGTGACATTTACATAGATTAGAACATGTGTTTAAATGTGCAGTATTGGATAGCTCTATATGCATTGTGCTTAACTGACTAGTACTGGAGAAATCCAAATCATGGTACAAGAAGACATGATAACAGGAGATCTAGCATGCTGGTAAAGAAAGAAAAAAAGCAAATACTTCAACTAACAATCTTCCAAAGAAAAAAAATGTGCATGATCGATAGCCAAACATACATCTTTCTGACCTGACCCTTAAATGGACGACATGGTCCATTCTTCCTCACCCAAGCACCTATTATCCTGCAACTGTTGAGGACCAATGCCATACCAGAGTGGCTTCTCTTTATCTCTTTCTAGAGTTTCCTAGCATTTGATTTCCAGCGTAGAAGTCCTGCAGACAAGAACTACCAGCTCCCAGTGGTCTCTATCTACTCACAGTCAGCCATCTCACTTGTTTGCAGGTTCTCTCCAGGGACTTCCTCTGCCTTTTGCTACATTTTTGGTGCCCTTGTCTATGTAACACTTTTGATATTTGGGCTCCTTGGCACAATGCAACCACACAGGAGCTACTCTAGTCCCAAAGATTCTAGGTACCAGGCCAGCTTACAAACTCAGCTAAGTAAAAAATAATAACAGCTGAAGGGAAAATACATATCACTGACCAACTGAGTTAAAACTCAACTTTTTAAAAAGACAAAGATATGCAAAGATGAAAGTGTGTCAAAGCAGTCAATGCTGACATTTGGACTTATTGTACACAAAAAGTTCATTAAAATTTAACATGAACCCACTAGGTACATAGTTGGCCATGTTCAGCACATCATTTTTTCAATACAGTTATTGGTAAGAAGCAGCATCCTCTAAGGATCATTGCATCTTTCTAATTTTACATCTCTAATTCAATTCACACAAAACATCCCTGTGAGCAGCAGGCTTTTCTATATAGATGACTTTGATTTGGCTTTTATCTTTTGATCTTCTTTCTGCTTCTAGGGAGACATACTGTCATTTCTACAAAGCCTGCACACTAACCTTTTGCCAATATTTCTTGAGCTTGATTCTCTTCTCTTTCTTTAGTGAATGGAAACATCTAGGACTTGCAGAAAGGCTTCTACAAAATGAGGAATGTCACTTCTTTAAAGACTTTTTATATTTTAGAAAACTTGTATTAAACTACAAATTATCGTACTACGTAATACTTTCTTGTTATTATCATTTGAAGGAAAAGAACAAATTAAATATTTATAAGAAGCTTCAATAGGGAGCAAGAAACTTTATGATAACATGAATCATTTATATTATATACTGTATATACTCTCTTTGCTCGTCAACCCCCCTGGACTGCTCTACCTGCCAGCCACTTCGAGTTTCTGCTGCTCGTGTTGTGAAGAGGGGGGCTGAATGCACCCCAAGGAGATGCGGTTGCTCCTCTGAAAACCCCCTCTTAAATGGTAATACAATGGGAAATAAATACAGTTTGTCTTTGCTCGATCAGCTGCTGGCTTGCTGCTGCTGCCGTGCCGTGTTATCTGCATCTCGTGCAGCACTTCGAACATTTAAAAGCCTGTACAGCAGCTGTCTTTGTCATCTACTCTTTGTCTTTTATTTCTGGCCCCGTGTGTGGTTAAATGTCTTGGCACAAAATATGTCATCTTGTGGGATGTGAGTTCTTGATATTTTAGTTTATAATTTAAAAACGGAATAAGTATCTGAAAACCTAACAACATCACATTAAAGTTTGATAAATTCTGAAAAGAATGATACCAAACATATATATGTAGGTTTTAAAATCAGCCCGATTTATGAATATGGAGCCAATGTAGGAAGCATTTTTAAGACAGGGAATCTTTTATCTGTGGCACCTCTGCACGAGAACCACCTTTTTCAACCCTCGTAAACATACGCAGTTTTTAATGTCTGGAAAACATTTGGGATTAAATCACTTAGAGATCTGTACATAGGACAATGTCTTTGCATTCTACGAACAATTACATTCTAAATTTAACTTTTCAGCAACACATTTTTTTCACTACCTTCAAATTAAAAACTTTATTAAACAGAACCTGCCCAATTTTCCTCACCTCCCCACCTCCTTCTATGCTCAGTTTCAAGGACTTAGACAGTATCTCTGTAATATATAAAACCATTTTACAGTCCTTCCCTTTCAGAGATCCAAGAGAACAATGGGAAAAGGACTTCTCACTCAACATATCAGAAAAGGAGTGGAAGGTAGCAATGCAGAGAATTCACTCGAGCGCCATATGTGCATAGCATACAATTATTCAACTCAAAATTATATAACGAGCACATCAGTCTCGCTTGAAAATTGTCCAAAATGTTTCCAGGGCAAGATCCAACCTGCGAACGATGCAATCAAGTTCCAGCCTCACTGTGTCACATGTTTTGGGCCTGCACCAAATTAACATCATTCTGGACCAACATTTTAAAGTGCCTTTTAGACAGCCTTGGTGTCACAATCCCTCCTAACCCATTAACAGCTGTGTTTGGTGTTCTTCCAGATGGGCTTAAAGTGGAGAAGGACAAACAAACTGTGATTGTCTTCACTACACTTTTGGCACGCAGACTTATTTTGCTAAACTGGAAGAATCCTAACTCTCCTCTTTTAAGTCAGTGGGTAACTGATGCTTTATACTATCTGAAATTGGAAAAAAATCTAATTCTCACTTAGAGGATCTGTGCAGAAATTTTTCAAAACCTGGCAGGATCTAATCAGCTAGGGGGCTCCGCCCCCTGCTCGCTTCGCTTGCCAACCCCTGGTGTTGGGTAATTACAAATAGCGTGATGTATGTATGAGATATAGCATAGTGTGAAGGTGTAGATGATGCATATAGGAAGCAAAGAATAAACTGCATGGCACAGTGTAAAGATTTATTGGAAAATTTCCTTGTACACAACATTAGTAGTAAAGATGGTGTCTTGTCCTTGAATGAGTTTTCGTTGGCATGGATCATTTATAACCTTAACTATAACGTCAGATGAACGTCGAACTCGTGAGAAGGCCACATAAAGTTGTCCATGTCCAAAAACGGGCTCAGAGAGGTAGATGCCAACCTTGTACATGGTTTGTCCTTGTGATTTGTTGATGGTCATGGCAAATGCAGGTTTAATGGGGAACTGTCGCCGTTTAAGTGTAAAAGGTAATTCCAGGTCAGAACTTGTAAGGTCAATTCTAGGAATCAGAACAGTATTGTTAGCATGTGATCCTGTAAGAACTTTTGCTTCAATAACATTGTGTGTCATGGTGTTGACGACTAAACGTGTACCATTGCATAAACCTTGTTTAGTGTTAAGGTTTCTTAATAGCATGATTATTGTTCCGATATTAAGGTTAAGATTGTGTTGTGGTAATCTGGCTGGGTTAATAGTGTTCAAATATTGTAAGGGGAAATTAAGATGTTCATTGTCGTCATCAGAGTCAACTTTGTCAGAGCTTAGAAAGAGCCGTGCCTCTCCAGGAAGTAATGCAATGACTTGGTTATTTATGTGATCAACATTAATATTTTTTGGACATAATATAGTCCGTTGTGTTAAAAGGGGTATTTGGTCTAATGAGATTGCTGTTCCAAATATCTCCGTAAGTAAGTCGTCGCAGATAAAGGCTTGAGGAATTGTAATAATATCTGGGTGAAGTCCATCTGTATTGGTGAGTGTCCCATCTCCCAGTTGTAATAACCAATTGTTATATTCTGGATCTGGACATCGCATGTTTTGTACCAATTGTATCTTTTGAAAGCAATGCCAAATGTCCGCGTATTTTAAGGTGGACTGAACAATAGCTGAGCGGATGGCATGTGGAACAATAGCTAAGCACTGTCTAAAATCTCCTCCTAATAAAAGTACCTTTCCCCCAAAGGGAATATTATTATTCATCAACGTTTGTAGAAGTTTATCAATGGTGTTGAGTAAGTGACTGGATGCCATTGTATATTCATCTATAATTAACAGTTTTGCAAGACGGATGTCACGTGCATTGTTACTGTTCATTTTCATAATGGATACCGATGTTTCTGTGATTGGGACCGGTATTGTGAATAAGGAGTGACATGCGTTTTTGGAGCCGAGACATTTTTTCTTCCGCGGTTTCAGAAGCGCGTTGTACATGCCGACGTGTATTGTTTTTTTTCATGGGGGTTCGTGTTTGTGGTCCCGTTACTTGAGCCGTATTGTTTTGTACCCGTGATTGTGAATTCATGACTTGTTTGTTCTTTATCATTAGTAATATGAATAAGTAATAAGGAGGATCGCACTCACTGTTAATATGGAGTCTTTTCTGTGGTTGTACGGTTAATAGTGCATCATTGTAATGAGATTCACCTATGCTGTATAGTTTGATCGTGTTTAGATGACGTATGTTTAATACAGACTGTTCGTTTCTTCGTATTATTACCCATCAGGTGTCGCGCCTGTATATGTATTGTAGTCCGGTCTCTTGTTGTTTATGTATGACGTCGTTTGTCGGCGTGCGTCTTTTTAGAAGTGCGTGGTATGTGCTGTATAGTCTGTACGTTGATTTCAGATGCGAGTTGTAGGCGAATGCTTCTATCGTAGTATCTGCCGTTTTCCGAAACACAAATCTCTTTCTGTAATATGTTGGGTTTGATGTGTGACCCTTTGAGGACTCCGTAGTCTGTCCCGTTTAACTGTGGTGTGGGGGTGTGAGGTCCTCTTTTTCAGTACCATCTCGGGCTTGATTTGTGAAGTTTTGTGGACTCCTTAGACTGTCCCGTTTCACTGTTAGGCGGGGATAATCTGATTCAAATATGTTGTGTTGTCCGTATGTGTGGGGTTTTTGTATGATCTCGAGTGTTCGTTTTTGGTTGATCTTCCGTTTTTGAGCCTCAATCTCGGGCTCGATGGGTGACCGTGTGTGGAGTCCGTAGTCTGTCCCGTTTCACTTTGGGGTGTGTGTCTGACTCCTCTTTTTTGTGTCATATGGGCGCGTTGCCTCATTTCTTATTTCTGTTAGTGGAGGGGTGCTTTGTGTCTCATTTCTTATTTATGTTCGTGTGTGAAATCCGTAGTCTGTCCTGTTTCGTGTGCTATGGGCTTTGTGTGGCACTTGCGTGTGACTCCTTGTTTTTGTGTGCTAGGGGCGCGTTGCCTCATTATTTATTTCTGTTAGTGGAGGGGGGCTTTGTGTGTCGTGGGTCTGAATCCTCCTTTTTGTGTACGTCCCGTTTCGTGTGCTATGTCCGTAGTCTGTCCCGTTTCGTGTGCAATGGGCTTTGTGTGGCACTCGCGTCTGACTCCTTTTTTTTGTGTGCTAGTGGCACGTTGCCTCATTTTTTATCTCTGTTAGTGGAGGGGGGCTTTGTGTGTCGTGGGTCTGAATCCTCTTTTTTGTGTGCGTACCGTTTCGTGTGCTATGTGGCGCTTGCTTCTGACTCCTTTGTTTTTGGTGTGCTAAGGGCGCGTTGCCTCATTTCTTATTTCTGTTAGTGGAGGGGGGCTTTGTGTGTCGTGGGTCTGAATCCTCTTTTTTTGTGTGTGTCCCGTTTCGTGTGCTATGGGCTTCGTGTGGCGCTGTGTGCCATGGGTTTGTGTGGCGTCCGCGTCTGACTCCTTTTTTTTGTGTGCTATGGGCGCGGCGCCTCATTTCTTATTTTCCGTTGCTTGCAGGGGGGCTTTGTGTGGCGCCTGCGCACTACGTCTTTTGCATCCATATCCGGTTTACCATTCTCGTTTAGTAATATGGATAATAGTCTAGAATAAGCTTTTAAAGCATTGAGGAAGAAGATTCTCTCCCTATTTTTTTTTTCTTCTCCATTTATCTATATTCATGTATTAATTTATCTATTTGCTTATTTTTACTAGGTTTAAGTTTTATTCTGCTGCCCATGCTCTCTTTCTCAGGGGTGGGGGTTGATTTGTTTTCAATCCTATTCTTACAAGATTGATCTATTTGTATGAAATGTGTGATTTCAATAAAAGCAATAACATTAAAAAATGAATAAATAAAATAAAATAAGCCTGATTTAAAGCATGTCAAAAAATGTGACATAAAATGGTCACATATGTAAATATTTACATATATATATGTAAATGTTATGGAAAAAATCATTTCACAAAATACAAAAAAAATCAAAAAGCTTCCTTTAAGCATGTGTTTTATAAGTGTTTTTATACCCTTTCATAAAAGGATAAATGTCAGTGTCTCTGTGTATCTGTGTTTCCATCCAGTTGCTATGTCTCTGTCATCCAACAGTTGACACATCACAAATTTGTGTAGTATTAAAATGCAATACATTTGTCATTGCAATAGATGGCACATCAGAAACATTTATAGTAAAAAATGCATTGCATTTGTCATTCCAACAGATGGCGCACTACAAACAACACTGCTTTTGCTCCCAGACCAAATGACATTTACAGAGATATAAACATTGCGATTTTCATTTCAAAAATGATGCACCACAACACAGTTGTAATGATAAAATGCATTGCATTTGCATTCCAACAGATGGTACATCACAAACATTAACACTGTTTTTACAAATCTCATCCCAAATGGCATATAACGAGACATATACAATGCATTTGTCATTCCAACAGATGACATATCACAAACATTTGTAGTAATGCATTTTATTATTACAACATGCATTACAAAATAAATTTCAGTGTTAACCCTGAGGTATACGATGATTACTTAGATTTCAACCCATCTTAGATGGGGAGTACATCTACCAAACACAATTTCTAAAAATTACATTTTAATCTATATTTAAATTCCAATTCACTAAATATTCCTCAAATTCAAAACAATACATTTTACTAAGGTTTCTGAACAGAAATACATTTAATATAGTCAAAAACAGTAACAAATACAGAATAAGTAGTAAAAAACCTTAGCAGTAAACAAAGTGAAGCCTCCATAGAATGTTTTATTTTTGGTGCTTTAATATTTTATTTGTAGATTTTTTCTTGCATTAGTGGATATCTCTTTTCTTTGCTCTAACAAGTGCAATATTTGCGTAAATGGACAGTTCTCTATTGTTTTCTTTCCATTCTTCCACTTGTGTTCCTTGCAATCTTTTTGAGTTTTGTAGACAAAGATTTTACTATTAACTATATATTATGTAAAATGTATCAATACTAAAATGGATTAAATGGATTATTAGTTATTTTAAATGTATAGTGATCTGAAGTTTGTGTCAGCCTCCAGAAAATGAAGATACTACTAGGTTTTATTTTAACCTGACTATTGATTAGTACTTTCTCAAGCACTGAATGCACTCAATTAAAAGAGAAGGTTTGTTAGGGAAAAGTGATCAGGTGATTCAGTATTGAATCTTTGAATAAAACAAAAGACATGTTCCCTAATTTGACTTTTTTTCTAATTACATATCACTAAATGGAGATAGATTACATTATGTTTTGTTCTTTATAACAAAATACTTTAGCTGAAAACATTAATATGCTGACAGTAACACATCACTAGAGAATGCTTAAACTTTTATTTATCCTGAATAACTAGTACTACTACTACTTCCAAATTTAACTCTAAAGGAATATGTGCCTTTCCATTACTATATCTATTAAGGGATAAATTTCTATCTATCTATCTATCTATCTATCTATCTATCTATCTATCTATCTATCTATCTATCTATCTATCTATCTATCTATCTATCTATCTATCTATCTATCTATCTATCTATCTATCTATCTATCTATCTATCTATCTATTATAAAAAGAAATCCTGTCCTGGAAAGCAAAAAGCAAGTCTACGATACGTGATCTTCTCGGGAGACATTTTAAAGACCCACGAGACCAAAGACATGCCCTACTTACAATCTATCAAATAGGACAATGGGCAGCAAAACATTCAGTCTTGTGAAGGATTTGAGCACACACAGATCCAGGGCTCTCAGTGCATATAAAGTGTATAAGGATAGTACGTTATAAATTAAATGTCGACATATAAGCGAAGAAGAAAGCAGCGCGGAGAAAAGAGACTCAAATGCGTTGGACAGAAAAAAGAGCAAAAAAAGAATAATGGAGGTGCAAATTCAGAAAATAAGGAAAGTAATTATCAGCCCGGAACAAGTGGAATTGAAAAAAAGCACATCCAATCCGGCTCAGAAGTAGAACTTCATAAAGACGTTTACAAACGTTGGCGCTAAACACATGCAGAGCAGGTTAGAGACTATGAAACCAGGGAAATTAGAAAGGCTCAAAAAAAAAAAAAAAAAAAATTGGTGCTATACACATGTGGAGAAAGTTAAAGGATATGAAAGTAGGAAAATTAGAAAATCTAAAAAAAGAAAGTAAAGATAGCAGTAGCACAAACAAACAAACTGCCTCATTTAACTATGCACCAGTCTAACTTTGGTTTTGCACAATAATTACTACACTATTGCACCTTAACACTTAATTCTACTTTATTCACATAATTTTACTTATTTATTATGTTCTACTATACTGTTATCTTTCGATCTATGACTTTTTGTTAATCTAACTGATATTCTTCTAACTTTGCACAGTTTTTGATAAGCGGATCAGGATGCATTTCACTGCGTGTTGTCCTGTATAACTATGCATGTGACAAATAAAGAATCTTGAGAATTTCAAAAACGGAGTTTACCGCACATGCATATATTGGTTACTTTGTTAATGTATATATATTTATCTGTCTGCTTATTTAAAAACCTAAATTTACCCCAGGAGTCAAAAATCTTCTGTCTAGCCCTTGTACAAAAACCTAGACAAAAGCTGGGGTATCACCTTGGTAACCCCATGTACTTTTGGAACTGTGAGAGGAAAACAGCACGACTGTACAGACAGGAGTCCAATGCAGAACTCTACTTACTTTTTTACTTTGTAAAAAAAAAAATTATTAACTGCTGATGATGTAGATCGTTTTGTCTGTGCTGAAATTCCAAACAGAGAAACCTATCCTGACCTCATTAAAAAGATTCAGCATATTGGGACTCGCAAGATTACAAAAATTGTTTTTACAGAAGTTCTGAAATAAAAGTGAAACTAATGAAATAGCAACAATTCAAAGAAAAAAAAATCTTAAAAGTGTGTATCCGGAAAACCAAACATGGGGGTTGGTGAGCGAAGCGAGCAGGGGGTGAAGCCCCCTAGTTCTTCAAAATGTAATACCACGTGCCCTCTAAACATGGCTGCATAAAAAGAAGACATAGTTAGCAAGTGAGATTATATTTCTTTTCTTTGCTATATAATTTAAGGTTCAGCTCACTTCAGTTATTTTCTCTGGTGTTTTACCACATGACTTTCCTGCAGGTTGTTACTGTAGTGAAAGGCCTGCACTTGCTTCCCATCCTTGCATATCTCTTTATTAAGATTCTTCCACACACCTTATCCAATTTAAAAAGGGACTCTTGCACCTTAGTGAACATACTAGGTACATAATGTTAAGGTGTCTTATATGAAGTTAAAATGCAGACTCTCATCTTTAACATAATTAACAACAGTAAAACTAAAATACAAAACTAACTTTTTAAGGTAGAAATTGAAATCCTTCCAATAGTTGTTCATGAAAGCACGGCTTAAAAAATTCTTAGTAAATCAGGAATGTACCTAAAGATCTACATTTAGCATTAAAATGTACTTTTTCAATTAAGTTTATTAAGTGAAATACTGAATCTACCAGCTACGCCAACATGTTTGCATTTCCCTCCTATATACACATGCCACTGGTGTTCCATTGTAAAGTCTCATTCAAAAGGGAGGGTGTACATTTAGCAATGCAATGATCAACAACGCTCTCAGCATTATTATATTCAAGGAGAATTAAGAAACCATCTTGTTTCTCCTCCTTTCTTGAAGTAAACAGGCTTAAGTCTCCTTATTCATTAAACCACAAACAGACATCTTGGCTTAAAAACTGCAGAGCTGTTCTGCAATTCACTCATAGTTACCATAAACATTATTATCAAGTCAAGTACCACATTTAACTTAAAAATTTGACCAGTCAAATGTCTTTCTGTTATAAAGGAAATCCTGAGACAAGACTTTTTCAGAGAGATAATTTCAAGTCTTGCTAGATGAGACTTTTTGCCAAGAGATTTTGACAAGTCCCGTCATCCTGTCAACCATTTACAACCTAAAATGAGGAAAACGTAAAAATATATAAGAGCTGAGAGCACAGGAACTGTGTCCGACAATAGCATTCACACGAATGAGAGGTGAGTGGACCGTGAGTGTGGTTGGTACGATACACATGCAGAGCAGGTTAGAGATTATGAAAGTGCTAAAATTCAAAAATATCAAAAAACTGATAGTAAAGATCGCATTAGCACTAACAAACAGAAATTATTACTCAGTAAAATAACGGAACAGCAAAAAGAGATCAAATATATGGACATAGGTGATATGACAGAAGTATGTAGATATTGTTTGGCTTTAAATTTTAAGTTGGAGACTTGTAGATTGTCTAATTCGTGTTGCCATCAGGGAAAAGTAGTGTTTCTTCCCAGTGAAGAGGCGTATCAGCAAGAATTAAAAGATTTGTTGTTTGGTGAAAGTGAAATCAACAAACACTACAGGCAAAATATCCAAATGTACAATAATCTTTTTGCGTTCGCATCATTCAATGCTCAGAACGTAGATTTACATGATTCAGGACCATACGCTATGAGAATCTGTGGTCCAGCAACAATTAACGTTACTACAAGTGTAATTTCGAAGAAACTACAATTCGGTCAGGTTTATATTTATGATCACAGAGAAGCGATGCAACATAGAGTCGAAAGAGTTAAATGATCTGACGTATTAGAAATTCTACAGCCAATAATGGATACAAATCACTTCCAAAAGTATCAGACTTTACACAAAATTTATCTGAAAAACCTGGACAAAGTAGTTTTCTTGAATTTCTATATGAATCTGAAAGATTACGCTCACATATATAATAAACTAACATGTGACAGATTGTCAGCAATAATAGTCTTGAAAGACGGAGATATCAAAGACAGAGCTGATCTTCGTGTTTATCCAAAAGCACAGCACGATTCGTCATTTCTGTCTATTAATTCGCCTCATTCCACCCCTTTATTCTTTCCTTTAAACTTTAATCTGTTTAAATACATACGCTTCCCCATACGCAAGCGGTAGATCCGGGAAATGACTAGTGCGTAAGGCCCACACGAGGGTTGGCGAGCGAAGCGAGCAGGGGTCAGAGCCCCTTAGTCTTCTTTAAATTAGTCACCAGTGGAATATGCATAGTTAAGTCAAACTAGTGAGGCCTCACCTGGTGTGCTTTTTTCAGTTTTGGTCTCGGCATTGTAAAAAAAAAAAATATGTAGCAGTGACAGAGAAGTCCAGAGTCCGACTCGGCTGATTCCAGGACTGAGAGGCATGAGCTATGAGGAGAGACTGAAGGAGTTGAATCTTTTCAGTGTGAACAAACACAGAATAAGAAGTGACATGACTGAAACATTTAATATTATACAGGGTACAGTGAATCCAGTCTGTTACTTTAAGATACATTTTTTCAACAAAACCACGGGACATTAAGTACTGTGGTCTAGAGTGGGGCATTAGGGACCTTCAAATTTCGACTTGATGTTATTTTGGACAATCTAGGTGAATAGGATGGATGAGTTTGTTAGGCTTAATGGCATGTCCTTGTCACAATTGTTCTAATGCTCTAATGTGTGTGCACATCCATGTCTGTAAATCACATTGTTGGACACTAGGAGATGCAAGTATCAGGAGGTAGGAGAGGTAGGAGGATAAGCCAGCATGCAATGACCCTCAAGTTTAATAAGAGAAATGTGCTTTTGAGGAAACTCATGTGTTAGGTCCAGAATATCCAAAGAAAACTTCCTGGAAATTTTGAGCTCCATCTACTTTGTAGGCAGAATGAAGATGAGCATAGGAGGGTACATTTATTTGCATATCGTATTTAGCTGAGAAAAATATGTGACTCTCCTTGGCATTAATCAAAATTCTATGTAATTACGGTTAACTACAAGTCAGACCTGGTGAGATGTTTTTACAGTTTTATGGCTGAATAACACTCAGGACAGTTGTCTGCTGCCATCTAATGAGTGAAATAAACATCTTGCTGAAAAAAATCATGAATATTTTAATGTGTGTTTGCCTCTGTAAGGCAACTCATTAATATTCACCAGTGGTGTAGAGCCTTCAAACAAAACACAATGGCATGTAAACAAGAAGCTATAAAGTCCGTTTTTTTTAACAAACCGAAAGTAAACCATTAGTTGAATCTAACGATAGTGCTGATAAGGTGAACTGGTCATCAGAAGTTGACACAGATAGTGAAACTGACGCATACAGCACTGTATGACCAAAGCTGCAATAAATGATTGATTTCAGTCACATAATGCTGTAGCAGGGTTAAGTATCCATGTGGCAAAAAGGAAAAATTATATCAATCAAGTAGAATGACAAGAAATATGCCTCCTAAACAGTATTCACAATGAAGCAACTGTCAATGTTCATGTCAGGGAAACGTGGAAATCACTTGCGCTGTGGTAGCCTACAATAACACAAGGGGTGCGTTGGTCATGTGGATCAGGCACTGGCATTCTACCCTCTCATATGCAAGAAACAAAACAAAAATATTAAAAAAACATTGTGCAAAGAAACATGCTTCTACTGCTGTGAATGCAACGTTGAGCTGTGCACTAGTGACGGTTTCAAAATATATCACATGAAGAACACGTATTAAATCTGTATCAGTGCAGCAGTCGACACTAGACTTACCTACCCTACTGTATTTATATTGACATTTTGGCATTTACATATTTCTCTTAATGTAATAACATTTTTTATTGTTGAAAAAATGTCTGCATTTTTGACTTGTTTTTCTGGGAGTGAACAGAGGAGGCTGCAAACCATGAGGTTGGGAACATGTGCTGATAGCACATTGCTACACCCACCACACGACCACCTGGATTGGGACCCGAGTAAAGCGGGTGACTCCTCAGCACCACACAGGAACACTGAGAGTTTTTTTTTACGGTGGCTGGAGTGCCAATCCTGCCTCCAACCCCCATGTTTTCCCTGTACATTGGAGGACCTGCTTTCAGGGTTGGATGCAGATTAACGAGTACTACAAACCATGAGTTGGTTAAATTGATTAAATATATAGGACTTCTACATTGTGGATCCACTGACCAATGGTTGAACCCCAAAAATGGATGCTGTATGTGTGTAATCTGTACATTTGAGGCCTTAATAGATTTCCCTGCTTTTTCTAAAGACACGTGTCTTAGTGTATTTGGCAATTGTAAATTCACAGAGTGTCTGTGAGTGAGTCTGCACTGTCGTTGCATAGTGCCCCATTCCTGCTTTATGCTAGAACAGGTAAGACCCAGAATTGCATAAAGTAGGATGGAGAATGTAGGGCTATAGCCTGTTTGAAAGATTTTCTTGTTGGATCATAGCTTAAAAAATTATTGTAAATTGTCTGTACAAACTTTAAAAATGAAAATTGTTTTAAAAGAACTCTACACTTAAATTCCTGGTAATTGTATGCTGACTTAGCTCCCCCTATTGACACTTCCTTGGGCATATTCTTCTTCATAAAAGTTTAATTTAGGCTTATCATCTTGTTTCATTTATATCATTGTATGTAACTGCTTATCCTCAAAGACATGCTGGTTAGGTGAAGTGGATACCCTAAACTTACCCTGTGTGTGCATGTCTATGAGTGGGCACTGGAATGGCACCTTGCCCAGAACAGTTTCCTGCCTTTGCACCTAGTGGTGCTGAGATAGGCTTCAGCCTTTTACAATCCAGAATTGCATTTAGGGGTTTGAGAATGTTATGCTTGTTGGTTTTGCTTTTCTGATCCAAAAATAAAAAACATTTCTTTGTCTGACTTCATTGTTGCCTCAGTCTAAAAAACTATTTTGGAGCTTAATTATTACAAACTTGTTAGATCATGTCTTTCCTGTGCATTGTTTCCAGTCATAGTGCTGACTTTATAAAAACTGCTTTTTTTCTAACTTAAAAGATTTCAAATACAACACATCGCAGTCGATGATACAAAACAGAACAGAATTTTGAATTCACATGTAAAGTGTTTTAATTTTATATTAGGCTATTTATTGGACTAATCAGGAAATCAGGTTGTACGTTTCATACACGCAGATAGTGCAGTTGTAATTTGACAAATATAAATTGTGAAGTATTCATGGACGTGATCTGAAGCATGACATACCAATGCCTACAATTAATGTTGAAAGCTTGTCCTAAGGTTAAAATACCTCTCCTTAGTTGTACACTTGCATTCCAGAGATATTATAGCAACATAAAAACTGATCCACTAAATATCACCTTAGTGTTCTGTCTAGGGAGATCAGAAGGCAGTTTTGATTTGATTTGGGACTAGTAGATGAAACATAGTGAGAAAAGCTGAACCCAAAGTCAAGACCAGGACATCAAACCCAATAATGAAGCCAAAACGCATGAGAAAACAAAGCAAAAGGGTCTAAACTAAGAGTTCTTAAACACACACAAAAAAGTCATTTGTGGAATCTGCAATCTCAGATAAATAAGAAATGTGTGGCGGTGACCCTTATATTCAAGGATGCCAGGTCCTGAAAAAACTTCCACCCAAGAATAGCTTGAAACCCACATAGTGGTACAAGAAACCCACCCAATAGCTGATGTATACTAATACACTGTAAACGGAGATTTGGCCCAACTCGGAGATTTGACAGAGATATAATATGTTGATGTGTCCATCAAAGAGTTGGGAAGAGGAGGGTGTTGAGGGGGCCATCAAAGCATTTTGGGGGAGTGCTGAGGGACACTCTCAGAGATTTGACAACCAAATTTAATAATTATCTATACTACTGAAAAGCCTTAGGTCTCCTGTGAGATCTGAGTGCAATAGAATTGGTATTTAACATAGGGGAGCAGGGGAGGAAAGATTCATAATTGGTGAAAAGCGTGCTAACAGAGCAGAGGAAGATTTAAAAAGAAGCCCAAAACAGCACATCTCATTAAAAGCCCATTTTTCCTGATCACAAATATCCCACTTGGGTGAGGAAACTGCAGACCTGGCCACACTACTTATACACTACTTACACTGACTTTGTTACATCACAGGTCATGACCTCCACAGTTGCAACCACGCTAGCAACAGTATACAAAATATACAAAAAAAATGGTGGTGCCCAAGAAAAAACAAAATAGTATCACAAAAAATACTTGAGCTTCAAAACAACATTGAACATCAGAAATGGAATCAGAAAATTCCAAAAAAACACGTAATGTCAACTAAAAAGTGTCACAAACTCGCACAAGCAAGTTTTCCTGGCTGCTAAATTGCAAAACAAATGATAGTACTGATGTGCACAAACCAGAGTCCAAAACAGAACTGAGGGAATAGGGGAAAGGTGGAGTCTTTTAAAGATCAGGATAGGAAGTGACGTCAGAGGGGCCGGGATTGGAAGGGTCTTCAACCATAGGCTTGGGCCCAGACATGACATCAAGGGGGCCGGAACCGGAAAGGTCTTCATCGATAGGTCTCGACCCGGATGTGACATCAACAGGGCCAGGTGGAATCTCCCGTGAATGGTCTGTAGGAAAACGAGAAAAAGAGTCAGTGCACTCTGCCACATCCTGGTCTAACTCGGAATTGCTGTCATTCAAGCCCTTGCCTCCCATGCATACGTGTGTGACAAAAGTTTAGAACAATGAGAAAAAAAAAATGAATCGCTTTCCATTTCTGCGAGAAAAATCAATGGAGTTGTAACCCATGGTTGGATGACCAACTCAAACCTTTTTGAACATACTTTTCCTTTCTGTTCATTATTGGCATTTTATACAGGAGAGGTTTAGCGATCCATAGACATGAATTCTCATTGTGTGGCACAAGTGCTTTGAAACAATACTCCTTTTCAGCTGAATACATCTCTGGGATTTTTCCTTATCAATAGCAATAAAATTACGTAGTGTTGTGATGTGATATTTTGCATACAAGTTGATACATATTTTGTATGTGTTTATTTGTAACTTAGGCAAAGCAATGTAATATTAGTGTTACATTAGTGAGAAGCATTCATGTTTACCCCCCCCCCCCCTTTAAGGAATGAGTGTCTTTGAATTTTATGACACGGTTGGGGGGATGTTTGGCTAATGTTTCTCTGAAGTTTCTTAATTCCCACGCAAAGCCAGGCTGCCTAACTGCCAAGCTTTACCTTAACATATAGTTTTGGGGGATGGCAGGTGTTAAGATGTTCTTTGCCCCATTGGTCTGAAGCATGGCTGTTTGGAATTGGCTTGTATCAAAACCTTTAAGTACCATGACACCCTATTGGCTCTATTGGACAGAAACCTATAAATTTGCTTGCTTTATCTCACACTCTCTCTTTTACCAAACTGATGAATTACCATCTCACACCATATGCCTCATGAAAAAGACAACACAATGGAGAGCACAGCTCAGCAGCCATATTGAGACAGGCATACGGCCTGCTCTGAAGAAAGCTGACCACAAATGAGGCCTTAACTAGAGACATTTTAAGTAACTAACAAGTCTGTGTGCCACCTGAAACTACACATCACCATTTATCAGGTTGTATGGTTGCCAATATTCAAATGTACTTTACATATTGTTATTATTTATTAATTTTATCAATAATACATTGTTTAAATTGTAACTAAACTGCTGCTTGTCTTTTACTACACCTAATTGCCTGAGGTTATAGATGTAGGAGGGAAGGTGGGGAGAAGTTATATGGTACAATACCTTATAAACAGTGGTAAGTCTGGGAGATTTGAGGCATTCTGACAAAGGCTACATATTAATAATACAAAATGGGGAAAGTAGAGTAAAATATTTCTCTACCAAGACAAAACAGGTAGCGTGATCATGTTTTGATTAAAACAAAAAAATAGATAGAGTAATGGGAGGTGTAACTTGACATTCACTGCAAAGTAGTGAATCTTTATTACTTTTTTGTCATCTTAAATTTGACACATTTTAACTTCTTAGTAAACGTATTAAATAGTTTGAATTGATTTTTCTCTTCCATAATGACAAAAAACAAAAATGTAGCTGTTTTTTTTCTCTGTAAAATAACAAATATCTTAATATCTAACAAAAAAATGAAAATAGATTAACCTTGACTTAAAATTTCTCATTGGTTGCAAAAATGAATACTTTTATGAAACATTTTGAAATAATCTTGCCATTTCTTTTGGCCACAATAACAGTCCCCCACATACGCACTCCTTTTCATTTACTAGGCTTTCTACTGATCTGTAACTATTGTGATGCTCAACCGTGTGAAATGCTAAAATCTCCTCAGCTGCAGTTACAGTATCCATAAGCTTTACCTGGTCTCACAAATACGTCGGCCACTTTTGCTGATCAGCTCTCTTCCTTAACAGCGGGTTTGCGCTTTTTAGAGTGAAGGTGAGCTTCAAGGTCTCTAGCGCCTTTATTTGCTGCTGAGATGGAGTTCTTCCCCAGCTCATTACCAGATCTGCTCTTTTTGGCAATTTACACAAAAATGGTTGTATTATTTCATGTAGCTATTTTTTCAAATATCCTATATGAAAGAGTACTTTTGTTGCTGTTAAAATTCAGAAAAATACAACAGTTCCCTTTTTACGAGTGCCTCCTTTTAAACCATACTGCTGGCTGACCAAGTAGTTAGAAATGCCCAGAGGAGATGTCAAGTCTTAGCTAGGGCAACTCAAATCACTTTCTTTTTGGAAGCAATATTGTTTCTTGATGATTATAGCAATAATGTGTAACAAAAGCAAATTATTAACGAAACTCAAGACCAGAATCAGAATCACATTTATTGGCCAAGTATGCTCAAATACAAGGAATTTGACTACAATTGTTTTTTTACAGATCTCCAAGTATTACATGACAGACAGACAGACAGACATGATTGATAAGTACATAGCTGAGATAAACACAAGACAAAGTGCATACAAAGTGCAAGAAATACTGAATTAAACATTAGCTATATGCAACATATTGGAGGGGAGGGGACTGAACAGGACAGCCAAATAAATCATTTATGAGCTTAAAGGCCACTGAAAAGAAACTGTTTTTATATTTGCTTGTTTTACCAGCACATGGGAGAAATTCAAAGAGGTTTGTGGCCTGGATATAAGAGCGGTGAGTGATGATATTTCCTTGTCCACTTTATGACTTTGGAATTATACAGGTCTTATAAGGCGGGAATTGGGTGCCAATGATTTTTTCTGTAGAACTGACTGTTTGCTGTTGCGAGTTCTTGACGTGTTTAGTTGCTGATCCAAACCACACTAATGGATAAGCTTAGAACAGATGCAATGATGGCTGTGTAGAACTGAATCGACAGCTCATGTGCTGGACTGAACTTCCTCAGGTGTTACAGGAAGTATATCCTATTTTATGATAGAATCTATGGTAGTCTTCCAAGTCAAGTCACACATGAGTCAAGTTAGCTCATATCATGAGATTTATGTAGCATTATATACCAAGTATGCAACTGTTAGCGTGAACACCTTACTGAGTGATGAATATGTATATGCCCTCCATCAACCCATTTAAGAGCCTGCTTCATCCAGTTTTAGAGGTGTAGGTGGGCTGGAGTAAACACCACCTTTCCTGAATTTGTCTGAAAAGTATGAGTTTTTGATTTGGTTAGCACAGCATACTGATTTGAGGTTTTAATTGTATTTCAGGTAAACTAAGTGACATTAGGTTTGTCACCAGGACCTTGCCCAGTTTCTTAGCACTCATTAACAGAAAATTAAACGTGAGCAGTGCACTTGGAAAGGTTTGGTTGGTTGAAGCTCAAGCTACAGTAGCTAAGTTTCCATCCAGTTTTTTGCGACGTTTTGTTATCGACAAACAGAATATACGTAAAAAAAATGTGCGAAATTTGCTGTCTCCAGCCTGTTTCCATCAAACTGGCTTTTTATCGATAAAATGGTGTGCGTGATGACGTCATCCCCCCCCCAAAACGAACTGTCGCATAACTTTTGTTGTATCGCGAAAAAAATCTGCCCTTGAGCCGTTTCCATACATAATTTTGTGTATGTCGCAAATTATCTACCTTTTGTTTTCCACGTTACACCCCCTCCACTAAACAAAGAAATGGAGAGATTATTCAGACAGTTTTTTGAAATTTGCCAGCTTACTGTTATTTCAGTTTCACAAATAATTGGAATTGTACATAATATCCGAAGACGACAGCAGAATGAAGCAGTTGCTTGTCTGATAGCCCTAGAGCTCGAAGAAAGTACCCCAGTGCGACGAAGCCCACGGGTATGGGAGAGACGACGGAATAAGACCTTCTGGGAGGAGGTGGTGGAGAGACACTTAACAGAAAATCTCTGGCTGCAACATTTTATAATGACACGGCCGACGTTTGAGATGTTGTGTGGATTCATCAGTCCTGATGTTGCGCCCATCACAGGTTGCCACCGACCACCGGTTCCAACCCAAAAGCGGATTGCCATCGCCCTTTACAAGCTGGCAACCTGTGCCGAGTATAGAGTAGTTGGAGAAACTTTCGTGGTTAGTAAAACTACCGTCCATCGATGTGTATATGCTGTGTGCACCGCTATTAAAGAAAAATTAATGCGGCGTTATATCAGACTTCCGACTGTAGCGGAGGCCAATGAAATTGCATACCGCAATTCCTTGGTGCATCTTGTGCCACAGATTTACGGTGCGCTGGATGGCACGCATGTGCCTATTCTTCCCCCGACGGAAGGCTACCGCGATTACATTAATCGCAAAGGGTGGCCATCTATTGTTCTCCAGGCCCTTGTTGATGACAGGTGCATGATACGAGACATTTGCGTTGGCACTCCTGGAAGTGCCCATGATGCAGCTGTGTTTGCAGCATCGGATCTGTACAGGTGAGCCTACCTTTCAACATCCCTTCACAGTGCGATAACAACTGAATTAACCTGCTTCCCTTAAGGTTTTTAATTAAAACTGAAATTTGAATTAATACAAAATAACGACGTTTAATCAAAAAAAAAAACTCTCTTCATCAGACCATGCGAGCCGCTCCGCCATTCTCGTTTTGATTGCACGTGATGAAAATGTGACACATTTATTTGCGTTAAAGCCCTTTTTTCCTACAAAAAGTGTTTCCAATGTAGTTTTTGCGACATCTGAAGTATCGACATGGAATTTATGCGCTAAAGTTAAACGGAAAAATATTATGTCGACACGTACAACATTTTATCGATAATTAGCATTTCCATCAGCTATATCGGTAAAAAATTTGAAGCGCTAAATATTTTTTCGCAAAAACTCCTTGGATGGAAACCTGGCTAGTGTAAATCTAACTTGTCTATTTTAATAGATTGTTTTTTAAACAGCACATGTTAACATACACCCAAAACAACATCCTGGACAGACTTAAGTAAACCATGATAACAATCTGCAGTTCCAGTTTTATTAGTAGGGGGCGTTGTTATACTAACCTGATACAGGGTTATCCTGGGTGTGGGTGGTAGTTTGTTACGTATGAGAGACACAAAGTTTTATGAAAGTGTCCACTGTAAGAGATTAAGACCTTGTTCACATGTTAATGGGTTTAATAAAATAATTCATTAATAGTACAGTCAGTGGGTGTGCATCATCACTGTTCCCACCACAAGATACAACAAACATTAACATTACTACTACAACGACCGTTAAATTGAGTTTGGAGGAGTATAAAGTAATAACAACATGTGGAATTTATTTGTTTGGGCTTAAATATTAAAATGTATTGTTTACATCATGGCATCTGTTATAAATATTTTGTATAATTCCGCTTAAGTTGCTGTATTTGAAACTTTGATCACAAAAAATGCTGAAAAACCTTTAAAATATTTATAATATTTGTAATACAATATAAAATTGTGGCAAAAATTAAATTTAGATAGAAATAGAGGAAAGCATTGCACAGGAAAAAAAAATCATCTAAAGTGTTTGAAAGTTTAACATTGCTTACATAATAAATAGTCAAAGGTTACCTTCATATTGAAATAATCAGAACATTACATAATGTTTCCTTCCTTTAGCCTTCATTACAAAATTACTTAATTAATTATTAATTGGTTTTTTTTGGACACAGTCCTTTTTATAACTAAAAAGCCTTTGCATTATATTTCCTTTTGTGAGGCAAAATGTGCAAAAACATAAATGATAAACATAATTATGAAAATAAAAGAGACAGACTTTCTGAATCTAACCAGTCATCCATCTAACCGTCTTCCTGAAACTCACTGTAAGACAAGCAGAATACTTTACTTCAAGAAAAGACAGTAAAATACATTTGATTGTTTTTGAGAGAAGCATATTCAATTGGCAGCAATGAATGGAGTTCTTTGCAGTTTATACCAATAGAGGATGCTTAGCTGCTGCTTTGCGTTTTTGCCCGTTTATCTCCTTATTTACCAAGAGCTGATCAAGTGTTGTCAGGTGATAACTGGGTAAACATATTTATTTATTTGATTTGATCTCAATTGTGTTGAGTTATGGGCCACGATGCATTTTTAGTTTGTGTTCATCATATACGTGCATGCACGTTCAGATTTGCTTCCTTAAATTTACAGCCCTTCATCATTTTCTTTTCATGCAAATGTTTTCATTTATTGTAAAAACTAGATACTATATTTGTCTTTTATTGACTGGGAGCTACCAGGGAGAAAATCCTTTTGATTAAACTATTTTTGTAGACGCAGCTCCTCATGTGGCAGTGTCTTGCTGCTTTGAAACAGACCTCTGAGAGTTTATAATAAGAGCAAATCCCAGCCAGGGATGCAAGCGTTCTCAGTAGCAGGGATTTCTTTCAGTAGGTTTAAAAGACTGGTGACCTTTGTCTTCTTACTAAATTTACATTAATTTTTTGTCTTGTGTTTTTATTTACAAGGATTAGATTAGATTATATAATGTTTATTAATCCCAAAGGGGAATTTAAAACATATCTGAAATAATTTCCATCCTTCATGGTCAACCATTTTACATTTATCAAGGCACTCTTATTCCGTGCAGTAAATCTTAGCTGAGAAGAATGGAATATAATGAACAATAGGGAGTACAGTATAAAATATTTCACACTAAGACCCAATCTTTTTTTCATTTGTAGCTGAAACTATACAGATTCTTAGTTTTATCATAGTTCATTAATTAATCCTTTGAGTAATCTGCTACTGATCAGTTTCAGTGTAGATGTGGAAACAAGCACCCAGTTCTTGGGTCAAGCATGCCCTTCACTTACCACATTGCTTACTTAATTTGTACTAGGAATTGTACACACTTTGAATAAGCACAAAGTCATCATTTGTAATTTTCACACTTCTAATATAATTGTCTGCATCACTTGAGATGGACTGAGCAGTGATCCACTACAATATACCTTCACAAAACTGTCTGTCATTGATTTACCTGAATGTTGTAAACAGCTGGATCTTCATAAATACACTGGAAGAACAAACTGATGCATATCTACCTGTATTTATTTTAAGAAGCCTGCATTTTCTTTTTTTATTTTATTGATTTTATTGAAATCACACAACATTCCATACAAATAGATCAATTTAACAAGAATAGGATTGAAAACAAATCAACCCCCACCCCTGAGAAAGAGCATGAGCAGCAGAATAAAACTTAAACCTAGTAAAAAATAAGCAAATAGATAAATTAATACGTGAATATAGATAAATGGAGAAGAAAAAGAAAAAAAAGAGAATAGGGAGAGAATCTACTTCCTCAGTGCTTTAAAAGCTTATTCTAAAATGTTATTGATTAGATCTTGCAGGTTTTGAAAAAGTTCTGCTCAGATCCACTAAGTGAGAATTTGATTTTTTTCCAATTTCAAATAATATAAAACATCAGTTACCCACTGACTTAAAAGAGGAGAGTTAGGATTCTTCCAGTTTAGCAAAATAAGTCTGCGTGCCAATAGTGTAGTGAAGGTAATCACAGTTTGTTTGTCCTTCTCCGTTTTAAGCCCATCTGGAAGAACACCAAACACAGCTGTTAGTGGATTAGGAGGGATTGTGACACCAAAGCTACCTGAAAGGCACTTAACAATTTTGGTCCAAAATGATGTTAATTTGGTGCAGGCCCAAAACATGTGACCCAGTGAGGCAGGAGCTTGGTTGCAGCTTTCGCAGGTTGGATCTTGCCCTGGAAACATTTTGGACAGTTTTAAGCGAGACAGATGTGCTTGATATATAATTTTAAGTTGAGTAATTGTATGCTTTGTGCATATGGAGCTCGAGTGAATTCTCTGCATTGCTACCTTCCACTTCTTTTCTGATATGTTGAGTGAGAGATCCTTTTTCCCATTGTCCTCTTGGATCTTTGAAAGGGAGGGACTGTAAAATAATTTTATATATTGCAGAAATGCTGTCTGAGTCCTTGAAACTGGTGAATATTTTTTCCAGCATAGAGGGAGGTGGGAGGTGAGGAAAATCAGTCAGGTTCTGTTTAACAAAGTTTTAAATTTGAAGATAGTGAAAGAAATGTGTTGCTGGAAAGTTAAATTTAGAATGTAATTGTTGGTAGGATGCAAAGATGTTGTCTATGTACAGATCTCTAAGTGATTTAATCCCAAATGTTTTCCAGACATTAAAAACTGCATATGTTTACGAGGGTTGAAAAAGGTGGTTCTTGTGCAGAGGTGGCGCCAGTAGGTAGTGGTGCTGCCTCGCAGTTAGGAGACCCAGGTTCGCTTCCCGGGTTCTCCCTGCATGGAGTTTGCATGTTCTCCCTGTGTCTGTGTGGGTTTCCTCCGGGTGCTCCGGTTTCCTCCCACAGTCCAAAGACATGCAGGTTAGGTGCATTGGTGACTCTAAATTGTCCCCAGTGTGTGTTTGGTGTGTGTGTGTGTGTGTGTGCCCTGCGGTGGGCTGGCACCCTGACCGGGGTTTGTTTTTACTGTCTTGCGCCCTGTGTTGGCTGGGATTGGCTCCAGCAGACCCCTGTGACACTGTAGTTAGGATATAGCGGGTTGGATGGATGGATGGATGCATTTTCTAAACATTGGCTACTTGTGTTTGGTGCTTTTTAAAGGTAGAATCCTCTTGCCTTGCTTTTTTTAAATTGTTGTAACACTGCATTGTGAATTGTGTAAAAAGCATGTTGTAATCCTCCAAAAATAGATTACCTTAATAAATTCAGTTCTTGAACCACACTACTAATTACAATGCTATATAAGATGAACGTGATACTTTATAGGCTGGCTTCCTCTTCAGGGATTGTTCCTGCCATGCAACAATGCCCTGGAAAAGCAAGTTAGAGAAATGGATGGATGGATATTGTTTTACCAGCATGTTTCAGCAGTTTGAGCCTTCAATTTGCTTATATCTCTCTATTATAAAAAGAAATCCTGTCCTGGAAAGCAAAAGCAAGGCTACAATACGTGATCTTCTCGGAAGACATTTAAAAGACCCACGAGACCAAAGAGACTTGCCACGGTGCGTCTCGTGGGGACTGTAAACATGAGACTTGGTGCCAAGAGATTGTCCCAGGGCCGTAGCAAAAAGGACAGCGGCTGTACAGGCTTTAAAAAGATCGAAGGGCAGCGCGACAGCAGACCCACCACCCACCCCCCCTCCGTGGACAACGCGAGCAGTGTTATACGTCCTGCAATAAAGAATTTAACCACACCCGGGGCCAGAAATAAAGGACAAGTATTGTTTTTACAATGTCACGCGAGACCAAGCAGTAATCCATCATTTAAAAGGAGTCCACAGACATCTAACTGATGTTAGATCAGTTAGATCTAGATCTAACTGATCTAGATCTATCTAGATCTAAGCATCAGATTGCTTTTGGCAGACAAGCATCATGTGCTTCCAGCTCTTAAAACAACGACATGTGACAGGCAGAAGAGGCAGCTAACAAGCAGCAGAAAGACAGCAAATGATCCAAAGACATATCCTTAGCGTGTGTTCAGATGCTCCCCCCAAACCCCCACCCCCCTTCACAACACGAGCAGCATTTTACATCTGGCAAGAAAGAGATGTAACCACGCACGGGGCCGGGAATAAAGGACAAGTATTGTTTGCATATGTAATAATTCCCAAGAAAATAAAAACAATCTCTTCAAATTGTAGATTGCTTGCCTAAGGTAAAGTCATCCCTGATGAATGGGGACGTGGGAAAGAGGGGTCCTTTCATCGGATTAGCGCTATTTCAGATGTGGAATGGCAAAATGGGGGAGGCAACTTGATGAATGAGGTCTCCAGGACTTAAAACAAATCCAAATCCTATTATGTGATATCATCTAATGTGAAATTCTACTCCGTACTTCTAGAATTTTTATTTTTATACTGTATTGAGGATTTATTCTGTTCTGTGTATTGTACTGTATTGTATTGCCCCCCTTCTTTTTGACACCTACTGCACGCCCAACCTACCTGGAAAGGGGTCTCTCTTTGAACTGCCTTTCCCAAGGTTTCTCCCATTTTTCCCTACAAGGTTTTTTTGGGAGTTTTTTCTGGTCTTCTTAGAGGGTCAAGGCTGGGGGGCTGTCAAGAGGCAGGGCCTGTTAAAGCTCATTGCAGCACTTCTTGTGTGATTTTGGGCTATACAAAAATTAATTTTATTTATTGTATATCCGGTAAACCAAATACGGGGGTGGGTGAGCGAAGCGAGCAGGGGGTGGAACCCCCTAGTGTTTATAAACAGCATTTCTAGTTTAATCTGCAGTAGCAACACTTTTAGTACTTTTAACCACTAAGTTCCACATTGTCCTTATGATTTCATGAAAACGTTACTTGTAACCTATACAAAAAGAGCAAAATATCAATGTTATGCTCTTTTAGTAATAAAAAAGGTGCACAGCAGCCAGGGATGGGCATGGCTCTTTTTTATAATCTCATTCTCTAGTGCTCTCCTTTAAAAACAATAATGGCATGGTTTTTTTCTTCTTCTTTTTCTTCTTCTTCTTCTTTTTAGGTTGCTCTGGTTAGGGGTCACCACAGCAGATCATCTTTATCCATATCTTCCTGTCCTCTGCATCTTGCTCCATTACACATACTACCTTCAGTACTAGGGTGTTGTACCGTGTTAGCCATTAAGAATGTAGTGAGAAGTCAAGAAAAATGATACCTTTTATTGGCTAACTAAAAAGATTAGAATATGCAAGCTTTCAATGCAACTTGGGCCCATCTTGCCTGAAGAAGCCAATAAAAGATGTCATTTTGCTTGACTTCTCACTACATACTACCTTCATAAACCTCCGTTTAGGCCTTCCACTTTTCCTCTTGCCTGGCAGCTCTATCCTTATCTATGCCACCATTTTGCAATCTCCAATCTTCTTCAGACTGACCCTTCTGCACAGGATGTAGTCTACCAGTGTGCATCTTCCTCCACTCTAGTACGTTACCCTGTGGTCCTCCCTCTTCTCAAAATATGTATTCACCACAGCCATATCCATTTTGTTCACAAAACCCACTCCTATCTGACCTTCTGTATTCCTCTCCATGACACCATAGTTACCACCTACTCATCTCCTCTCTTCCCTTCAATAACATGTCCATTGAAATCCACTCCGATTACCACTCTCTCTTCCCTTACACTCTCCACCACTTCATCCAACTCACTCCAGAAATCCTCTTTCTCATCCATCACACTCCCAACTTGCAGGGCATATGCACAAACATAATCAACACTCTGTTCAATACTATTTTCACCTCCAAAACATTCTTGACATACTGTTCCTTCAGGATAACCCCTATCCCATTTCTCCTTCCAGCCACACCATGGTTTTCTAATCTCACTTTTTTTGTGGCACTACACACTCATCATTATATTACAAAAATGCATACATAAATTACATACTATACAGTGCAGTGAAAAATTATTTACTTTCTGGTTTCTTTTTACATTTATTGTGTTTTATTATACCAATATAATACAGTGTTATTACATTATTACTATTATACTATTTCAAATTCATTAGACTGAATGAGGTCTTTGACCAAAATCTAATATTAGATTAAGTGTGCCTGACAGAACAAATAACACTTTTAAATACATTTAATTTTTTGAATGAACACTATGGCACTCACTTGCACTTACCGTATTTTTCGCACCATAAGACGCACTTTTTTTTCCCCAAAAGAAGGTTGGAAATGTCTGTGCGTCTTATGGAGCGAATATTGCGTCACAGACCATGATGTGTATTACCTGACAAAAGTAGACATCCAGGGGTAGAGGGCGACAAAACTCACTGTTACGTTACAGGCATTCCCTCTGTGCTTGGAGGAATGTTAGACTCATTGACTCGGCATCTAATCCTTGCATGTGCGTGAGTTGCGAAATGTAAACAAAAGCAAGATGGCATCTACATCTCATGAGGGAGCGAAGCGAGTGCAGAAAAAAAAAAAGCAGAGATTGTTTTGCGCATTATCACTGAGTCGGACTCTGGACTCCACAGATTACCAGCCGCTGGACTACTTCAGGCTGTTCTTTCCTGAAGCTGCCTTTCAGCTACTGTCAAACGAGACAAACAGGTATGCAGAGCAATTTTTTGAATCGAGGGCTGTGCTTGCACAGCATTCTCATTTTTCAAACTGGAAACCCACAACAAAACATGAGATGAAGGGCTTTGTGGCATTACAAATATAGATGGGACTAGACTGGCGATATAAGTTCAGGGAGCATTGGTCCAAACGTGCTTTGTCCCCTGGTGGCTTTGGACAGGTTATGTCGCATGATGATAGGTACGTGATGCTGCAAAGTGATTGTGAGCAACTGAGCTTAATAAATTCTGACACTAGCGATGAGGAGTTCTTGGGGTTTCCATAAAACTAGAAGAGTGCTTGAAACTTAAAGTCTCTCCTTATTTGTTAATGACAGTGATGATGTTTCTTAATACCGCTGTTGAATTTACATGGTTGAAATATTATTCTGCTATATTTTATTAAACATATTAGTGCACCATTTAGTTCAGAATATTTTTTTTCTTGTTTTCATCCTCTAAACCTAGGTGCGTCTAATGGTCAGGTGCGTCTTATGGTGCAAAAAATACGGTAACTGATTGTGCTATATTTGGGTGCAATGGCTGAAACCACAGGATTGTTCTACTTCAACATCAGTCTCTCACATTGCTCTGGAGGAATTTTAGCCCAACTCTTTTAATTCATACAAAAATTGGTAGATTTAAAAAAAATGAAATGCTCACTTCAGCTAGAGAAATTTTATTGGATATAGGTTTGGATTTTGACTAAGGAGTTCCAAAACATTAATTTTGCTACTTTTCATCCATTCTGATGTGGACTAGCTTTTGGACTACAACTTTGGCTTCAACTCACATATGAATGAGCAGACATTTTTCTCAAGAATGTTCTGATACAGAGCCAACTCCCTTGTTCTTCCAATAATGGCAAGTCATCCAGGTGTTGAGGGATTAAAGTATCCCCAATCCATCACACTACCATTGCCATTTTGGCCACTTGTGTGATGTTCCTGCTATGGATGGCTGTACTTCATTTACACCAGACCTGAGGATAACCATGTCATTTAAAAATTTCCGGTTTTGTTGTATCGGCCCATAGAATGCTTACCCAAAAAGGATGGGGATCATCTGGGTGTGTCCTGGAAAATGAGACAACCATTTATCTTTTTAAGCACTGGTTTCCACCTTGAGACTCTCATAAATAATGGCCATTTTTGCCATGCAGCACTTTTGATTCTGGAATCATGAACAATGAAATTTACCTCCTAGGCTGTCCATTCCTTGGAAGACCCACTACTGTTTCAAGTGTTTTCTATTATGAGATTATGACTCTTACTGTGCTTTGCTGAAGTCCAACAGCCATAGAAATGGCTTTAATCTGATAATTTTATTATGGACATTTAGTAATTGATCTTTGTTCTCTTCTTTATATATTATTTCATTGGTAATATTGTATTCATTTTGTATTACAATATGTTACTAATTTATCTATTTGTTTTTTTATGTTATGTGCCTTTTGCACTTTACATCTAGCTTAAGGGGGTAGGACAGCCTGATACTATGGGATCACCCCAGACTTATTTTGGGCGAAGCTAGCCTCAGTACTGGTGCTAGTACTGCTAGACGGTTAAACTTCTGTTCTTCAGCTTTCTATTGTTTTTGATTTTTTCAGATTATTAGTGAATTATCTGGTTTATGGACTTATTGATATCATTGAAGGTACTGTGCTTTGTTTCCTGCATTGGTTTTATTTGTCTTGGTTTTCATTTTATAGGAACTTCACATTCACAATTGCTTTTGTTCTTTTTGCACATATATTTTGTTAATAAATCTAATTTTTAAAAGGAGCATTGTTTGGTTTTTGGTGTAGATATTTTACAATTTCCCCTCTTCCTTTTTCGACTTATTGATATCTTAAAGCATTTAGCTGAGCCTAAGCTTTTTGAGTTTGGGGCTAGCTTGATTCCAGCTAAGTATGTGAAGCTTTTCCTTGAGTTTTTGTGAACTGGCAGCACAAATGGTCCATCAGAACCTCCTGGGACATTTCACTAAGCTCTATGGTACAAATCAATGTTAGCACTTGGGCCAAATGACACTACAGGACAGACACAGAGGAGACGAAAAGACTTTGTAACTACCTATGAAAACAACTGCCATGCTTAATAAAAAAAGACAAATGAATAATTTCTCCAACAGGTCTGGAAAGAATGCTATCCTAAATCATTTTTGATATAGCACCTTCAGACCATACCTTTAAATCCAGGAAAAAGTTAACTAGATCTTGTCTGGAATTTTTCGATAAGCATGGTCACTTGCATCAACAAATGATACAGAATGAAGAAGACAGACAAGGACCTTAAAGGGTGCAATAAGGAAAAACATCTAATCTAAACAATCAAAACAAAAACTTTGCTAAACTTAAAAAAAAAGAAGAAGAACCAGTCCCTCAAATTACAATAATTTTGTAACATTACCTTACCACGTATCATGATTAACTTCTCATTAAGTTGGGTGTATCCAAAGAAAAAGTATTTTTACAATAAAATTGCATTTGGCACCATTACACACATTACTAAATACAGTTAGAGTAAAGCACAAATATTTACTTCACATTTTTAAGCATTGAGAAGTCTTTCTGTCTACTGGTGTGATTTTTACAATTTCACACAATAAAAATAAAAATGTTCTCTTAGAACTGTTATTAGGACATGGTTGTAGCAGCTTCACACTGGTGGAGCTCCTTCAGTCTGGCTTCAGGCCGTCTATCTTCGTATATACGAAAGTCAGTTTCTCCTTGATGCCTGCCATTTAGGAGGGCAAAGCACAGTTGTTTCTGGTCTGGATCTATCAGTCCTCACACATGCCTGTCAATCTTCAGGTAACAGTCATTTGTTAGATTAGAAGAAGCAAAAAGCACACCTGATTTGTATTCATTATAGCCATAAGTTGTGGTGCTGCAAGGTCCAAGGAAAAAGACGTTGGGCTTGAATTCTTAGTAATGTGCACAAATGCAGTCCTGGATCACTGTGTAAGTCTGGGAAAATATGTGCTAATGAACTTGTAATTTGTTGTAAGAGTGCATTTGCCACAGTTAATTGATACATTAGTTAGCTTATCCACCTAAAATCAGAAAATAGTGTCCTAAATTTGAAGTGAACATGTTGTTAACATAAAGCAATGCCGAGAAACAAGGGAGAGCTTCTGAAGAAACAGAAAAAAAAAAGCAGGGGAAATCCTGTCAAGATGATTAGGCATGAGTCTCTAAAACAATCTGACAGTAAAGGATGCTAAAACATTGTGAAGAAAGCGGCAGTCATGCTTCTTAAGTTAAATCTGCTTCACATTTTTGTTTAATTTTCCCAAATGTTCATATGACATCTCTTTTTATAGAAAGTTTTCACAATAGACAAAACTGTTACATTGTTTAGAACACCGAATAAAGTCTGCTAGTCCAACCTTGACCGATTTAATTTTTGCTCATCATTAGAGCCATTGTAAGGAAGTACAGTTCTGTCAGCCATCATAAGACTGGACCTTTGCTGTGAAATGTGCCAGGAACTTCAAGAATTTTCTTTACAAAATTAAAATAAATGAAGTCATTACTTAGAAAACTGAAATGCATGCAAGTCACAGAAAATTGTTATAATGGTTTCTTTTTACAACTGATCAGTGCAACAAAATTTAAGTATGAGTGTAAAATCTGTCTAAATATGTCTAAATAAAAATGAGAAAATAGTTAAGTATTTGTATACATTTTGCATTGGCACACCCACATTACTGTGCCAAAGTCTTAGGTCAACCAAGAAAAAAGTTTGTTAAACTTCTTATCTGGACAGCAAGTGTTTGTTTAGTCATAAGTCAAGTCAAGTCAAGTTGGGGAGCATGCACTGGTACAGCGCGTTGCCACACCCGCCACACAATGAAGCAACTCGGGATCCCGGTTGGCAACCCCCCAGGCCGACATGCACTCCAGTCCCACCATCCGGAAATGACCCTCTATCTGCTGAAGCCAGGTGTTATGTGGGTGACCCCTTGGCCTGGTCCAGCCACTCGGGTCTCCAACAATGAGGATCTTACGAGTCAGATCACCCTCGGGGGAAATGCGCCACATGGCTGTAGTGCTGTAACTGACACTCCCTCACAATGCAGGTAATGTGCCTCATTCGGGACTCCATGAGCAACTGCTCATTCGACACAAAGTCAAACAACGGTACCCATGGATTTTCCGGAGAGACACAGTACCAAAGGAGTCCAGTCTTCATCTCACAATAGCGTCCATGTCTCCTAACCATATAGCAAGACGGGAAGCACCAGGACTCTAAAGACTTGGACTTTCGTCCTTTTGCATAGATATTGGGAGCCACACACCCCTTTCCAGCGACCTCATGACAACCCCATACTCTCCCAATCCATCTACTGACTTTATAGGAAGAGTCACCAGAGACATGAATGTCACTGCCAAGGTAAGTAAACCTCTCAACAAGGTCAATACTCTCTCCGCAAACAGACACACTGCTGTTGGCTGTGCTCAAGAGGTCATTAAAGGCCTGGATCTTGGTTTTTATCCAAGACACTCGCAAGCCCAGACACTCGCTCAGTCTCTCGAGCACCCCGATCATAGCCTCTATTGTAACACTAATTTTAAGTAACATTATAAAATTAACACAAATGAAAATGAAAATTCACATTATAACAACTAACAAGAAATCCAGCATTACAAGTGGCCTCCCTCAAAATGGAAAATGTCAATACGCTGCTGTAGCGTTTTTTAAATAGTCCTACGGTAAATTCTTCCACGCTTCTTGTAGGATTGTCCATGACTCTTCTTTTGACTTTGCCAGCTTTTGTTCTTTTCCCTATCTAAGTAACATCACCCAGCTTCAGGAAGGCTCTGAAGTGCCTAATCTAGTACTACTGGTGTTCCATTTTCATACTTTGACTCCATGTAGGTCTTAAATGTGTCTAAAACTGTTTTTATCATGATGAAAAATTAATTTGTTCCAATATGTAATTTTCCACAAAGGTACAGCATTATAAATTAAAATTTCTCAATATGTCTCAGCATCCATCATTCCATTGGTTGTGACAAGAACCCCTACTACCATTGGCTGAAATGCAAGCAACCCCAAGCTTTACAGAAGGCCGCAGAAAAGGAATCAAAGTACTTCTTGATAACTCTTTTTCTGACATACTGAACCAAAAATGTAAAATGATGACTTCAAAAGATTTTCTGCCACTAGTCACTCAATGCTTTACAGTGTTTAAGTTCTACTAGGAAACACTAGGATCTCCAATCCTCACAAGATCAAGGTCCCAGCCAAAGCAGTCTGCAAGCTAGTTGTGCTGCATCTGCTTAACATGCAGCATATGCTAGAGCTGTCATTCTTCTCTTTTCTATCATGTAATTCGATTCTGCAATTTGCTTCATGCTCATCAGATGTTGCTGCACTTCTTTTTTTTCCAGACATGTCACAGTCTCAATCAGTTTGTCTATGTAGTTTGAGATAAGAAAGACACAAACCCCAATTCTTCACTGCTAGCCACATTTTTTTTGATTGCTGATGCATACCACGTCATAAGCTTTCGATTAAGACCAAGATTAAGGTTCTAGCCTCAGTGGGTAATAAGTAATCATGTGACAGACATGCATATTGTTGAATTTGGGCTTTTGAGTTACACAAAAGAGAGACAGGAAAGAACTGAGAAGAAAGACTTTATTCTGACACATATACACTTCAACTAACAGTACTCAGGCTTTATTCGATATTTATTTGAACTCACAGCAAACAGGACAATTTCATAGTTTGTCTGCCTTGCTCCGGCTTTATTCTTGAGATGAAAAGAACTTGAAGCTGTCTTGCTTGGCGAGATTCAGCTATAGAGAAACAGGTGCACTGCCTGGGACAGAGTCGGATGCGATCTGCACAGGACAGAGAAAGAAGAAAGAAGCAGGTGAGAAAGCTGACTTTAAAGCCTCAAAGCAACAGGCGATAGTTGCAACACATCCTGTAGATCAAGCTCTTAAGAAATTAGAGTGTGTGTCTTCTGTATTTAAAAGCTGTTTGAAAGATTATTTTCATTGCGGCTGAACTGGCCCCAGGGAACATGCCACACCATGATCAGTTTCAAAATCATTATTATTATTATTATTATTTATAGAGAGAGAGAGAGAGAGTGCTTGTCAAGCTTGGGTCACAGAGTTGCACAGGAGACTGGGAAAGGGACCAGGTTTCCAAGGTATAACATCTTTATTGCTGAACTGGCAGGAACAGACAAAAGAGTTTATTCAGAAGGGGATTCTCATCAGCAGACAAGCGCACAGGTTGCAACTGACAAACGCGGTGGTCTGGCTTCCCTCTCCAGGTCAAAAGAACACAAAGTCTTCTTCATCAAGCGAGTTCAGGGGCTCAGAAGCAGAGACTGGAGCAGATGCAGTCTAAGGGAGAAAGGACAGGAGAGTGAGCAGTTAGGTTGGCCGGGGCTCAGTCTTTTAAATGTACTAAACCTTGTGTGAGAAGCATGTTGTGCGGTAGGCCTGTAAGCCAGCAGCTGATCCCGCAAAGGGGACACGTAAGAGTGTGTTTGTTTGTCACTGAAATGCTGTTTTTAAGAGGGAGTTTCTGAAAGGCAGCTGTGTTGCTTTGCCATAGGTTTACTGTTTAACAGAGAGACAGCTCACATTTAAGAATGTAAGAGCATTCAGCTGGTGGCGCTATGTGGAAGGAAAAACGGAGCAGGGGAGGTACTGAACTGCCTATGTGCGATGGTCGCCTCCGTTAATAGGCAGCTAACTGGTGGCAACACTGGTCACTATATTATATATATATAGAAGCGAAGGTCTATGCTACAGCTTGCATTGTTATAGCAAAAAGCACACAATGGGAGAAAATAAATCACGCATCTTAAAATATTCCTGAGCTTTCAATACATACCAGGTGTCATTATCAGAGGAAAATGATTAGACATACAGGAATCAAAGGTATTATCTCTTTATTATAAAAGGAAATACTGAGACGAGACATTTTCAAAGAGATAATTTCAAGTCCCACAAGACGAGAATTTGGCCATGAGATTTTTTCAAGTCACACCCTCCTCTCAACCATATTCAACCACACACACAGCCCTCTCACCTCTCATTCGTGTGAATGCTTTTGACAGACACAGTTCCTGCTCTCTCAGCTCTTATAAATGTTTACGTTTTCCTCACTTTAAGTTCTCATGAAAAGAAGACTTATTATGTCCAAATCTTATTGAAGAATTTTATCCCCAAGGGTTATCAACAGAAGAAATAAGTACATGGGCACCGAGAAACAATGAAGTCAAACGAATTGACGCGAAAATTGTTGATCGGTTACACAGCAAATTGGTTAATTGCGTATCAATAGACTAGGCTGAAACAGTTGGTGGTGATTGTGCTAAACATGAAAACAATTACCCATAGAATATCTACAACTATTAACACCATCCTATCTTCCACCGCCCAAATTACTGTTGAAAGAAGGATGTATCCAAGAAAGGTAATGTTGTACATCTCCCATGGATAACGTTAGACACCAAAGAAGATCTTGATATTCCATTCATTTAAAACGTTAACAGTTTCCTGTTAGAATAGCTTTTGCAAAGACAATTAACAAATCACAGGGGCAAACATTCAAAAAAGTCGGTTCATTTATTAGTGAGAAAGAAACGATATTCACTAACGGGCAGTTAAACGTTGCATTGTCACAATGTAAGTCCAAACTCAGAATCAAAATTCAATGCGATATTGACGAAAAATTAATTCAAATAATTGTTTTTACTGAAACCGGGTCTCAGTGGCTTTCAAACCCCAAAACACGCTACGCCAAAGATTGGTCCATCCCAAGGATCGGGTCCCACGGCACAAACAGAGTAACATAGTTTACGCAGTTAAGTGCCAGGAGGAGTGCCGTGAATTGTACATCGGGGAAACCAAGCAGCCACTGGCTAAGCGCATGTCACAACACAGTAGAGCTTCCTCGTCAGGCCAGGACTCCGCAGTCTATTTACATCTACAGGATAGTGGTCACTCCTTTAAAGATGAAGAGGTGCACATCCTGGACAGGGAGGAGCGCTGGTTTGAGAGAGGAATCAAGGAGGCCATTTACGTGAAAAAGGAACGACCATCTCTGAACAGAGGAGGGGGCCTAAGGGTACATCTGTCGCAATCTTACAATGCTGTGATTGCAGCCATTCCTCAACCCTCTATGAATGGTTCACACGTCTACTAATCAGTGGACATTTGCATATCACTGATCAACTGGCCCTTTGTCAATGGTGCTAGTCTCTGTGATTAAGCAAAGGTACTGTTTATAAGGTTGGGGAAACCTGCAGTCAATTGAGACTGAGGAAGAGACTTGGATAAGTCTCGAAATATTTCTCCCACTTAAAAACTTTGTCCAGATGAACAGAATCAAATTTCTAGGAAAGCATTGTGACATTCTTGTAAATGTGTTGCTAGTGTTTTACATGTTTATCCCAGGTAAAGAGCTGGGCATGCACTGCATGGTATACCGTATACTGCGTTTCGTGTCTTTGATGCAGATTTCTAGCTTTTGGCATTAAAAATGACTGTCCGTAGAGTGTTTCCCAGTTTATGTGCAACTTTAATGCCTGATCAGAAGAGGATGTGCGATGTGGTTTCTGATACACCACGGCGATAAGAAAGACTGTACCAGGTAGCATGGGAGATCAGGTTGGTGAAAATTGTTTGCTGAGATCTCCAGAGTAAGTATTGTTTGATAAATGTCTTGGGGTAGCCGTTTGATGTAAAAAGATGGAACAGATAATGTCTTTCATTCTTTTTGGTTTGCTTTGTATTACAGTGGCTGCATATCTATACTAATAAAAGGCAAAGCCCTCACTGACTCACTCATCACTGATTCTCCAACTTCCCATGTAGGTAGAAGGCTGAAATTTGTTAAGCAGGTTTCATTTCGAAATTCTACGTGTAACGGTCATAACGGTCGACAACGTCCGCCATGTTAAACTTTCGTATGTATGGCCCCATCTTCACGAAATTTGGTAGGCGGTTTCCCTGTGCTAACCGAAACCGATGTACGTACTTATTTCAGAAGCTGTGAGAAAACAGTAAAAAAGAGGCATGTCAGACGTCATCATACATTTTCTGATGCAGCTAGACGGAAACAACTTTGTGACGCCGCCGCCGAATACTTGCAGAAAAATCCACAAGTTCATAGACACACTGTCGCTAAATACTCGCAGGCAAATCCACAAGTTCATAGAGCTTTTGTTTCTAGGTATGATCCCAATAATGAAAAGCGGCTCATACGAAAACAACAAAACAGTACACATTGGATCAATGGATGTTGACTGTGAGTATTGTCAAGCTCATAGGTGGAAATGCGAGTCTCCTGGTTTGTGCTGTAACGGTAGAAAAGTCTCTCTCACTCCTTTACACAAGCTTCCTGACCTTCTTGAAGGCCTGTTAAATGGCGAACATCCTCAAAGTGAGGATTTCTTGAACAACAGTTGAAAGTACAACAGCGCATTTCCAATGAGGTCATTTGACCAAAATCGTTGAGGGAAATTTTATGCCTTCATTTAAAGTCCAGCTACAAGTGTATCACTTGATTGGCAATCTTTTACCTATGCCGACTGAGGAACACAAATTTTTGCAAATTTATTTTGTCTGGGACGATGAAAAGGAAGCACAAATGCAGTGCGCTAATAGGCCGTCCGTCGCTCCGGTCTCTTCATTCCCTTCCTTGCCTCGCCACGGTATTCACATCTCCCTGCTAATAACTGCAGCCTTTTTATTTAATCCACGGCTTCTCCGCTGTTTTTATTGTTCGTTTATTACGATTATAGTTATTGTGTAGGTATTTTAGACTTAGTTTACATTGTTCAGGTACGCATTTCCTTTATTGTTCCAACCGTACCCCCATTAACATGTCTATCGAGGTGATCACCATCGATCAAAGAACTGTCACTTACCGAGTGGTTTCCATGCCCGGAGATGGTGCCTGCCTTTTCCATTCTCTGTGTTACATATTGCACGGCCATATCAGGCTCGCTCTTGATATCCGGAGGAAGATTGTGTCTTATGTATTGAATGACTGCGACAGGTTCAAGGTGTGGACTGATGACGGTACAGGAGATAATTATACTAATTATTATTAGAAAATGAAAAAAAAGCATTATCATTTTTTATACGTTTAGCAAGAAAAGGGACAGTCAGGGAACAGGCCAAATCAGACCAGGGGCTTTTTGATTGAAAAATACATAACTGTAGGCACCATCTTTTTTAAAGGGAGGGGGTTGGCTGCATTGCTCCCCAGTCCTAAAATTGGAAGAGCACTGCTTCCCAATCCTAGAGTGATGTTAGAGATAAATTGTAATTGTAAAAACTGAAATAAAAAGTCCATACTGTATGTGCTTGAGTCTATACATTGATACAGGTTACTTAAAAGAGGATCTATACTTGAACCCTCATCATAATAAGCAGCCTGCAAAATCAGAATCTTAACAAATCAGTGACATAAACCATCCATGAAAATAACCATACTAGCCCAATATGTTAACAAAATTTGAAGCAATTAAAATATCTTATTCTTTAATCATTGATCTATGATTGTTTACTGTGTCTGTTTACTAAGATCACAATATCACCATTCACTCAATACAGAAAGTCATAGAATTTTTCAAATGAGAACTTTTTAGTGAACCAGGATGAGCATGAAGATTGTCATCAATGAATTCATAAATGGTAGTGAAAAGATAATATTTACTAAATTTGGATGTAATTTTAATGTAAACACTATATACTTATATTTTGACTTTGAATTAAATTGTTTTTAGCAATGCAGTCAAAGAGTTGCAATAATATTGTTGTGTTGATTGTTCAGTTTTATTTGTCTGCATTTGTGTCTACTGTGCTACTCCAGCTGAATGATTATTATTGTTATTATTGATGTGGCTGCTGTATCTTAAAAAATAAACACAACAAATACATGTTGAAAAATGTACATAAATCTTGCACAAACATTACGTATAAATCAAGCCTAAATAAATTTAAAAAATACAAAGTGGCTTACAGTGCCTTTCAAAAAATATTCAAAACCTCAGCTATGTTGGTATTAAAGACTACTTCGCCGCTGCAAAGCGCGGGTATTTTGCTAGTTTATTTATAAATACAAGATTCAAGACACTAAGATAAAACCAATGCACAAAGTGATTTGGGGATATATGATGGCAAATGCTGCAAAGAGGATGGCACAACATTCTTGTCTGTGCAGCAGCAATTGAAAGGCAAATAAAATATTAAGTTACAGGTCAAAAATTGTGTAATATAAACCAAGGGATGCTATGCTCCAACTTTACTATGTAAACTTAACAATAGTGACCCTATAGGCATCAAAGTGAGGCCTTATCTGGTCTACCATGTGTGGCTCTAGATTCTGTACAGAGAAGAGCCACCAAGTGAAATCTGAGCCTAAAGGCCAGATGCTACTCTGTGAGGCTAAGAGAATTGAGTCTCTTGTCCTGAGCGATGAAGGGTGTGTGCAGACCTAATCTAGGCATCAATAAACATAACCCAGGAGAATTATTTTAAAAAGTGAAACGCCTACTTGAAAATATAGGTTAAAAATAAGGAGGAGAGCGTTATTGGCAGGAAACCAGAAAGCATTTCTGCATAGAAAGATTTATGAGAATCTGGAACAAAATACAAAGGCATGTAATTGAGAAGTAAAATTGGATACCTTTAGTATCTAGAGTAGATATTTGAGCAGTTTAGCTTCCATCTGACTAAACAAGCTTACTATACCATACCATACTATTTCTAAACCCCCCACTTAATCCTCAACAGGGTCATGTGCTGCTAAAGCCTATTCATCCCAGCAAGCATACAGTAGAGCCCAAGGCAGGAAGAAACCATTTACAAGGTGCCAGCTCAAGCTTGATCAACACAATTTTCTCTCATTTGTTACAGTTGTGTTCTCACACACTCAACAGTCAAAATCTTCATAGATTTTTGAAAACACTTTTGACCAGTCTGAATTAAAATAAGTATGGTTTATTAATGTGGCATGAATCTTACATGTAAATCCCTTGCTGATGGTAGTATCTGGTCCTCAGTGCTTTGTGCTAGTAGCAAAAGCATATGACTAGGATGTTCAGTTTCTTATCAGTAAACTACACAGTAGCCAGCAGGTCAGCACCTGTGTACATGGAGACACTCACAAGGATCTATGCTCCCTTTTGCCCACTTGCTAGTGATCAAAGTCTGATGATGCCACCACTGCAGAGCATCAAATCTCAATTCAGACCCTTTTCATGTGTAGCTCCGAGCTGGTGGAACAAGATGCTCACCTCCATCCAAACTGCTGATTCCTTCTACTGCAGTGTCTGAAAACTCTTCTTCTGTGAATATCTAACTGATAATGGCCTTGATAGGTTCTTGTAACTAAGAAAAGATTAACAAGTTTTGTGTTCTGTTTGGCTTAAAGCTCTTCACTTGTGATAATTAAACTTTGTATCCTTGTCCTGTAACACTTGTTCCTTAACAGTATCCTAGACTGAAGTATACTCGAATATGATGACCTCTTACACAATCAAAACTACAACATGACAATCCCTTGGTTCTCATTCTGTAAACTCAAATGAATACAAAGTGTTTGTTGTGACCTTTATGCCCACAACCCGTGTTTACTGGTTGTTAAGCTAGCAATATGGTAGTGACTGCTCCACAAAATGTCGATGCTCAGTGAAAAACAAAAAGGCATCTAAAAAGACACAGCAATAATTCAGAATAATTAAATAAATTTGTTACGAAAACCATTATCAGAATTAGAATCTACACAAACCAAAAAGTAGGATTGAACAAGTGGACAAAAATAAGATCTAACGTTGCATATTCTTGTGTTCAAATGGCATCATTCTCATTCTCATTGTGGGTAGAGAAATGTCTGAGGTTTCACTAAAATTACAAAATGAATTCACCAATGTATTCACATAACTTCATACACATCTTTCATGACTTAATATAGTGAATTTCATAATTCAATAAAATATTCAATATTTCAATATTTTAATATATTTCTAAACCATCCACTTAATCCTGAGCAGGGTCGTGGGGTGCTGAAGCCTATAAAATATTAATCTTTCTTTCCTAGTCACCTTCCAACTTTATACTCTGTATGTCTTAATATTAAATATTAAGCGTATAAAATAATGTTAATATTTAAAGCCTATAAAATATTAGAGCCCAAAAAACACAAAATGTTATGGTATAAAATACAAGCAAATCCATGCAATGTTTTCACAGAAACATAAAAAAAATCATTGGCAGTTATGCTAAAGATGAACCAAAAAAAGGCCTTATTAACTACAGGCTTTATTCCAATACAATCTGTTTTAAAGCATTTTTTCCAGTCATTAATGTTTTAAAACAGAATAGTCAAATCAGAATAATATAAATGATTGGTAATCATCACTTATCACATAAGCAATACATAAAGAAATTCAAGTTACCACCTCTGCGGTGGGTTGGCACCCTGCCCGGGATTGTTTCCTGCCTTGTGCCCCGTGTTGGCTGGGATTGGCTCCAGCAGACCCCCGTGACCCTGTGTTCGGATTCAGCGGGTTGGAAAATGGATGGATGGAAGTTACCACCTTGGGACTTGCTAGTAGGGTGTTAATCAAGAATTTCAAAAGCACTAAAACAGTGGCATGAACTTATTAGGAAAATGATACAAGTCCATCTTGTCTCCATAAATTGAAGTAGACTACAAAGGAGGCTATGGAGCATCTCTGCAGTTTTACACTGTTATGTTAAATCCATTTAAATCTCATGGTCACCAACTTTTTTTTTTTATTATTGCCCTAACTGTAAAAATGAACATTTTCAGGCGAGTAGCTATTTTTTATAACCATTCCCTTTGTTATGTAGGGCAAAACACTTCTCCCTCTTTTGGACTGAATGTTCTCTTTTCTCTGCCATGATAATGGTTGGCTAAATAAATTTGGTTCTGTGTCTCCACACATTTGTATCCCAGTTAATCAGGAAGTCATTGATTTCAGCTGGAAAGTTACATGGGAAACATGCTTCAGTTACATTGTATCACATTAGTTTCCAAGGGTGCCAACAATTGTGGCCCGTGTGTTTCTGTTAAAAAATATTTATTTCTTGATGAGAGCTTCGTTTTTCTCTAAATGAACTTGTTTCAATTAAAAGTCAGAGGTTTCTCATTTTTTTTCAGTGGAAGATGACAGTTCTTCAGGCAACAGCGATTGTTTTTTTGAACCCTTTTTACTAATTTTTACAAGGGGGTGCCAATAATATTGGAGGGCACTGTATATGTAAGACATGTCAGGCAATGCCCCTAAGTCTTAATGAAGAATACATTCATTACTATTATTCTTCATATCAACAGACCCTGAGGATGGGCCCTGATGTGCTGTCACGTTAGAAATGGAATTGGGGACAAAGCGAACTATATTTAATGTTTGAAAAACTAAAATTAAGAGCATAGCTGTAATACAAAACATATTACCTCATGCCAGAATGCAGGTCCCTGGTGTCTCACATAAACTGTATACAATAAGCTTCCAACAATATTATAATGAAAACCACTTCACTGACAGAAACTATTAAAATGAATGGTAGACTAGAAGTCTTGCTTGTCAATCACTCTCCACCCACTCTGGTCTTCTGCAAAAACACCTTGGGAATTTAAAGCTTCAGAAGAGCACCGACTGCAAAGATGAAACAGCAAATTCCAGAACTCTAACAATGCAGTCTTTGAAAGAAGAAAAAAAAAAGGTTTTAATAAAATGTTGAGGAAGCTGAATAAGCACAAGGGCTTGTAACAATGAGCCACTTATCTTAAAGCTAAAAATTATACATAAAAAGGTCCAATTAAAATTTTTTCAAGTTGGATGACAGGTTAACATTTGTAACCAAAATTAATCTCTCTCTTTCCAGGGGACTTTTAAACATTTCATTTTTTAAGCATTACAATATATAGTCAAGAAGTTAGACTTAAATCTACCCTACAAAAGCAAAAAAAGAGTAATAAAAACCTCTAGGATATCATCAAGAAGCGCTACTAGGTTTTTTCCAGTCATTCAGGGTATGAATGAAGACAAAAGACTAATCCTGAATCTACACAAAAGAATTCTTTAAACATTAAAGCAATAAGTAAGTCTGATTACAGTTATTAATTTAAAGTTCTCTAACAAGGACAAAGAGGCATGCAGAGGCCAGTTAAGAACTATTTTTGCACAACTACTGGTTTTCTTTACAGAGTTACCTGTAGATACATGGAACAAGTGACCCTGTTGTGTTACCATGCAGTCCTTCAAACCTAAAACTGATATTACTTGTAGAGGACTGATCGGCCATCTTTGACTAAATGGCCAGTTCTCTTTTAACCTCAGGCTTTCAGGTTACAATATTAGATTACAAATTATCTCAAAACTTTGAGCAAGCCACTTGACCTAGTCCATTGTTACAAACATACATGTTAAAGACGCGCAGATGGAGAACAACAAAGCTGCAGGTCTTTCAAATTGCATGGACAGAGAGTGTTAAAAAATATAAAAAAGCTCTCTTTAAAGCTTGCTCAGATTACTATTCTAAAATATTAGATAACAATAATAAAAATCCTTGGTTACTGTTTAGAACTGTGGCTAATTTAACAAATGGGAATTCAGATCTACAGTGCAAAATACCAACAGACATTAGCAGTACAGACTTTATGAACTTTTTTAATGAGAAAATTAAAAATATAAGATCCTAGATCTCAGCATCACATTGCAAACCATATACTAGCTTGGCAGACCCTGTCTCGCCTTGCAATCAACACTTTAGAAATTTTAATCCTGTAACAGAACAGTAAGTCTTGACTTTAATTTCTAAAATAAAACCTTCTACTTGTTCCCTAAATCCAGTGCCAACAAAATCTGTAAAAAGTGCAATGGATATTCTTGCAGCATCTATTCTTAACATTGTTAATAGTTCATTATTGCATGGCACAGTAACTGATGCACTAAAAGTGTCAGTTATTAAACCATTACTTAAAAAGTCAGATCTAGACCCACACATTCCTAATAATTGCAGACCCATTTCAAATTTACCCTTTCTCTCCAAAATACTTGAAACAGTAGCCGCCAATCAGCTTCAGTCACATCTTACGCATCACAATTTACATGAGAAATTCCAGTCTGGTTTCCGCTCTGGTCATAGTACAGAAACCGCACTAACGCATGTTGTAAACGAAATTCTGATATCCTCTGATGAAGGAAACTCCACTGTAATTATGTTGTTAGACTTAAGCGCAGCTTTGACACCATTGACTGTTCCATTTTATTGCACAGGCTAGAAAATGTCAGGCTTACAGGCAGTGTCCTTACCTGGTTTATTTTATTTATCAAATTGATTATAATACACACATAAATGTGCTGACAGTACTCCATCATTGTACACAAAAGTGAGATATGGTGTCCCACAAGGCTCAGTTCTGGGACCTTTACTGTTTTCACTTTACACTGTGTGCACAATTATTAGGCAAGTTGTATTTTTGGGATTAATTTTAATATGAAACAAATACAGTGCCATCAGTCAATCCATCTATCCTTCCTTTATCCAACCCGCTATATCCTAACTACAGGGTCACGGGGGTCTGCTTGAGCCAATCCCAGCCAACACAGGGCACAAGGCAGGAAACAAACCCCAGGCAGGGCACCAGCCCACCGCAGGGCACACACTAGGGACAATTTACAATCGCCAATGCACCTAACCTGCATGTCTTTGGACAGTGGGAGGAAACCGGAGTACCCGGAGGAAACGCACACAGACACGGGGAGAATATGCAAACTCCACACAGGGAGGACCTGGGAAGCGAACCCGAGTCTCCTAACTGCGAGGCAGCAGTGCTACCCACTGCGCCACCATGCCACTCAGTCAATCCAAAATGTTAATAAACCTGAAACCTGAATGTTATGCAAAGGGAATGTGAGTGTGAACATTATCAAGGAAATATATGTATGTGCACAATTATTAGGCAACTATTAGTGTGCAGAATTATTATGCAACTAAATCAAAAACTTACATTTTCCCGCTCTCCCTTGTTTATTTTAATCTGTTAAAGTGAGAATAGTAAACAAACAACACATAATTTCCAAATAAAAAAATTTCTGGCTTGAAAAAAAAAAAATCAGTGACCAATATAGCCACCCTTCTTTTCAATAACAGCCTTCCATTTATGGAATCTATTAGTTTCTTAATCTGTTGCCGATCAACTTTTTGTGCAGCAGCAACCACAGCCTCCCAGACACTGTTCAGAGAAGTGTACGGTTTTCCTTCCCTGTAAATCTCCTGTTTAAGAAGGGCCCACAAGTTCTCAATAGGGTTTAGGTCAGGTGAGGAAGGGGGCCATGTCATTATTCTGTCATCTTAAAGGCCTTTACTGGCTAGCCACGCAGTGGAGTACTTTGATGCATGTGATGGAGCATTGTCCTGCATAAAAATCATGGTCCTCTTGAAAGATGCTGACTTTTTCCTGTACCACTGCTTGAAGAAAGTGTCTTCTAAAAACTGGCAGTAGGTTTGGGAGTTGAATTTGAGTCCATCTTCAACCTGAAAAGGTCCAACTAGCTCATCTTTAATAATACCAGCCCATACCAGTACCCCACCCTCCACCTTGCTGGCGTCTGAGTCGAAGTGGACCTCTGTGCCCGTTATTGATCCAGCCATGGGCCCATTCATCTGGTCCATCAAGTGTCACTCTCCTCTCATCAGTCCATAAAACCTTTGAAAAATCTGTCTTCAGATACTCCTTGGCCCAGTCTTGACGTTTCAGTTTATGTGTCTTGTTCAGTGGTGGTCGGGTTTCAGCTTTCCTTACCTTGGCCATGTCTCTGAGCACTGAACACCTTGTACTTCTAGGCACTACAGGTAAGTTACAGTTCTGGAACATGACAGCACTAGAGGATGACGGGTACCTGGTTGCTTCACGTTTGATTCTTCTCAAATCTGTGGCAGTTAATTTGCGTCTTTTTTTCTCAACACGTTTCTTGCGACCTTGTTGACTATTTGCAACAAAACGCTTGATGGTTCTATGATCACACTCCAATATCTTAGCAATTTGCAGAGTGCTACATCCCTCTGAAAGACTTTTTACAATTTTTGACTTTTCAGTCAGTTAAATCTCTTTTTTGGCTCATTTTGCCTAGGGAAAAGAAGCTGCCTAATAATTATGCACACCTTAATATAGGGTGTTGGTCTCCTTAGGCCACACCCTCACTCATTACACAAATACATGTTACTTGATATGCTTAAATAAAATAAGCATTCAAATTTATGCAGCTTGGAAATGGAACATATGCATGAAAATTATGATATGGTCAAAATACTCACTTGCCTAATAATTGTGCACACAGTTACATGCTTCCAATGGGATCTAGCATTAGAAAACAATTAATTTTCATTCGTGCGCAGATGACACCCAGTTATACCTTTCATTTAGATCAAATGAAGTTTTTCCAATATTGTCTTTAGTTGTGTTAGTGAATTAAGGAGTGGATGGATAAGAACTACTTGTCTTTAAATACTGATAAAACTGAGATGATAATTATTGGAGGGAATGATGCTTACTGAAACAATATTTTGTCCTCATTTAACTTAGTTGGAATCAAAATTAATTTTACTTAATCAGCCTGCAACCTAGGAGTTTTGATTATAGCATGTCATTTAATGTACATATTACAAAATTGTCTAAGTCATATGTCTTCCACCTTAAAAATGTTGGGAAATTAAGGCGCTTTTTAAATAAGCAGGATTCTGAGAAATTAATTCATGCATTTATTTCTAGTAGGATTGACTACTGCAATTCGGTGTTCACTAGATGTTCAAACTGTTCTTTTTACAGCTTTCAGTTAATCCAAAAATGCTGCTGCAAGAATTATTACAAGAAAATATGAACACAAAACAGTCGTTCTTAAGTCCTTACACTGGCTCCCAGTTAAGTAAAGGGGAGATTTCAAAATCCTCCTTTTAACATATAAAGCCTTAAATGGCCAAGGTCCGGCTTACTTATCTGAACTTATCATGACTTGCATACCAGAACACACATTAAGATCTCAAGATGCCAGTCTGCTTATGATTCTAAGGATTAATAAAATAACAGCGGAAGGTTGACCTTTTAGTTACAGGGCCCCTAAATTGTGGAATGGTCTGCCTGATACTATAAGAGGTGCCCCTTCAATCTCTGCTTTCAAATCCCAGCTCAAGACTCACTACTTCAGTTTAGCATATCCTGACTAAAGTTGCCAATTAACTGTACATAGTGCATCTCTGTTGTTAGTCATTAGCAGTAAAACATAAGTAATATGATAATTATAATTTGTTGCAAACCTCACCTATTCTGTTTCTCTTCTTGGTACTCAAATGTGGCACTTGGTGTCACTGCCCTACTGCCAAGTTGTTTTGCCTGTCTAAAGTAAAGTTATCTCTGATGAAGGATTGCTGGAATCGTCGGGTAGAGGGGTCCTTTCATCGGATTGGCTGGCCCAGTACTGTTTCAGCTGTGGAACAGCCAATAGGGGGAGGCAGCTTGATGGCCGAGGTCTCCAGGACTCTGAACAAATCCAAATCATATTATGTGATATCATCTACTGTTGAATTCTGCTCTGTACTTGTAATATTTCTATTGCACTGTTTTTTTGCATTGAGGACCCCCTTTTTTGACACACACTGCACGTCTAACCTACCTGGAAAGGGGTCTCTCTTTGAACTGCCTTTCCCAATGTTTCTTCCATTTTTTCCCCTACAAGGGTTTTTTTTTTTGGGGGGGGAGTTTTTCATAAACTTCTTAGAAAGTCAAGGCTGGGGGGCTGTCAAAAGGCAGGGCCTGTAACACCCATTGCAGCACTTCATTTGTGACTATGGGCTATATAAAAATAAATTGTATTGTAAAGGTCTTTCATATACTAACACAATACAGTATAAATTTCTCTCCATACATTAGCTGTGAAGATACTATAAAACAGAATGAAGACATATTTTATAATTTTTTCAGACAACTTCCTCCATAGCAACCAAAATGACAATTTTAAAGTAACGCTGTTTTGCAAGATAAGTGAGAAGTGATAATTTATATATTTAGAATTATTTTATTTAAAAGGGACAACACTTGCCAAAAACAAAGTTGGAGAATAAATGTAGATCGATGTGCTAAACATCTAAAACAAAAATATGCAGAAAATACTAAAACAAAACAACAAAAAAATTAGATTATGAATATGTAAATATAACTAGGAAAAAAACAAAACACTTGCAACCATTACCTCTCAGTTGCTTCCTTGATCTCTGCTCTTACAGTATCTTTTTTCCCCCCATGTCTAGGAAAGTCTGCATGTTCACTGGCACATTTAATGTCAAGGGGAAATTATAGTGGACAGCACATAGGAAACACAGTAAGGAAACAGCACCAAAAAATGTAGCAAGTTGTTGAAAAAGTCATCAACTCATAACAGAAAACAGTATTGTTAGCTATGAAATACTAAAAATTTATTTTAGTCACGATAGGCACATGATTTCCCATTTTAACAATGCAATAGTCACTATAGTTCACTTTGTTACAATTTCCAGTATCAAAATCTGGCCATTCTAACTAAAGCCAACATGATCTTGAGTTGAAACCTCCCAAATTTCATCATCTATAGGCACTGATAATGCTGGAAAAGTGTCAGGTGATTTAGTCTCTACACAGTCCTCCTTTGCTGAAGCCATTAGTTTGTTTTCATTGATTACAGTACATTTCAAATCACCTATTAAAGTAGCTTCATCACCAACTTTGACAATATGGTTTGAAAAGTGTTCCACTGAAGGGGTAGCCATTTCATCAAGCCCAAAAAAGTTACTCTGTACAATGTAACGAACACATTGAAGGATTACATTCCTCTCATGCCGAATGTCTCTAGCCAGCAACTGTAAAATAAAAATGTACATGGAAAAAATACAATTAAATTTGGTTTAAGAAATTATTCTTATATATGCTTATGCTGATTTACAAATACAAAACAACTGCAGGAAAGTATATACAAAATAGATAAGTAAATACTATGTACAATTATAAGACTATTTTGAGATAAAAACAGCTTTGCATACTATGTAGCAATGACAATAACTGACAATTTAAATGGTTGTATAATGTTGAAGGCAATGTCTTTAAATTTCTGCCTATCAGCAAATTAACATTTGTTATGAATAAAAGCACATAATGTCATTTCGAGGAGAACAAAAAACTGTCTGTATCAGGATCACTGCTATGATGCAATCACTGTGCAATTCCCTTGCCATATCACTTCTCACTTGTTGTTTGTTAATTACTTTGTGCAAATACTGCAATTCTGCCTCTGTTGAGTCAATGGTTATTAAATCCATGTCGTTCTTAAAGCTCTTGTGCCGTAAGTACACTTTTATTATATTTATCCAGGAGCAAGTCTCTGTAAATCTTTTACAGAGTTTCACTTTTGGTTTTTCAGCAGCTTGTGAAGCAGAAACTCAACAGTACCATAACAGAAATTCAACCTTATACAATCAGATTTGCAGGGTGACAAAATTTAGCAGACCAGTACATGATGCAGAGAAAAAAGCGACCATAGAGTGGGAAACAGTGGACTGCAGGGCATACCTACAGTAATTCAGATTTGCCAATTAACCAAACCCTGCTGTCTGTCCAAGTGAAGTTTACATGGGGGTGAATATGCAAACTCCTGTTGGACAGTGAAAAGACCAAGAAATAAACCAAATCTCCTCGACTTGTGAAGCAAATTACCACTTTAGTTGAAAACAGCAATTAAAGATACAACTACCAACTGTTTTTTCAAGCACATTAGACTCACAATATTTGTAAATAAAAGGTCAAGATGTCTTTTAAGTTTAAATAGCTCATTTCACTCTTAGGACTCCAAAGGATCATTACAGAAGATAAAACAAACAAAAGCCTAAACAGAGCATGTAAGTGGTAGATGTTTCATATTTTCTGCTAGTAATCATTGTCAGTTATATACTTCTTTAGAGCGGCACACAGAGTCACATTGGTTATCACTACTGCCTCACAACTACAGAGGCATGTGTCTGACCACTGTCTAAATGTAATATGCATGTTCTCCTAGTGGCTACATGGGTTTCCTCCAGGTACTATAGGATCCTTTTACAACTCAAAAATGTGAAGATTAAGCCGTAACAACTTTTTTCTTGCATACATTCTGTCAGATAAGCTCCAGCTCCTCACAGCCCACTTTTGGATTTATTACTTAGAGAAAAACGCATAAATGAAAAGCAGGTCTGGGAAATATCTGACAGGAGGCATCAAAGAATCATTTGTATACATTATGAGCTCAATATTTAAAAGATTATTCTTACAATTATAAATATTTTTTGGTTATGCATTTGCTTAAAATGTGAAGAATATGAAAATAAATTAACAACAGAATGCACATAAATATAGCAAAACAGAATAGGGAATCTTGAAACTACATTAACAATCAGTCTGACATCATGACTGTGAGAACAACACTGGACAGGGTGATGGCAACCTACATGAACATGAAGATTCTTAACTACCTAATATTCATTTCTGAAATGTTAAAATTACATTTTAAGACAAACACCAACCATTTCTAGTAAAGTAGGGTGTCTTTTTATTGGATGCTGCTGGGCTTTTCTCCCCATTTTCCTTGGGCAAAACCTGGGCCCTTTTTTAAATACAGCTCCTGATTCCTGATATTTTCTTTGTATATTAACATCTTGGTGCTCATGTGGTAGAACATTTTTGGACCTCAAAGGTGCATTCCTCAAAATAGTCTGATTTTCTTCCAAAACTTTAGATATATTTCTCAATGGCAGTTCTAAAAGGAAAAAAAAAAGTCCAGTCAGAAATTCTTGTGAATTTTTCTTACAAATCACATAGCTACTCAGGGTCACAAAATATTTAAAGCAACAAGAGAAGGTCGCTAATATAACTCATGGAAAAGGCAAGTTTTGTACACTCCTAAGAAACTAACTTTAATTATGGGACTTAAAACAAAAGAAAGAGAAAAGGCTGTTAAGTGTTATTTTGCAATAACCATATTGAAGTGCTACAACAACTAATCGATACAACAGAACAAAAACAAAGCACATATATTTCTTCTTTTTTTTCCTTTGAAAAATCAAAAAATTGCTGCTTTTTAGGAATTTTTTCCATTATAAAAAAAAAAAATCTTAGCACTCTATTACCTTCAGGCACTTCATTGCTTTCACTCTCTGAGCTGCTTGCATAATTAGCAACAAGGGCGCCTAACCCTGAAGTCATCAGCTTTGGGACCACTGTAAGCCCTTCTTTTTTGTCTTTGTGATCTTCATCCTTGTCTGACTCTTCAAAGATTATATAAAAAAAAGAAATATTTTAACACTTATTCATTGAGTTAAGTCCTGATACTAGAGTTCTAAAACATCATTCAGTTTAAAAACTTGGTTCTATTGGTTACAGACACTAAAACCTATCACAAGAGTGTTAAGATGACTACATATCTGTTCTCTGAAAACCTTATTCTTTTACAGGAGCCAACCCTAGATGGGACACAAGTCCAATTTGGACACAAATACATGTGCATTCCTTGAGTGGCAGTCAAGTGGCGGCAATAACATCTGTGCCAACATGTTATGAGGGGAACTGATAAGCATATCCTAAGTAAGTAGTGCCACAACAACTAATCAATGTCATCAGTAATAATCCGCCAATAAAAACACTTGCTAATAAATTTTGTCATCGATCAGATGATTTTTTACACTTTTCGTATGTCACTCCATTGACCAAGAATAACATCAGTCACATTTTGAGATATAGTGGAAACCCAGGACGTAACTATGGAGGTCAAAGACTTAAAAAGTGTGGAATCATTTAAATCTTCACATCTGGTAGGAAATATATGCCTTCTAAGAGCTTTAAAAACAATATCACTTGCCATGGGAGCACCTGAAAGAAAAACCCTGAGTAATGGTGATATTTCTTTCACTAATACTAACACTCGGGGATAATCCAGCAACACACTCAATGTCACTTTCTGTTTCTACTACTAGCGCAAAATCCTCCACCAACAGTGCAGGATTTAGGTCAACAATATACAAAGCAACTTCTGCAGAGAATTGTTTTATGGATACTGACAACCAATATGATTATATCTGCCAGATGCTAGTAAACAATTAATTCTAGGCAGCTTCTGTCAATGCTCAACAATGGTTTCAACCCTTTTCTCTTTGATGTCAAGTGTTGTTGGTAAAAGCTTTGAACGTGTAAATCTAGACTTTACAGATAGCAGCAAGACTCGTTGCTATGCACTTCACTGGGCAAATGTAATGTTACAGTATACCTGTACTATTGATACGAAAAACAGCACTGCATGAAGAATAAAACACAATGCTCAAGCACAAGTTAAGAACCTCCTATTAATTAATCAAAACAATAATTAAGCAACTAATCAGTTATCAAAAATAGATCTTGGTCATTCACAGCTTGAACTTACTAGGACTGCAACTGTGTTGCCACTTTGCTTTACTCATGCAAATCATTCAACCTTCTTCAGAGATACTAAAGTAGGACATTTTTAACTGTTATCAAGTTCATCTATCAAGTATGAAGAACTTGCACAGAAAAATATTTTTCAAACTTCTAGTATGTCTTTCAATGTATGCAGTTATGCATATAATTTAAACCTTTTTAATTTCAAAATTCAAATTTCCCCAAAGATTGTAAAAGAACAGAATCAAGTTAACAGAACCTGAGTAGTAAGCCAATCCATAAAAAAAGCAGTAAATCTAAATACAAAAGGCACATAGCTACCCCAGATTTCTTCCAAAATCAAGTTCCAATGGATATTTTTACTATTTGCTCTGAAATTAAGACCTGCAATAAATTCCCTGTTAAATCTGATAAACCTCAAACTAAAGCCAGCCATATCTTATGAAGGGAAGAAATACCAGATAAGAAAGCCAGACAGTAAGTAAAATGTACACACATGTACAATACAACCTTTGGACAAAATACATAAGAACAAACAAAGAAAAAAAATACATCCAAAAAATATGGGTAACCTTTATCTAACCAAGGACCAAACAATCTCGAAAATCGACAACATAGTAAATGTTACAGAAATCAAGCATATTATGTCCACACATACTTATATCAAAACATTTATCACAGATGTGATAAATGTTTCTTATGGTAAGTAAGTACTAATAAAAACATAGTGGGATAGAAACAATATAAACATCTAGATTAAATCACCATAAATTAAGTCTTTTTAAAGGAAAAGGGAAATCTGAATGATCCTTTTGCTGTTACTGCTATGCAATTGTTATATTGTGTTTTGTAAAAGCTTTACTGTAGACTGTCTTAAGTATCCTAGCAACATTAGATCTCTGCAACGATATAATTCTATAATGGATGAAAACTGCCTAACTGCCCTGAGCATCACAAGAATAACTTGAAATATTCTTAATGTAGCTATCTATATTATATTTTACTCCAGATTTTCTTTTAAAATTGGCACAATGCATCATTCTAAACCATTTACTTAGAATGGAGTACAAAACAAAGGACAATGCTTGCAAGGAGGCAATGAGAGAGAGAGACAGAGAAAAGCATTGGTATGTGCTTGGTTGTGCTTCTCTGTACTTGTGTTGGTGGGGGCAGACTTTCCGAAATAAATCCTCTTGTTCATTTTATACTTGTGTCTAAGCCTTTGCACCAGGTGTTTGGGGAGCTGGAGCACCCCAAACAATGTACATTGTGTACATTTATCATATACTAATTGAAGCCAAAAGAACATTAAGAACAAAATAATACAAAAATATAGAAAATAATTACATATTAGTTAGATATTTACTTCTAGGATCATATATAACAATCATATTTTATGTCTTTTAAATTGTTTGCATTTTTCTTGAACAGGTAAAAACAGCTATTTAGCTTAGACACCAAACAATAAAAAAACATCATAACCCGGTGCCTCTACCCTTTCAGACTTTCTTCAACTTATAACAAAAACCAACAAAAAGATCTATCATGTTCAGTCTAATAAATACAAAAATTAATACATAATATGAAATGAAGGCAAATACCTTCTTACATTTCTTTATATTAGGGCTGTCAAAGTTAACACATTAACAAATGCTATTTATGTATAACTTGTTTTTCCCTTAATCATGTTATTTGACAACCCCTGCTATCTAGGCCAATGGTTTTCAAATGAGGGACTATGGCCTGTGAAGGCTAGTTTTATTTAAAAAATTCCACTTTTAAAGACTGACTTTAAAATTGTCTAGTTTTAAAATAAACATACAAGTAACCAGTGCTTCAAGAAAGCTGATTAAAAAGCATTTGGTGTGCAGAAGAAAAACTGAAAGACATATATAATCAATCCCAAAACTCTCTGTAATAACTTGTTAAAATCTCTAAATAGAATAGCAGGGGAGAGGTGGGAGTTAAGAAATCTCACTTTTAGTTATGCCTGGTAAGTGTTCAGTACTTAACAATTTAAGACAATATGGATACTTCAAAATAGTTTAATTCCTTGAGGTGCTTTCCCCAAGGAAAAAAGTCTGAAGACCCCTGGCCTAGAGATATCATTTTAGATTTGATCACATATGTGCCAAAATAGTCTGCTGTAGTTAAGCATTTGATTTAATTAATAGGCCTACTATTAAAACAAGTCTAGCTGTGTAACTACTGTTAGCAGTAACCGAGATTTGAGAAAGACAAAAATTATGGTAACTTTTGATTTAAAATTTTCCCAAAAGATTTAAAGCACAAAATTGTTGATACTTGTTTAAATTTGCCTGCACTAAGTTTATATCACTAAAGTACAACATCTTTGGCTTATCAGTTAAGAGCAAAACATTCATGATACTGCAGTTAAAATCTTTAACGTCAGGAAGCAATATCTGCTGCAGAATGCAATCTATGAATGTACAACTCGCGTCAATGAATGAAGCACTACCACTAATTATTGCAAAATGGATTGCATCAGACTACAGACCTCTAAATGTAGCTGGATACATCATTCAATGACAATTAGTTAATTCTTACAAATTACCTTCACATGGGACAAATATCAAGGATTTATATGAAAGACAAGTCTTTGAAGTTTGAGCAGCTTAAGAAGTTGTGTAGCCTTAATCGGGAAATAATGAATGTTGCTGGTTAAACATTTGATTAATCGCAATTAATCAAGTGCCATTTTGTGATTAATCGTGATTAAAAATTAAAATAATCTGACAACCTTACTTTATATTTATATTTACACCCATACATACACACAAATACACACACAAGAAATCTGAGCAATTAGAAATTATATACAGTATTTAAGAAACAGTGAAGAACAAATTTTTAAAATACATTACAGGATGCTTAGAATAAATATTGGAATAAATGCTTAATGAAGAAATGTAGCCTAAAGAATCCACTGTTAGCTGAACTCACTGCTTATAGTGTGTTTACAGCTGTAGGTACCCAGTAAGAGAGTACAGTACAAAATCAAAGCAGTCCTAAGAGAGGACACCTAAATGTTGCCAAACATGGAGTAGTTCAGACGGCCATAGAAAGCTCACACCACAGATTAGGAGCAAGCAGTCACAAATATTGCCCATTTTCAGCATGTTTCCTGGGATGAGGAACAGTTGGTAGACAGACTGAACCAAGGATATATGTACTGACAAGAAACTGGCCCAACTTAAATGCTGGAACATGTACTGTAGGTTAGCATTTCTGAACTAGATCCTAGCCAGCAACAACCAACTGGAGAAAAACAGAAACAGTGCACAGTGGATAAAGTATGGAACAGAATACAGTAGTTGAGCAGCTGCATTCTTTTTCAGGTATGGATTTTTGTGAGCAGTTGTAACATGTACGTGGCGACACTGCACAGAATAAGCATGGGGGCCAACAGAGTGATCAGTCAACATCACCTTGAAGAACACCACTCAGTGTTCACAGAAAAGCTCTCCTGGGCTGGATGATAGAGCTCTCCATTTAGTTCATGCTGTAAAACACTCGCTTCTGAGATCATTTCTCACTATAAGCAGTACACCACAGTGCAAATCTTTAAACTGAAGTACTTTGTGGTGCAAGCTCACAGCTATTTCTAACAGTAAAGAGTTGCAGAAGTACAATTAAAAGTGAATGAGGAGTTAGGGAAGTTGACAATAAATGGTATGTGCAGTGAAAGGATGGAGAGATCTTGTGCACGTTGTGGAAAAAAACAAAGCAAAAGGACAAAGGGCCAATAAGCAAATGTGTTGCATAAAATACAAAATCTCCTAATCCAGGGCAACTTCTAATTATGAATTCCATTCATTTTAGAGCTTGTAAGATAAATTATAAATATGGCACTTCCTCCAGATCAACTGCCCTGAGTACATGATATTTTGAATTAGCTGCACTATAATATCAAGCATAGATGATAATCTCCATTACTACAATATGGTATAAGGGACTTTGTGTATTTACATTAAAATACCCTGTTGCAATGGATAAAAAATATACAAACCCAAACATGATTACTGCATTGAGCTTTTATACTGAAGTGTCTTGTCTATCTATCGGTCTTCAGTGTGAGTGTGTTTGTGTGTGCGACAGAATTAATGCTGAGTCAATGGTCGATGACATTGTCCATCGCCATCTAACAAGACACACCATTGACGTAAATAAACACAGTCGATTGGCTCAAAATATTTGAATATTTGCAGAAATTTACCCAAAGCTTCAAACGGAGGCCATTTTTTTTTTTTTTTAAATCTTGGGTGCCAACAAAACAACTAGGTCTCCATTTCTCCAAAAACCCTGGCAATGGTATCATCATCGTCAGTGTTATGAAATGACGATGTGACCATGCAAACTTTTAAGACATCTCTCAGCCCTTCTCTGAATGTACCTCCAATAGGTTAGCTGTCCCAGCTCTGATTTCCAGCTTAATAATCAGTGCTGCCCAGTCATGATCTAGCCCCCACATCACTGAACTGGATTAAACAAGTTTTCACAAAGAAGGATGGATGCATAAAAAGTAGTAATTTTTGTACACAAGAAGGAAGGAACAAGCCCTGTACACGATTCCAGTCTATTGTATGGTTCAAAATGCTAGTTTAAGATCAGCAATCATCTTAATTAGCATGTTTTTGTAATGTAGAAGGAAAAGCAAAGAACACAGGTAGAACTTACAAAATCCACAGAGGTTTTACCAGGGCTGGAATATGAAGCAAGGTACATACATACATACATACTGTACATACATACTTATAAATAAGAAGTGGTATCTATTGCTTTGCAAAGCTGCACAACATGTAAATAAATAAAACGCTATAATGTCTTGAAAAACATTCAAACCTCAAAATACAAATTTTGAAGTGTCTAAGTACGTAAGGGTGAACTGATGCACAAATACAGAATTGATAATCCGGATTCATAAATAATATGTAAATTAAAGAACAGAAATAATGTGAGCTTTAAAGGTATAATTTTCAAAATGGCTACTGATAAGTAGTCTAGACCCATTGTCCAATCATCAATGTGAGTTGTAAGCATTATTCTTGGTTGCTTAAACCAACTCCTAGCTTGGACATAATTTCAAATAAGTTAAAATGATCTCATTTATTCCCTCTATATTTCTACTTTTGTTTTACCTTGACTGATTTTAAAGTAAATTGTTGTACTATTATTTGTTTGATTTAGTAGTACAGTAATCCCTCCTCCATCGCGGGGGTTGCGTTCCAGAGCCACCCGCGAAATAAGAAAATCCGTGAAGTAGAAACCATATGTTTATATGGTTATTTTTATATTGTCATGCTTGGGTCACAGATTTGTGCAGAAACACAGGAGGTTGTAGAGAGACAGGAACGTTATTCAAACACTGCAAACAAACATTTGTCTCTTTTTCAAAAGTTTAAACTGTGCTCCATGACAAGACAGAGATGACAGTTCCGTCTCACAATTAAAAGAATGCAAACATATCTTCCTCTTCAAAGGAGTGCGTGTCAGGAGCAATGACTGTCACAGAGATAGAGAGAAAAGCAAACAAATCAATAGGGCTGTTTGGCTTTTAAGTATGCGAAGCACCGCGGCACAAAGCTGTTGAAGGCGGCAGCTCACACCCCCTCCGTCAAGAGCAGACAAAGAGAGAGAGAGAGAGATAGAGAGAGACAGAGTTTGTTTTTCAATCAAAAATCAATACGTGCCCTTCGAGCTTTTAAGTATGCGAAGCACCGTGCAGCATGTCGTTTCAGGAAGCAGCTGCACAAAAGATAGCAACGTGAAGATAATCTTTCAGCATTTTTAGACGAGCGTCCGTATCGTCTAGGTGTGCGAACAGCCCCCCTGCTCAATCCCCCTAAGTCAGGATCAGAGAAAGTGAGCGCAAGAGAGAGAGAAAAGTAAGCTGGGTAGCTTCTCAGCCATCTGCCAATAGCGTCCCTTGTATGAAATCAACTGGGCAAACCAACTGAGGAAGCATGTACCAGAAATTAAAAGACCCATTGTCCGCAGAAATTCGCGAACCAGCAAAAAATCCGCGATATATATTTAAATATGCTTACATATAAAATCCGCGATGGAGTGAAGCCACGAAAGGCGAAGCGCGATATAGCGAGGGATTACTGTATGCTATTGTAATATTCTGCTTCTCAAAAAATATATATAAAAAAAAAAATTCAGAAATGTTACCAAGAAAGATTCATAATCTTCAAGCCATGTTTAGAATACACAGGGCAATGTTGTAACACACAAAAAAAAAATTACACAAAAGTTTTTGATGTGGCCTGCCCATCTAATACATGGCACAGTTTTTTTTAGGTCCACCATGCCATGTTGTTAATCGGTGCCCTAGGCACTCTTTGTAGTCTGTCATATTTCTTTTTTTGTTGTCTCGTAGGTCTTATGAGGATTTAACCTACATTTTACGTACAATTTACTGTCATCAACTCGTATTTAAGTTTAACATCACTAACTCTGGATTTCTGGGTTGGACATAATCAAATCTTCAAGCGATGCTCAACAGAAAACAGTCCCTTTAAATATAATTAAATCTATTTTGATTAGAACTCGGACAATAATTGTTATCTTAATGAAAACATTAATGTTACTATTGGGTTATTCAGTTTTAATTGAACAAATGTTTAAAAAAAAAACAAACAAAAAAAAAAACATTTTGCATCACCAGTTTCGATTTTGATGAAACTTGGCATATGAATTACACCTACCTTCCTCAGTGCAAAAATACTTTATTTAAAAAAATCCTCTTGCAAAATTGGCATTTTTCTTTACAATGGACTGCATAAACATGATAATTTAGAATGTCTTCTTTTAAGTTGTAACTTTTTTCCTGAACAAGTTCACTGAAACATCATAACAAAGGTCATTTCTCTTTCTCATTGTCCATGTTCTGAAGCTCATATTAAAAAACACTTTAACATTCATTCTTACCGGGCTCACTAGTGGCAAACATCCCAAGAGGGTCAGTGTCCCTTGCAGTGTTTGCCTGTGCTGTATCCTCCTGACTCGCTGTTGTCTGAGAATCATTACAATTACTCAGTTGATTCTTTGACATTTCCCATTTCCTAAATTTACCATAGCCCTTGTGATTTCCATGCCAGTCCCTTGATGTTTTCCATTTTCTCGTTTTCTTCATTTTTCTGTGAAAAAAAAAAAAATGTCCCTCAGAGGAATGTACAACTATTTTTCACACTAATATATATTTTAACAATGTATGGGAATTATGATTTAAATTTTAGTAAAACATTTTATATTGGTAAAAGGGGATATACAGGAGTAGTCAAAATCAGCAACAACATCTAGAGATCAAACAAAAATCAGTTTCAGCTTAAGGGATGATTATTAGAGGGAGCATAAAAAATGTTACATTAATAATCTTTTAATATACACACAAGTGCAATGTAAGATTATTGTATAATGCAAGGCTTTCATGAGCTGCACAATCTTTATGGATTTTCAAAAACTTAATGCACAGCAAATTACATAAAAGGTATGATCAACCCATTTAAGGAAATGAAACTATATATATTAAACTCCAGCTCTATAGGGCAATGTTTTATTTTGCAGAATGTTACAATGACCCCTAACAACCTCATACATCAACTGTTTATTTGAACTTATGCTAATTCAGATCCAAACAAATATGTTTTGTAAATTAAATCCATCCATTTTCCAACCCGCTGAATCCGAACACAGCGTCACGGGGGTCTGCTGGAGCCAATCCTAGCCAACACAGGGCGCAAGGCAGGAACCAATCCTAGGGTGGCGCGCCAACCAACCGCAGGACACACACACACTCCCCAAGCACACACTATGGCCAATTTAGAATCACCAATCCACCTAACCTGCATGTCTTTGGACTGAGGGAGGAAACCGTAGCACCCGGAGGAAACCGAGACAGCCATGGGGAGAACATGCAAACTCCACGCAGGGAGGACCCGGGAAGATAACCCGGGTCTCCTTACTGCGAGGCAGCAGTGCTACCACTGCGCCACTGTACCACCCTAAGATTTTGTAAATTCAGCTGTATATTAATAGTTATTTCAGAAACCAAACATGCTACTAACAGGAGTCTTTACACATCTGTGCAGAATCTACTGGTGGTGATGAAAATTACAATATGTAAAATAACAATTGCAAACCAGGGCTGGCACCAAAATAAATTTAGCAAGGTGGTGGGTGACAAAAACGACAATCGCTATAAAGCCCAAATTATTTTCAAATCACAAAAAAATGTCTCAGAGTGCATAAGCTATAGATTCTGTACGACAGCAAGCAGCAGAATTGCAACCAAGAGGTAGGTTGCATCAACTAAAACTTTGTAAAGTGTCACAGGTAGTTTTTGCTTTTCATTTGCTTTTTCAACATTTACACACACTACAATTAATAAAAGATAACTGAACAAAAGCAAAATGATTTGGGCTAATCACAAGGCACCAGTGCATTTCACAGGCACAAAAATGCTCTATCAGCTTTATAAGAGCAGGTGTAGCAACAGGGAAGTACATTGATGCACATACCCATATTCACATACTGCCCAATTAAGAGAGTTACCTAATAACATAAAATGCATGCCTTGGAATGTGTAAGGAAAGTAATACCCCCCTGAAAGAAAACCCAGGGAAAATATTTTGTTTAAACTTTTTTTTTTCTTTTTGAATGAAAATGTAAAATGCCTTTTTAAACTTTATGCTTACCAAGATGAATTCCAAAAATTTAAAAGTGATAACAAGTTTGATTAAAAAAAGCCATCTTTTTAAAATAAACAAAAAATATGACATGGAGATAAGAATAAAAAATGTAGAAAAACATCTACAATAGTGTTTGTATGTTATAATGATTATGTATGTTATAATGATTTACAGCAGTATTCAGTACTGAAAATGGATACTGCTTAAAGTTAAAGGTAATAATACCCAAAAAAAAAAAAAAAAGTGTGGACTGTGGACAATGCGAGCCTTATAGACAGCAAAATCAATTTAAAGAAGAAAACAGTCCTGTCGTGCTTCTACTTCAGTCAGTTTCTTGTTATCTTTTAGCTCCCAATGAGCTTCTTTTCATTCAAATTTTTAAGTTTGTGCATTTAACCATTAGCACAGAGTTTCACATTTCATGTGCACTTGCCCATTTAGAAACTGGCTTGTTGTGTTGAGTTGCATGGCTTTCTCCATCTCTCTGGTTTATAATGTCCGTTTTATCCTGTGATGTGCTTATTAAATAAATGGGTAACATGATTTAAAAATTAACCCTGTCTTCATTTCTCAAAACACACTTGGACTGGTTTCAAATGGCAGTCATCTCTTCATTCCATCAACTTCTACTTATGCATTACCTAAACAGCTGCTTTAACTAAGAACTACCTTATTTCCATATTATTGGTTCCAGATATACATATATTCAGATGTTTAATATTGATAAGCTTGACTGTTGTGTTGTGCTTGATGTAACTGTAGGTTCAGTGTTTTAGGACCACTCACCCTACATTTATAGAGCATTGCTCAAGTCATTTGTGCCGACAGTGATATCAGCATCTCACTGTTGCCAAGATAGTAAATTAAATTTTCTTGAGTAAGAGTTAAAACACTACAGAGGAAGCATCTAAATCTATGGATTACACTTTTCTTTAAGATGTTAGCAGCTTAGGAGAACCTATCAGAAACACATTTGAGACTTATATGTCCAAGTTCATTTAACCTTGGCTTCAATGAGACTAACAGCAAAGCGCTGCGCTGTGAACATTCAAACTACTCGTTAGCCATTGGAAACGTGTTGTTTACACCGAATAATTTTCAAATTGCCTTTACTTCTTCATTTACCTCATATTTAACTAAAACTTTAAAAACATAATTGTAACACACAAAAATATGAAGGCTTTTGTGGGCAAAAAAAAATCTTGTTATGACCTTTCCCTTTAGAAAGCTTCATTCATCTTAAATTATAACTTGGGTTTAGTCTATGATCACCCTATAAATCAAAGTTTTAGTTCAAAATACTTCAGTTCACTATTCAGTAAATTTCACCTGCTTTCTGTCCAGAAAAACCTAAGTCTCCTGCCCTATCAAAAAGAAAACATAACTTATTTTCACTGGACTAGGGACTGTTCAATAAGAACACACTCGTATATTCTAAGTTTCTTTATTTAGTCATGTTTACACAAGAAAATATGAAATAAGAATAAAAATACACCCATATACTTTGTCTCATCGTTTACTTTATTGCAAACTTCAAATCTAAATTACACTTAATACACTTTTAATATTTCCTTTTAAATGTCATTTTAATATTTAAAAGGAAAAAAAACAAATTATACTAGCGACAGACAAAATACAGTTTTACCGTGCAATCTTTATCTAGTTATTTTAATTACTTGCTATATTACCCAATTAAAATGTTACCACACTGAAAGCTATTTTCAATAGGAATTGAAAGGCTATACAAAAAAAAAATAATAAGATACCCAAACTGTGGTGTTTCCAAGACGTCTCCTCGTTCCAATTTTTCATTCATCAGCATCTTCTTTTGGTTGATATTAGCCAAAGTTGGATAATTTCTTTAAAAACATAAAATAAATTATTCGTACTAGAATACTACAACAAATATGTATTTTTTAACTGTCATAATGAGATAATGAATCAAAATGGTAACAGAGGACATTCACTCAGTGAATATTTGACTGCAAATTTTACTTAAGTAACTTTTTTAATCTGTATTTGTCTACAAACTTACATGTTCAAGAAGTAAAATACTATCTCTGGGGAAAAAAAACAGAATATGCTACTTGGACAGATATTTGGACCTCCATGCTTAGCAAAGCACTGGACACTGAAAATCAAGACAATTAATCATAACTATCAAAAGCAGATGATGTCTTAAGCAAATGGAATAAAAAAAGACAAACAACTGATTTCTTCAATAAATTATACATTAATGTGAGGAGGGATAAGATATATTTGCAGTATGAAGAAAGCAGAAAACACAGGCACAAGTGTGTGAGGTTGTGTGTTTCAGTTTTCCTCGTTAAAGAAAGTGTCCCATTAAGGGCTTGATTATTCTGATATAGGATATATCCTTCCTATGGATGTGGGATGGAAAAAATGGGTTTAGAAAAAGAATGACTAGATTAAAAAAGTAATAAATCAAATAACAACAAATGCAAAAAAAATGCAAAAAAAAAACCAACAATGCAAGATATACAAAAAGAAGCAAAATTTATTATACAAAAGTATATTTCAATGCAAATGTCATCCCAGATGTTGTAGTATTTCAATAGACTTCAAATCAGAGTGTGTGTACTTACCATTTGCATAAAAAGTATACTGGAAATGATATATCAATACTCACTTAATACCTTTTGTTTAGCTTTTAAATATATGTTATATGAACTATGCACAGTAAATATGTCTAGATTTTCATCAATATTTCACTTACTTTTTTCGTTCTTCTCGCCATTTTAAAATTTCCTCAGGGGTATCCAATTTAATTCTTTTAGCTCCTGGACGATGCATCTGTCATAAACAGAAACATAATGATAAAAATTTATAAAAATGATTTGATGAGATGCAAAGATTAAAATAAATTCCATAAGGCAATATTTAACATATATGGACACTACCTTTTAGAGTGCACGTTTAAAAAGTAATAATTAAATAGGATATGATGCAATAACTCAATAAGTTAGGTGTGTTTGATCCGTAGCAAATATTTATCTGTCTTGCAAATTCAGCCACTGTGACACAGAAGCGCATGGGAGGCAGTCAATGGGCTTGGATAAATGTGGTATGCCGGAACAGGAGTTAATGGGATGCACGAACACCTTTTCTCTCTCCTCTGCAAGACCCTCCGAACAGAAGCCTGTCTAACTCCACCTTCACTTTCAGAACATTCCCTACCAGTGACATCACTTTCAGTTCCAACTTCTTGTACACACCCCTTCCTCCTCAGCAATTATAAAGACAGCCACTTTTCCCCATAAACCAATCCCATTTTGGACTCTAAAGAGACTAAATGGCTTCATTGAGCATTTATTGACTACATTGTGATTTTTTGAATAGATGGGGTGGAACCCGAATGCTTTTTCATCTCTCTCTTGATAATTTGCACCATATACTGTATTTGTGCAAACTGTACCAACTTAAGTTCTTCACAAAGCAGTTGCCATTGGCCTATTTTACTATACGCTAATGCTGGAAGCTGCTCACGGCTGCCAATTGAAAATACAAGTTAGCTCAGTGCAAGAATTAGATAGATAGATAGATAGATAGATAGATAGATAGATAGATAGATAGATAGATACTTTATTAATCCCAATGGGAAATTCACAATTACATGTTAGATGAGACTATTTTCAGAATTACTGGAAAACAAAAAGATAATTCCTTAAGGATAACTCTCTACACATTCTCAATTTTACTGTTTTATTTGTTATTAACACCGATGTTTCAATTTTCAGTATAAGTTTATATTTGCTTGGGGAGCACAAGATTACGTAGTTCACTTTCTGTTGAAGGTGTGCCCTGTTGTATTCTCTTTTCTTTCCAAAATTCTAACAACTCAGGATTTACAGGACATCATCTGTAATAAGTGGATGGATCATTAATTATCCACAGGTAAAAGTATATATACTGTATATTGAAGACAAACCCATACATAGCCACCTAGTAGTTCAAACTTTGACCACTAGATGGAAGAACTAGAATAGTGAAAGAAATTTTGAAATGTAAAGCATCAGCATATCGAAATGCCTAGAAATTATTTTTGTACAAATGCTGATTCAAACTCTTTTTACATTATGAGGAAAATACCCAGCTGCTTAATTTAATTAACACAGCAATTTATTAGTATAACTACGGTGTATACTCAACTGCCAAAAATCTTAGTTTCTGCAACTATTACGAGATTCTGCCATATTAACTACACATACTTTATCTACTTTCCATCTCACATAACAATCACATTGGTTTATTGGAATATTACAAGAATTTCACATATTATGATCACAGAGATTAATGAACAGTCCTTTAGCCGAACTTTGTAAAATATTACATTGTTACAACCTTTATTTTTATTTAAGCTTTCATCATGCATTGGTCTTTAACAATACACATAGCCTAGGGTTTTTGGTTAAAAAAAAGACTTTAGTGTGCAACCTACATCACCTGCCTATGGTCAAAGTAACACACAGTTGTAAAATAAGCAAACTTCTTTTAAACACTGGTCACAGGAGGCTGGGGGGTGGTACCCAGCCGGGACGCCAAGGAGGACCAGAGGAGGGCTTGCGCCTCCCCCAGACCACATGGGGGCGACCGCCCTGGTGGTTTTGGGGACCACGGGAACAGAGCTTTGAAGCTCAACCCTATAGGGGCCCATGGTCACTGCCAGGGGGCGCCCCAATGCCTATGGAGCCCTGGCCCTCAGCACTTCTGCCACACCCGGAAGTGCTGGAGGGAAAAAGACCAGGGACACTCAGAGTGCTTCCGGGTGCGCAGCCGGTACTTCCGCCACACTGGGGAGTGCCAGCGGAAGCTAATCTGGAGGCACCTGGAGCACATCCGGGTGTGTATAAAAGGGGCCGCCTCCCTCCATTCGATGGCTGGAGTCGGGTGGAAGAGGACAGAGCTTGGAGGAGAGGAGTGGAGGCGGACCAAAGAAAGAGAGAAGAGGCATTGTGACGCCTGGCCTTTGGGGTGATTGGTGCTGCGGCACTGGGTTGTGTGTGTGTTTCATTTGTAAATATTGTGTAAACAAACGTGTTGTGGTGCTTAAACGACGTCTACCTGTTTGTGTCTGGGCTATTCCCCACACACTGAAAAGGATACAGTGGTAATTCACGCAATGTATTAGTTTGATCTTGTCATAATAGATTGGTAATAGTGGGTGTAGGTTAAGAAAACGTGAAGAAACAACAATTTTGCTATTGTTATTATGCTAACTAATTACTTGTGAAAGATGCATTAAAAGGAAATTAATTGGTGGTTATGTTTAAATAAAATGTGAAGAATAAAACAATGGAAGAGAAAAAATGTGTACAAGTATTTGCTCACAAATATGTCATTTAATGTAACATATGACTTCAGGTCATCCTTGGTGCTAACCATTTGGCTGATCTCTGGAACACAGCCACAGCAGCTAAAGTCAAATTAATCCTAAACATTGCACATTTAAAGTATTTTTAGTTTGTTTTAAGTTATGTACAGTTAACACAGTATATTAAAAAAATGTAAGGGTTAGAGTTAAGGTAAATGTCTAGATTAACAATGCCTCCTGCTTTGCATCAAATGATCATAAGTTCTTTGCCGATACCCTTCTGCAATGTGATGTACTTCCCTATGATCAATGGATTGCTAGGCAGGAATGGTAAATACAAGATGGAGACAGAACACAGCAAGAACATAAAAAAGAGAAGAGGGATTCAAATTCATTATGGTGATATTGGAGAAAATGGAGTAAGTCTTGAAATTGTTATGAACGTTCAGTAAAGGGTAATGTGCAAGTACCCAAGTATGTGAGAAAAAGCAAGCAAGAAATGAAAAAGTAAGATACAGCCTAGGGGGAAACATAATATGGTACACTAAGGTGCTGAAAAACAGGTGACACAGTCATTTTTAGGGATGCCCGACTCTCCAAGAGTGAAAAGGATGAGGCCATGGAAGTCTGCTAGGAGGGCATACTACCTTTTTATTTAGAACACATGGTTTTAGGTCAGCAGGTACTGGATCTTGTTGTTCCATAAGTGTAGAGTGTTCATGACGGAGCACAATCTATGACTGTGGAATTGAAGGAGTGGAAATTAGCATTTGCATATGCGAGTGTGTATTCAAGAGACAGAGAGAAGAGGCAGGATGGACTCCTCTTTGGTTTCCTTGGTATTTATTCTGAGTGTGGAGGTGTGTAACAAGGACCACTGTCACAAAATATCATTCAAAGCAAATATAATTCCATACTTACATTTTTCCAGTGAATATGGACAAGCTTCTCATGTGCAGTATAACTACATCCATCAATCATACACTGAAAAAAGGTTATTCACTCTATTAATAGAGCTATAAAAATCTACTTTTTGCATTATTTCATTTTACATATCATACTGATTTACTGAATCAACAGATCTAAAGTTACTCTTACATCACTTTAACATACTGTATCTACTTTCAAGGCAGAGATGTAAAGTATCTATAGTATTTACCTTAACACTCAATTAAATAGCTTAGAGTTCAGTGGCAGTCACTAATTTAGGGACCCTAGACCAGGCATATCAGCTAAGCAAGAGATTGAAGATAAAACTTGCCAAAAGAATAATCCTAATGAAAAACATTTGCAATAAAAGCTAACATTCTGATTTAAAAAAAAAACATGGCTAAAACAAAAAAGAAGAGCTATAGCTTTAATACACTGGCCAAGGAATTTTTAAAACTTCAAATGGAAGACAGGTTAGGTTTGTTTGCAGCTTGGTACAAGAAACAGGAGCAGTAGATTGATCCTGGCAAATTCTGAATAAACTATTAATAACAGAATAAACTATTCTGTTTCTCTGCAGTCCTCAGGGCATTTGCCCCAAACTATTCCATATTTTTCAAGTTTTCTTGTCTTCTCCATATATTACAGTACCAAAATTTTATTTAAAAAAAATTATAGAAGCAAAGGAACTTGAGTGACAAATAAAATGTAAATGATGTCATGTTTTACATAAACTATCAGGATATATTAAACTACTAAGAGAAAATTTCTTATTATTAAAAAAAGGAAGAAAATCATAGTTTTACCACTCTGTCTAGACAGTATGCCAAGACAACATAAGGTCATACGCAAATCCTATCTAAGACTTACTCAAAGACCCTGTATAAGTCAATTAAACTACCCATCTTGCCTAGTGTCCTACATCTTAACTGCACTATTTTATATGTAGCATTCAGTAGACATATTCAGCCTAAAGACGCAAAGTTTCTTTATAATCTCAAAGACTAAATAACAAGCAGGAAATTAGACAATTTAATGAACACTCTGTGTATGAACTTGTCTCAAATTCAGAAACTTAGGATGTACTGTTAATTCCTCTCTCTAATGTGAAGCATATAAGCATGTTACCAGAAAACAAAACAAAAAAAAAAATGCATACTACCAACCTTTACATGCTGGGAAACATGCTCATCATACATTTCTTGGGCTTTGAATCCTCGATCACAAGAGTCACAGAAAAATGAAAATATTGGTTCTTTTTTCTTTTTCTGTAATAAAATTATAAAAAAAATCTGTGACAACTGAAGTTTTTTTCCCCCATGGTAATGGGAATGGGTAAAGGTCCCAAAAAATTGGACCCCCATGACCCTGTTGTTAGGATATAACGGGTTGGATAATGGATGGATGATGTTTCTCAAGCATCAAATGACAATGAAAAACATAAAAAGTTTTCTTTCAAATTCCAATTTTTTTCAGTTTAGCTAATCACTCTGAAATATACCACATTCCAGACAAATGACAATGGCTCAAATAAAATGCCAAGAAATTGTGACAGGTTCCATCCCTCTTAACATTATTTTAACTCAATGTGACTGTCCCCTTGACTAAGGCTGAAACAACGTGAAACAGTACCTTGGTCATCTACAAATCTCCAGTTGTCTACTTTCATTCAAACTGATCCATGCATCTACCATTTCAATGCAAAGAAAAATTCCTAACATTTAGCACCAATACAGTATTAATATTTTTAATATAGTAACATAAACTAAGAAAATAACATGAACTGAAAAGAATGATGGAATATTTTTACAGCTTATTTTCATATTTCCTTTTAGGTTTTTTTTTTAACAATGTAATATACCAGATCTGACAGGCATTATCAACAAGCAACAGCTTTCACAGTTGATGTTTTGCTTATATAAATGTTGTAACAAAAACAAATCTATATATATAATTCACTAAGCCGTGAGACAAGTAGCCACCCATGGAAAGCACGTCGGAAGGGGCGTGGATTTACTAAACCGCCGACAAGTAAGACACCAATGGCGCACGCAGGAAGGAGCCACGCCCACCAACTCTTAGACCATTGGATACGACGAAAAAAATCACAGAGCCACGCCCACCAACTCGGACGCGACGCCTCGGAAAACATGCCATCATTTCTGTTTGTCTGTGCCACAATCCACTTGCAGCTCTGAGCCATGCTGACTTTTCATTAGTCAACCTCAGTGGAACCTTGGTTCACACAGAGGCAGCGCCAGAGAGAGACAGAGGCACACACAGGCTGCGCGAGAGAGAGAGCCGCGCACACACAGGCAGCGCCAGAGAGACACAGCCGCACACACACACACACACACACACAGAGGCAGCGCCAGAGAGAGACAGAGGTACACACAGGCAGCGCGAGAGAGAGAGAGCCGCGCACACACAGGCAATGCCAGAGAGAGACAGAGGCACACACAGGCAGCGCGAGAGAGAGAGAGAGAGAGCCGCGCACACACACAGAGGCAGCGCCAGAGAGACAGAGGCACACACAGGCAGCGTGCGAGAGAGAGCCGCGCACACACACACACTCAGAGGCAGCGCCACAGAGAGACAGAGGCGCACACAGGCAGCACAAGAGAGAGCCGCGCAATCCTTTAAAACTGAAGTTAAAACACAATGAAGGAAGCAGTCTTTAAAAACCAATAAGCCCTGTGCCTCTTTTTCATTAGCGTCTCACCTGCTTCAGGCACTGCAACAGTCGAGATGCTCTCTCTGCAGCTGACCTTCTCTGTGCCTGACTCCACTACTGTCAGTCGCCTGATTAAAAATGGCCTTTTGAAGGGGAGCTATGGACCCGCTATACCACAGAAACATATCGCCTTCGAGCCTGCTTTCGCTCACTCTAACATACCAGCTTTCTCTCTCTCTCCTCACTCGCTCACACACTGCACAGGGGAGAAATGCCCGCAGCACGAGTCTACCCGGAAACCATTTCAATGCCCGCAGCACGAGTCTACCCGGAAACCATTTCAGCCACACTTCCACGCCCCTCGCTACACTGTGAGTGCGATGATTATTTATTTAAAAATGGGCTTTTGAAGGGGAGCTGTGGACCCGATTTACCACAGGATCACCTGTGACATTGCCTTCACATTGTTTTCCTTTTATTTATGATCCAGTTGAGCAGATCAGACACCCAGGCAAACAACACTGAATAATCAATAGCTGCAACCACTTTGCCCACCCCAACTCCTCACCTGAGTCGGTTTTGTCTGTGTTCAGCAGTGTTTCCCAAACTCGGTCCTGGTGAACCCCTGTGGATGCAGAGTATTGTTCCAACCAGATTCCTAATCATTAATGCCGGTGAAACTCATCCGGGATAAGTCGGTTTTTCAAACGCAGACGTGTAGCACATTATTCTAGCAGACTAGCTGGATGTAAAAATGTGGATGTAAAAATGTCATTGACAAAACTGTTGCTCTCAAACTTCGCAACATGGCTGTTGGCTTTGTTTGCCAACATTGGGATAATGTCGGCGACGTGGTCACAAACTGCAACAACTCACCACACAAGGACGCCCTGTCTCTCGAAGCATTCACACTGCCGGAAGACAACCATGGGGATACGCAGAAAACAGCCATGTCAGTCAACGCAGATCAGACACCCAAGCAAACAACACTGAATAATCAATAGCTGCAACTACTTTGCCCGCCCCCACTCTTCACCTGAGTCGGTTTCGTCTGTGTTCAGCAGTGTTTGCCAAACTCGGTCCTGGTGAACCCCTATGGCTGCAGGGTTTTGTTCCAACCAGATTCCTAATCATTAATGCCGGTGAAACTCATCCGGGATAAATCGGTTTTTCAAACGCAGCCGTGTAGCAGATTAGTCTAGCAGGATGTAATAATCCGAGATGAATGCGCGCCCTCGCGCTGAGTGAAAAGCCAATATATATTGAGTCTACAAAACATGATCAGCAAGATGGCTAGCGGCTCATACGCTCACACTGATTATGTCCCTGCCCTTTGTACACCCCCCCTCGGTACTACCATTGTCGGATGACTTGGTGGATTATATATAGAAAAGCAGCCAAAACTGCAAACAACAATGAAAAGTCTACGTGACTCACACGTGCATATGGACTGTGCAAAGACGAAAATGACTCAGGTGACGAGTTGGGGGTGGGCATATGAAATGTTACTTTTCTTGGTGATTTATTACATTTCCGATTTTTCAAATGTTAATTTTCTCCCTGTGCTTAAAAATCATTAAAAAAGCGGCCTGATTATGCGGTGTATGGTACGCCGCGGGTTGGCTAGTAAATAATAAATGCACTATCTACAGACACAATCTTTATTGTTAAATCAAAACCCTTTAGAATTGCCATAAAGGAAGCTGAAAGCAGTATACTAAACTGTTCAGAAATACAAAAATCCTAATTGTAAATTTAGCATCAGCCTACCATTTTTCTTTATCATTCAGCCCTTGAGTGCTAATTAAATTATTGTATCACTTTTGACTATTTTAGACAAATCACACATTGATTTGTCAGCAATAAAAAAATCACAAAGTGAATTAATCATGCTTCAAGTCTATATCATCATTAAATTTGTTACCATCTCTTAATCGAATTTTAGGATAATGGGAAAATTATATTCTACTTTCATGTATGTACTCTTGGTTAAGGTTAAAATTTTTGGTAAAGGTGTTGAACTTTAAAAACACAAAACTGACCACTACAAGTTTCGCCAAAAATCTCATTTTCTGCCACTGATTAGGTCATTTACTTTGCCAATGTGCCATTAACGTAAATGTTTCCCTTTTATTTTTAGTAATAGTTCTGTACTTGTTATACTAAAAAGTTTGTGTGTGTACAATGTAGTAAAGAATATAAATCTTATGTACGGTTTGGTTTGTATCTTCAGAAAAACCAATAGTTGCTGTAGGTTAAGACTGAAAAAGCCATTTTGATAAAATGTGCAATAACTTAAATGTTTATTTATCAGACTAATTATTTTGTGTGTAATGGAACAATTCTCCCTGACTAGTTATTTTAAGAAATAAAACACGCTTAACAAAAATGTTTTGGACATGGAAAATAAAATATCATCTAGTCTATAACTCCATAAGACTTATCCTGAAAAATATACTGCCTCACTTAAACGTCTATTAAAATTAAGTATTAACCAGTTCTCACAATGAATGTGTAATAATTTGACTGCTGTAGTTAAATAGCAAAAAAATGACCAGTGCAATGACTGTGCAGTCTTTATAAACTGACATTGATTGGGTAAAGAGATAGAACAGTAGGAACCTATATCAACTTTAATATACAGTACAGTTATAATGTTCAAATAAACTGGTATGACAAGAGAAATGCTTTACCTTTTTTTTTAAACCATTTTGATTTGGCCATGAATGACAGGTAGGGGACTGTGGTACATCTTGGTTTTGACTGAAGTAATCATGACCTGCAAAAATTTCAACCATATAGAACAGTTACAAACTAACTAAGGAGCGCAGAAAATGTCACTATATGCAGATTATATGGCACTATATATATACTATAAATTAGGCCCATGAAAGTCTGTACCAGTAGTACTTAATGGACTTCCAGAATTTCAAAATAAATCAGGACTCAAAATTAATTTGAACAAAAGTGTGCTTTTTCCAGTGAACTCTCTTACACACAATATTAGACAGCACACCTTCCCATTTATTTTAGCAGATCAGTTTAAATACTTAGGGGTAAACATCACAAGTAAATTTAAAGATCTTTTTCAACCAAATTTTGCTATCAGCATAAAAAAAAAAATTAAACAAGACGTGAACAGATGGAGGAAGGAGGAACAATCAACACTGTCAAGATGAATATCCTTCCTAACCTTCTTTTTCTATTTCTGAGCATCTCCATATACATTAACAAATCATTCTTTAAGAAATTAGATTAAATTATAACACCATTTATTTGGAATTCAAAACACCAAAAGCAGCATTGGGCATGGCACTACCAACTTTCAATTTAATTACTGTGCCGCAGTATACATGCATGTCAATGTAACATCCACATGAATGCCAGGACCCAAGGTCCAATGCATAGCACTTTCTCCAGCTTGCCTTCTTCTCATAGTGCATCCTGTGGCCATATCATCAGGTAAGAGACACACAAACGGATGTCCACATGGTCTAAAAGAAAACATGATTCATCATGCCAGGTCCACCTTCTTCTATTGCAACCATAGTCCAGTTCTGATGCTCACATGCCCACTTTAGGTGCTTACAGGGTCATCATGGTTACTCTGATTGGTCTGTGGTTACACAGACGTAGCAAGCTGTGATGCACTCTGTGTTGTGACACTTTTGTCTCACAGCCAGCATTAAGTTTTCCAGAAATTTGTGCTACAGTAGTTCTTCTATGGGATCGACAAGATGGGATAGCCTTCACTTCCGATGCACAACAATTAGGCCCTGGACGTCCATGACACTGTCTCTTGTTTACCAATTGTCCTTCCTTGGACCACTTTGGGTGGTTTCTAACCATAGCATACTGGAAACACCCAACTTGGCCTCTCGTTTTAAAGATGTTCTGACCCAGTCATCCAGCCATCACAATTTGTTCTTTGTCAAAGTCACCCAGATCCTTACACTTGTCCATTTTTCCTACTTCCAATACAACACCTTCCATAATTGATTATTCACTTGCTGCCTAATATATCCTTCCCCTTGACATGGGTCTTTGCAACGGGATAATCAAGGTTATTCACGTCACCTGTCTGTGGCTTTAATATTGTGGCTGATCGATGTGTGTCCGTATAAATACAGTACATAAAAATAAAAAATGAAGCACTGACAAACATTTGGAAAAGCTGTAAGCAAACTCAAAATCTGTAAAACCGAGTACGAGTACATAACATATATCCACTCAAGGGGGACCAACAGATTGTAAAACAGATTAACAGTATCAAATAAATACATATATAAAACAATCTTTGCTGTAAACATATTTAATTAACCCAAAAGCAATGTACCAACTTAAGACAACCAAAACTGTGTTATCTCTACAGAGATTAAAAATGCACAAAACATTTAAATAACCCAGAGCTAAAGAAGTATAGCCGTTACCTTGTGTTGGTTGCTGTTCATATCCGTTGAATGTGCTGTTATATTGCGCAGGCCATGGGTTCCACAGGTACGGAACTGGATACCCATACCAGTTCGTTTGAGCTTCTAAACCAGGTTGATACCAGCTTGGAGAAGGTGGGAGTGGAGGTGGAGGACCCCAATATGTAGGGGCTGTGGCGGCAGGGCAGCCAAAACCTGGCGGTGGATACTGTTCAGACTGGTTCATTGAAAACAGATTCGAAAGAAGTTAATTATTTTAAATCGCTTTGTTCTGTGTTTAGAACTCAACCATTACTTCTCCGTATGCCTCCAGTAAAATGCACTAGAAACCACGTGCTGTCGCGAATGTAGTGCGTCACAGTTTGTGGTCACGTGGGAGGAAATAGATGGCGCACGAAAGTCTCACTTTGCTGCAAACAGTATTTTATTCAGAGTTTTAGACTTAACTGATTTTCTTTTCTTCCTAATGTAATATGTCTAGTTTACGTGTATACCGTTTTTACACGTTATAAGCTAGCTGTGCGTTGTAGATTCAACTCATACGACTTTTTACTAGTCGGCTCTTAAAACTGCTGTACTCTCTGTTATTGTTGAGCAATATGTCGAAAGATATTATTGGACCAGCTTTACCACCAGACTACAAGAAAGAAAAAAATGAAGATTGTTCAGGGGAAGAGTCAGACGGAGGTGATTATTTTATCTGATTACTGCATTTTTAATTAGCAGAGTATGTACTTTTTCTGTAAATAAATGAATTGTGTGTGGGCTTTGATCTCGAACGATTTGATGCACTGTATTGTTACCGTAATCAAAAATGAATGGTTATTTTAATGCATCATATTTTAAACTAATTAACTAAATTGGTAAACATGTTAATTTCTAGTAGGCAAGTCTGCTTCAAGGTTGAAACTGCCACAGCAAATACTTAATGATAAAACAAAAAATACAGCGTATTGAAAATGTTTGAACTTCTTGTGTAAGGTGCTGTAGTGAAAATAATTTTATTTTGAACCCATTTTTTAGAAGAAGGGAAACATCTTCAATTTTCTAAACCTTTCATCCAATTAAACGTTGTACAGTAAATAGTCAGTGTCTCACCTGTCCTGCCAGGATTCGATAAAAAGGTTACTTTTGTTTTTTAATTTATACCACATTCCATCGTGGGGCAATTTCTTAATGATTGCTAAACGGCTCCAGACTCCCACACACTGTTTTGAATTTGAATGATCTTTACGTATCTGAATGGTGTGCTTTCTGGATGCTCTAGTTTTACACCCACAACTCAAAGGCAGGAACTTCATGCACTCTGGTGATTCTAAATTGCCCCTCTATGGTGGAGACTGGTTGAGTGTGCATGCATGTGTGAAGACCAATTTTTGTTCCTGTTATGTCCCTAAAGCTGCTGTATTTGGTGATCTGTTTTCACATTTTTCTGAAATTCTAATTCAGAATGGGGGAGGGGATTTATAGTGTTAGGGACATTTAATTTTATTATACAGTAGTTGCATTTTGGCTGTTCCATGACTATTTTAGACTCTGACACCCTCGGTCCTAAACAAGGCTGGGATTAATGAATGAATGGATGGATGGTTTAATAACTTGGACATGTAATAGTTCAACATCCCTTACTTTGAGGAATTGTTACATTTGCCAACAATAACAGAATCCCTAGACTTGCAAACCATGGATCATATTCCATTAAGTCACCAAGTCATATTTCAATCCACAAATGGTGTTATGATCTACAGTTAACATTTTAGTCCCTCAAGTTTCCAGAAAAATGCTTTATTTACCATATAATGTCACTAATTTATAATGGCAATCAAATATTAGGTTAGACCTGATTGCAGAAATATTTTTTTGTATATGTTGCTAATTGAATAATTCAACTTTGTGTGAAAATAATTGTTCTGTTATACTTAACCCTTTGCAGTCGTATTTAATTTTCAACGTCACGCTACATTAGTCATAATTAATTATTGAAAAAACGGCAATAATTACAGCAGTTATTTTTTTCAAGCACGTAGGAATAACACAGGCCACTTTTCTCGACCAGGCGACTGTGCAAATTGGTCAGAAACTTGCAGGGCCACCAGCGGTGGCCTGACGACCTATAGCGCACTTTTTACTAAGGCCAGTTTTCTGGCCTAACGACCGCAAAGGGTTAAAAATGGGTTGTTGAAGCAAATGCTTCCTATAATTCAGTATCCATCTTTCACATCCATTTATAGTGTAGAAATATTAACCCACTATTCTTTGCAGCACTGCTTTAACTTAAACATATTTGTAGGTTTTCAATTATGAACTACTCGTTTCAGGTCCTGCTACAGCATTTCTACAAAACCTAATTTTGCTTCCTTTCAGCCTTTCTGGTACAGATTTGTTTTTAGTCATTGTTGTGTTCATGACCCAGCTACACTTCAGCCCACGGATATCTCATTTTTTGTCAAATGATAGAAAAATATTTATGTTCTTGGTTAGCAGTAGTTCATGCTTGGCTATTCTCCTTGGGAGTCTGCAGTTCTATAGACCTTTCTAATTTTTTGTTAGGATTCTTTCTGGATGATTTTATAGTGCACCCTTGAAGTTCATGCTGGCCACTCTTGGGAAGATTCAGTACTGTTCAGGTTTATTCTGTAGCTCTATCCTTAAGCTATCTCTCTGTATGGAGTCACAAAGAATTAGAATTGGCTTTGTATCCCTTTCAAAATGACTTTTACACAAGTTCCCTTTATTGTTGCTTTATATGCTCGTTGACTCATTGATCTGGCAACTTCATGCTGACGGTAAAGGTCATGCTAGAAGTATACTTTAGTCTATGACTATTTTAATTTGAAATAAAAAGAAGAGATTTTTGTATGATCGGTGTATCAGATGGTGTATATATTTTTTTATATATATATATATATATATATATATATATATATATACAGTGATCCCTCGCTATATCGCGCTTCGCCTTTCGCGGCTTCACTCCATCGCGGATTTTATATGTAAGCATATTTAAATATATATCGCGGATTTTTTGCTCGTTCGCGGATTTCTGCGGACAATGGGTCTTTTAATTTCTGGTACATGCTTCCTCAGTTGGTTTGCCCAGTTGATTTCATACAAGGGACGCTATTGGCAGATGGCTGAGAAGCTACCCAACTTACTTTTCTCTGTCTCTCTTGCGCTGACTTTCTCTGATCCTGACGTAGGGGGATTGAGCAGGGGGGCTGTTCGCACACCTAGACGATACGGACGCTCGTCTAAAAATGCTGAAAGATCTTTTGTGCAGCTGCTTCCTGAAACGACATGCTGCACGGTGTTTCGCATACTTAAAAGCTCAAAGGGCACGTATTGATTTTTGACTTTGTTTTTCTCTGTCTCTCTCTATCTCTCTCTCTCTCTCTCTCTCTCCCTGCTCCTGACGGAGGGGGTGTGAGCTGCCGCCTTCAACAGCTTTGTGCCGCGGTGCTTCGCATACTTAAAAGCAAACAGCCCTATTGATTTGTTTGCTAGAGATTGTTTTCTCTATCTATGTCACATTCTGTGCTCCTGACGCGCTCTCCTTTGAAGAGGAAGATATGTTTGCATTCTTTTAATTGTGAGATGGAACTGTCATCTCTGTCTTGTCATGGAGCACAGTTTAAACTTTTGAAAAAGAGACACATGTTTGTTTGCAGTGTTTGAATAACGTTCCTGTCTCTCTACAACCTCCTGTGTTTCTGCGCAAATCTGTGACCCAAGCATGACAATATAAAAATAAACATATAAACATATGGTTTCTACTTCGCGGATTTTCTTATTTCGCGGGTGGCTCTGGAACGCAACCCCCGCGATGGAGGAGGGATTACTGTATATATATATATATATATATATATATATATATATATATATATATATATATATATATTTGCAGTTGGAGATCCACAAAGGGAGAAAAAAACGAATCACGTATCATAAAATAGTTTTATTCCTGAGCTTTCAACCCCAGGGGTCTTCATCAGAGGATAATGCTTAGACTTACAAGAATCAAAGGCAATATATAGTAACACATTAAGTATGGGGGGGGTGGGTGGAGGTGACTAAGTCAGTATGATCAAGGGGGGGGGGGGGGGTTGTATAGTTTAATTAATGTGTATATGTCCTTCTTAAGTTGGCATATGCTGGGTTTATGTCCAAGTGTCTGTTGATGGCGTTTTCATCTGATAGCCAAGACTCGGCCAACTCTCTGGCGCTTTTTGTACTGGCCTTAAATTTTACTTTTACGTTGTCCCAGTTGAATGTGTGTCCTGTTGATTTGGTATGTGCATATATCAAAGATAGTGCGTCCTTTCTTCTGACGGCGTTGCGATGTTCCTGTACATGTGTTGAGATTTTTTTTGACGTTTGTCCTATGTATACAGCTGAGCAAGAATTGCATGGAATACTATAAACTGCGTTTCGTGTTTCGGCTGTCGATTTCTTGTTTTTAGCATTAAACAGGACCATGCGCAGATTGTTGGTGGGTTTATGTGCTATTCTGATGCCCCACTTGGTCAGGGTGCGTGCCGTGCCTTCTGACACATTATGGTGATACGGGAGTGAATGCCAGGTGGGGTGGGGGTTCTGATTTACATCGATTGTATGCTGATTCCTTTGGTGTCTGCTGTGTAGACTCCGATTAATGAATGATTTTGAGTATCCGTTCGAGGTGAAGAGGTGGAAGAGATAGCGTCTCTCATTAATTTTTGTTTCCTTAGTATTACAATGAGTGTGGACTCATTTGAATAGGGTTTTCACACAGCTCCGTTTATGAGATACCGGGTGGTTGCTGGAGAAGTGTAGGATCTTGTCTGCGTAGCATTGTTTGCGGTGAACACTTGTGGTCAGGGTGGCGTCACTATTTCTTTTGATGTAAATGTCCAGGAAGCTGATGTGTCGGTTCATTTCTTTTTCCATTGTGAACTGGATTGCAGGGAATATTGTGTTGATATGATTGTAGAACTCATTCAGCTGGTTCTTTCTTAGTATGATGAATGTGTCGTCTACATAGTGTATCCAAATTTTGGGTGTAATCTGGGATAAAGCTATGTTTTCAAATCGTTGCATTACCAGTTCCGCTAGGATTCCTGATAACGGTGATCCCATTGGCATGCCTTCTTTCTGCGTGTAATACTTGCCGTTGAAATGAAAGTGAGTTTTTTGGCAAAGTGATATTAGGTGCATTATGTCTTTGATGGACAGTTTGGTTCTTGTCTCTATGGTGGGGTCACTATCCAGTTTCATTAATAGTGTTTGTTTGGCCAGTTGGATCGGAATCATGGTGTATAGCGATACAACATCAAATGAGACCATGATCTCGTCCTCAGCGATGGATACGTCTTTCAAGCGCTGTAATGCCGACTCCGTGCTGTTGACGGAATAATCTGAGTCGTAAGTTAAATGTTTAAGTAGTTGGAAAAGTCTTTTTGATAAGTTGTATGATGGTCCGCCTATTAGGCTAACAACTGGTCTGTATTTCAGTGGTGTTTTATGTATTTTTGGGAGTCCATAAAATTCCGGGCAGTTAGCATCGTTGGATTTCATTTTGTGAAAGTTCAGTACATCCAGGCGGTTACAATTTCGGAGTTTGGTCAGAGTATAGTTTATTTTATTCTGTGTAGTTTTTGTTGGGTTGTTATTTAGCTGTTGATAAGTACTAATGTCAGAAAGCATTTCTTCCATAGCGGTGGTGTATTGTTCTTTGTCTAGGATGACCGTTGCACCTCCTTTGTCGGCTGGTGTAATAATAATGCTGTTGTCATTCTGTAACGATCTTAGAGATTTCTGTTCACTTGCCAGAATACGTGTGGTTGGTTGTCTTGTGTGTAGCTGGCTGGCGATGTTGCATCTTATTTCTTGTGCATGTTCTGTTGGTATTTTTTCAGTTACTAAGATGTGTTCTAAGGAACCAAGGAAGTTCATGTCAGATGCGTCTTTGTAATTGAATTTTAATCCTCTGGAGAGAATATTGTGTTCAGTGGTGGAGAGCCGTCTTTTGGATAGGTTGTGTACTCCGGATTGGGGGTTGTTCATATGTTGATTTCCAGTGAGTTTATCCCATTTTCTGTTGAGTGTATTTCGTTTAGAAATACGGTTTTTGGAAGCGGTGTCCTGGATTCTTTTAGTCCATTCCTCCGTAATCGTTTGCCCACATGTTGTGATTAGTTTAGCATGTTGCTCCATAATTACAGATCAGTAAAAGTTTCGTTGGCAGTGTGTTTCCGTGATAAGTTCATACAACACTCGTTTTGTAAATTGTTGTATGATGGTTGACATTTTCGGGGTGTTCGTTGGTGGCTTGAATCGTAAGCATTTCGGAGTTACATCATGCCTGATGCAACTATGGAGGAAGAAGAGTTTTTCATAGCTGTGCGCTTCACGGATTGCCGAAGTTTCCCACTTATTCCCTAAATTCTTTTCTTGCATTGTCTTTATTGGAATTGGGGCTGTAAAATTTTAAAGTTGGGACGTTGTGTAAAACGTAAATAAAAACAGAATACAATAATTTGCAAATCCTTTTCAACCTATATTCAATATAATACACTACAAAGACAAGATATCAAATGTTTAAACTGATAAACTTTATTGTTGTTTTGCAAATCTTCACTCATTTTGAATTTGACGCCTGTAACACATTCCAAGAAAGCTGTGACAGGGGCATGTTTACCACTGTGTTATATCACCTTTCCTTTTAACAACACTCAATAAGCGTTTGGGAACTGAGGACACTAATTCTTGAAGCTGTGTAGGTGGAATTCTTACCCATTTTTGCTTGATGTACAACTTTAGTTGCTCAACAGTCCAGGGTCTCTGTTGTCGTATTTTGCGCTTCATAATGCGCCACACATTTTCAATGGGAGACAGGTTTGGACTGCAGGCAGGCCAGTCTAGTACCCGCACTCTTTTACTACGAAGCCACGCTGTTGTAACACATGCAGAATGTGGCTTCACATTGTCCTGCTGAAATAAGCAGGGACGTCCCTGAAAAAGATGTCGCTTGGATGGCAGCACATGTTGCTCCAAAACCTGTATGTACCTTTCAGCATTAATGGTGCCTTTACAGATGTACAAGTTACCTATGCCATGGGCACTAACACACCCCCATACCATCATAGATGCTGGCTTTTGAATTTTGCGCTGATAACAATCCGGATGGTCCTTTTCCTCTTTGGCCCGGAGGACACAATGTCCATGATTTCCAAAAACAATATGAAATGTGGACTCGTCAGATCACAGCACAATTTTCCATCTTTGCGTCAGTCCATCTCAGATGAGCTTGGGCCCAGAGAAGCCGGCGGCGTTTCTGGGTGTTGTTGATATATGGCTTTCGCTTTGCATGGTAGAGTTTTAACTTGCACTTGTAGATGTAGCGACGAACTGTGTTAACTGACAATGGTTTTCTGAAGTATTCCTGAGCCCACGTGGTAATATCCTTTACAGAATGATGTCGGTTTTTAATGCAGTGCCGCCTGAGGGATCGAAGGTCATGGGCATCCAGTGTTGGTTTTTCGGCCTTGCCGCTTACATGCAGAGATTTCTCCAGATTCTATGAATCTTTTGATGATATTATGGACAGTAGATGATGAAATCCCTAGATTCCTTGCAATTGTACGTTGAGAAACGTTGTTCTTAAACTGCTGTACTATTTGCCCATATAGTTGTTCACAAAGTGGTGAACCTCGCCCCATCCTTGCTTGTGAATGACTGAGCCTTTTGGGGATGCTCCTTTTATACCCAATCATGACAAACACCTGTTTCCAATTAACTTGTTCACCTGTGGAATGTTCAAAACAGGTGTTTTTTGAACATTCCTCAACTTTCCCAATCTTTTGCTGCCCCTGTCCCAGCTTTTTTGGAACGTGTTGCAGGCATCAAATTCAAAATGAGTGAAGATTTGCAAAACAACAATATCAGTTTGAACATTCGATATCTTGTCTTCGTAGTATAGTTTGAAAAGGATTTGCAAATCATTGTATTCTGTTTTTATTTACGTTTTATACAATGTCCCAACTTCATTGGAATTGGGGTTGTAAATTAATATAGTTTCTTCATGCAATGGTACTGGATTAACTGGATAGTTGGTGGAATATTATTGTATTTATTGTTTTAGCTTAATTTTTCGCTGGTTGAAGACTGGAAATAAGGAGTCAGCAAGTTAAAATGAAGAAACCAACGTATTCAGTTAGTGTTTTTTCAGGAGTATTGATTTCAAAAGAAATTTTAAGCAGTGTTTTATTGTACTGTACTTCAAAATTATTTACTACTTACTACAGATTAAATGATACTAATTATTACCATTAATTTAGTATCAGAATGATTTACAGATTTTTTTGTATCTTTAAAAACTACTGTACAATTTACTTAACAAAATATTTTATTTAGTAAAGGGTCTGCAATCATTTTTCCCTTGGAAATTACAGGTAATTTATTGGGAGCAACCAAAAAGTCGAGCCTTTGGCCCTTAAACATGTACATTCTTTTGATTGACATTATGTTTTTGTTATCCTCATGCATCTATTTATTTATTATTTTGTTTTCCTTGTGCTGTATTGTAAGTTTGTGTTTATCTTTTCTAATTTTTATTTTCTACAATACCACCACCAGCTATGAGATTCAAACCCATGACACTGAATGTTCAAGGCAACGGTGCTGGTTGGTGGACCAGTATACACTACCCTCTTTTGAAAAGATAGCTTGATGACAATAGAATGGGAAGTGTATATGATACTGCGTGGAACTAATATTATAAGTGCTTTTTAAGTTAAATATGTAGTAATAACATTTGTTCTTTATGTAGTTGCTGGACCAGCTCTTCCTCCAGGGTACAAAGTTCAAAACAGTTCTGGGTCATCAGAAGATACTGATGAAGATGAAAGAAACTTTAAAAGAGGACAGCCTGCAGGTCCTGCTTTACCACCAGGATATTCTAACCATGCAATGTGGGATTCTGATGAGGAAGAAAGCTCAAAGTCAGGGTTAAAAAAAAAAAGTGTCTATTATTAATATTGTATTTAAATGATGGTAGTTATGATGGTGTTATGTGTAATTAAGAGATTAATAAAAATGTTTTTTTTTCTAGTTTTAGTTAAGTGAGTAATAATCTGTTATTTAAATAAGATGAAATAATTAGGTACGGCAAGGATAATTTAATAGGATTTGTGTTATATATGGTATTTACTATTTTTAGGCATCTGTATGTGGGTCTGTTTGCACATTCTGTTAAAGATTTTCTGTTACTTTATTCATTTTGTAACCTGCTCATGCATCTTGTGTATATGCAGAGAGAAAGACATATAAATGATATGTGAATTAAAAGCTGCCTTGAATGGCCCATAAGTATCGGTTGCAAGAACAGGTTAGAAAATGAATTATTTCTATTTGATTAACTAAGAGCTTACTGTTTGTTTTTCTTACTTGCTTCTAACTGAAAATATGTTTAATATTTTGCATTCCTTGTATAAAAGAAAAAAAAGGAGAATACGTAACGTAGTAAAGAAAATAGACACCGAGCAGGATGATAAAGATGAAAGTGATTTTTTTGGGCCTGCACTACCACCAGGATATCAACAGACCCAGGAGTCACCTGAAAGGTATAAAAACCTTTGTTATCATAACTTTATTAAAATTAAAGAATACATTTGGTATTTTTCAAGTCAAGTTATTTCTTCACAATCATGATGTATATTAATTTGCCACACTGTAGTTAAGCTTTTTTTTTTTATACATTTTTAAAAGATAACTTGTCTGTTCTTGCAGTTTACAATGGGGATGAAGGGTACCTGGGTGCGTAGGTGCAAAAAAGCCGTAAAATTTACCAAATACATTCAGTTTGTAGTGGCAAAGGCTTCAGTTTAAGAAAATATGCCTTCCATGTTAATGAGGCACACTGGAGGGAAACTAGAAATAATTATTTTATCAAAGATTCTTGGTTATATTTTCTCGAGGTAAGGATATACCTATGATGAAAATTACAGGCCTCTCTCAGCTGTTTAAGTGGGAGAACTTGCACAATTGGTGGCCGACTAAATACTTTTTTGCCCCACTGTATGAGTCATATTATTATTTAGCGTGTCTTAATGTTTGACACATCAAATTATTTCTTTTTTTTTAATGAAGCCAACATTAGTTTGAAGTTGCCTACAGTAAACTAACCAAATTCTTAACTGCATATGAAATAACAATCAAGTGCATGCAGTTTGTTTTGTTCCTTTTTCTTGTCTTCATTCCCCCATGATATATAATAGGAGACCTTAATCAGATTCTAATCTTTGTTATTACCACAAGATTTTGTCTCCTCTCTTTTAGGATTGGGTTTGGCACTTTTGCCTTACTTCTTCAGGTGTCTGGGTTTGACTGCCTGACACTGTCAGTATAATATTTGTATATTCTCCCCATGTCCGACCATGGGTTTTGTCTTAATAATGTGAGCTCATCTCAAATTTCCAAAATATGAATGTTAGGTAAATAAATTAGTCCTAATCTGATATTGACATACCTTGTAATGATCTAGTGTCTCGTTCAGGGTTGGTTACTACAGTTATGGATAATCAGGATTTATGTTCCTTTATTACTTATTGTTTTATAACTTAAATTCTAATGTAAAACTTAAATAATATAAATTGAGCAAGGGATTACTTTGAAGTGTAGCACTGAAGTATTCTTTTCTGTAAGCTACTGTATTTATTAACTATAAAATATATAATAATCTGCTTTAAAAACAGTGTTGCAGTTATCCATAATGATGACACAGAAAAGAATGTTCTCATCCAGAATTCAAAGATAAGGAACATGTTATTCAAGGATTTTTTGTTGCCATTATCAGAATACTAACTAGAATTATTTTCTTCACATGAGGCCTATTATAGGGCCAGCACTACCTCCTGAATTTACAAGAGTAACAGAAGAGGATGATTTTGAAGATTACATTGGACCTGCATTACCACCAGGATATAATAAATCAGTAAGCAACTTTAAAAAATGAACTTAAGTTTTAATTGGATAGCTAAGTTACCATTGAAAGTATATTTTTGTGGATGCCTGTAAAAATTTTATGTTACAAAACCCCAGTAAGAAGAAAATAAGATTCTGAGAGATGTGTACAATTATAGATAAAATGTTAAGGAAAAGTGAATGAAGACAGAATCAGGTGGAAAGTATGTCTCATACTTGTGCATATCCAATGAACCTTAACAAGCAAAACATCAGTTTACCCAACAGCTATTTAAGAATCCCAAAGTATTACAATTGTGGCTTAGTGAACAATATGAGTGGATAAACAGGTCTTCAATTCAAAAACTCAGTCTCTTTAAGAAAAGCTTCTTTGTCTTGCACATGAGGATTTTCCAAAAGTGCTTATGACTGAATGCATGATGGCTAGATTATGCGACAGAAGTAATTTGAGATTTTTTCACATAGGTGTTTTGATATTTTATGTTGCTGTTCAAGCTTTGGGTTCCATTGAATCACATTATATTGAGAATTTTGTGATCCCTATTCTCCATTAAAGTCAGTGTAATAGTTTTTCTCAGTTATTACTCCAGACAACACAGGTTGCATATCATATTTGGTTGGAGAATTCCTTTATTGGTGTCCATATTTATCCATTTTGATCATTTTTTTATCCATTTTTGGAAAATATTAATTTTGAGCTTGGATCGAAATATCTTTGAAGTAACACCATCTTTCATTTATAGCGGCAGAGCTTTTACTTTCCATTCCTTATTTTCTGAATATCTCCCAATCCCCATAAAATCTGCCTTCCTCAGATTTGCCTAAATGTGTTTTCAAAGACAATGTCAAATTTAGCCAAGTTCTGGTTACCTGCTGCTTAAAATATTAATAACTTCAGTTTTAGCATTCTTTCATTATTTAAGCAAACTGTGTGAGAAAATAGTAATTTGCCATGAAAACCTATTCTGTATTTCCAAGAGAGGCTTCTCAGTCCATGTTTGGAAAGCTAAAATCCTCGTTGATCACTCAGGTCAGGTCAGGTCAGGTTGCAGTGCATGCACTGGTACAGCATGTTGCCACACCCACCACATAACAAAACAGCTTGGGATCCTGGATGGCCACCCCTCAGGCATACATACGGTCCAGTCCCACTCTACAGAAATTACCATCTATATGCAGCAGCCAGATGGTAAGTGGATGTCCCCTTGGCCTGGTCCAGCCACTCATGTCCTTAAGAGTGAGGATCCTCCAAGCCAGATCACCCTCAGGGAATTACGCCACATGAACATAGTGCCGTAACTGGCACACCCTCACAATGCAGGTAATGTGCCCCATTCGGAACTCCGTGAGCAACCGCTCATTCGACACAAAGTCAAACCAGGATACCCAAGGATTCTCCATAGTGACACAGTGCCGTAGGAGTTCAGCCTTCATCTCGGGTCACTAGATAGTGTTCATGTCTCGCAACCATATAGCAAGACAGGAAGCACCAGGACTCTAAAGACTTGGACCTTTGTCCTTTTGCATAGATACCGGGAGTACCACACTTCCCTTTCCAGTGACCTCATGACCACCCAAGCTCTCCCAAACCATCTACTGACTTCATAGGAGTCACCAGACACATGAATATCACTGCCAAGGTAAGAAAACCTCTTGACAAAGTCGACACTCTTGCCACAGACAGACAGACTACTAATGGCTGTGCCTAAGAGGTCATCAAAGACCTGGATCTTGGTTTTTATCCAGGATACTTGCAAGCCCACGCACTCAGACTCCTCGCGTAGTCTCTCGAGAGCCCCGATCAGAGCCTCCATTGACTCCACAAAAATCACAGCATCACAGCTTGACTTTGCGACGATTGATCTTGATCACTACATCGTTGTTATTGAAGACCTGTCTTGTATGTTATTACTCTTATCAGTTTTTGGCCACCTGTAGCAAACTCCAGTCACCAAATTCATGAATTTCTTTTTAGTAGTTTTAAACCACAGTGATTTTTGATATGTTCCTTCTTCTTGATCTGATGAGCCTGACTGTTATTTTTTAAATATAGTACCATGCCCCTTTGCCATACAAAAATTAATCTGGTGCTAACTAACTTTACAGAAAAAAACAGTCTTTAAAAAGTAGATTTGGTCTTCACTGTAGAAGGAAAATGAACTACTGGTAAAGAAAAAAATAATAACCCAGGAAAACTCTGTGGATGTTTCATTTTCTTTTCTCTCAAATATTGTCTAATGTTGTTCTGGCAATTGGATTTTTTTCTTTTCTTCAGAATTCAGGCAGTCATTTTACTATATACAGTAATCCCTCGCTACTTCGCGGTTCACTTTTCGCGGATTCACGACTTCGCGGGTTTTTAAATACAAGTGATTGCCCGCCTATCGCGGAAGTTATGTTCCAGACCTATCAGCAACTGGAGAAAATCCGCGATATAGAAAGACCATATAAATAAACATTTTTATAGTTTAAGCCTTAAAATACCCATCCCACATGCTTTAAACACATGTAAACTTATAAAACACACTTTGTTAACACATATGATATGTGGATGTTGGGCTAAGGATATGAGTAACGTCTCACTATTATAAAACATTTTAACTTCACGCAAGACAAGACAGTGAGACAGGAAAATTGGTGATGTACAGGCTTTTAAATTATTGACAGGCAGAGCGACAAGCAGCACAAAGCCAGCACAAAGTCCACTTCTCCTTAGCGTTCATTCAGCTCCCCACCCCCTTGACAATGCGAACTGCGCCTCTGGGGAGGGGGGTTTGAGCGAACGTGCATTCAGCCCTCACACACGCACACACACACTCCTCCTTCTTCCGAACGCGCAGAGCGACATGCAGGCATTTTGGCAGAAGCAGCACAAAGTCCATTTCTGCTCAGCGTGAGTTCAGCTGCCCCCCCTTCACAAAGCAAGTGCAGACACATTGACGTCTGATCACTGCGTGCAGTGTGCAGTGTTGGTCTGCGGTGTTTAAGAATGTAGAAAGTGTTTAAGAGCATAGGAAGTGTTTATAAGAGTGTGGGAAAGGTTAACAAGAGAGTGAGAAAGGTTTATAAGAGTGTGGGAAGGGTTTATAAAGCCTTAAAATATGTATAAATAATAAAATAAATATAGGTCGCTACTTCGCGGATTTTCACCTATCACGGGGGGCTCTGGAACGTAACCCCCGCGATAGGTGAGGGATTACTGTAACCAGCTTTCTTGTCATGTATAACAATAATACCTCATACATCAAAAACTGCCAATATGAATTGTAATAATAATCCTGTTTAGATGATACTTGCATTATCATGTTTTTCCTCTATAGTTGTTTTTATGTTGTTTTGAATTTTGCCTTTATGCAGTCCTACAAGCAAAATGTTACCTATATTTTTTCATGTTACTTTTAAAAACAGTATTAGTGTATATTTTATCAGAAGTACTGTAATTTAAGTAACATATGTGAAACTAATTAGCAAAACTAGATGTTTCCTAACATAATCTTGGTTTGATATTTTCCACTTTGAAATACAGTGCTTCTGACTTGCTATTGTCCAAAGTGATTGGCAGGTTTAGTGGTTCAGTTCCTCATTTATACTACATTGTAGAACCATGCCAATGACATACATTCCCATTTGGAAGTTCATCGATGTCAAACATTAATTGATAACCTATACATAAATAATAAAACCTATTGTTAAGTAGAATATTAATGTCTCTGAAGTATCCATACACTATATCCCTATATAAAGAATAATTTTGTGCTAGAAGAAAGAGGTAGAGTCATATCTTTACAGATATTAACTTGATTATTAATAGTACTACTAGTGAAATGTACCACAGGGGGCCATTTTACAGCTAAGTGAAGCATCATCTTAATTTCTGCTGCTATATTATGTTGAAAATATTAAACCAGCTCCAGACTGGCTAATTTTGACATTGATATAAGAAATAAAACCCCTTAAAAATCTTATAAATAAAATTTTACTTTTGTTAGTTAAAGGGCAACATGGGTGATATACAAAGAAATGCATAATGTACCCAGATAATCATTAAGTGGTGTCCTTTTGTTAATTAAATATTGTGGTGGATGGCCGGCTAAATATTCCAGCCCTCACCCCCAGGCCGCCAGGTGGAGCTCCCCCGACAGCATGGAAGTTCCCTGAATTCCAGCAGGGCCTCATGGACTTTGTAGTTTGTATGCACAGCCCTGCTGGATACCATGGGGGCCACCAGGAGTCGCTGTAGGGAGGCTGTCGGACTATTATGTGTCCTATAACCTGGAAGTGCATCCTGGTCACATGAACAGGAGAAAGGACGTACTTCCAGGTTGAAGAAAAGGACTTTTACCCTGACCCGGAAGTAGAACAGTGGCGCAGTGGTAGTGCTGCTGCTTTGCAATAAGGAGATCATGGGTTCGCTTCCCGGGTCCTCCCTGTGCGGAAAGCGCTTTGAGTACTGAGAAAAGCGCTATATAAATGTAAAGAATTATTATTATTATTATAAGGACTTGTGGACTGTTGGGCAGGACCACTTCCGGGTCAGGGGGTATAAAAGGACGCTGGGAAAGTCCAGACATTGAGCTGAGCTGGGAGGTAGGGTGGCGAAGTGTCTGGGAGAGGAGGATTGGTATTTGTAGAGTGTGTATTGATTATATGAGTAGTATGGAGTGGAGGGTGCTTTGTGCACTGTATTATTTAAAAAAAAAAAAGTTGCTTGGACTTTTACCTGGTGTTTGGCATGGTACCTGAGGGTTCAAGAGGTCGATAAAAGCCTCTACTGCTACAATATGTATTGTCAAAATTGTAATTGCAGTGTTTTGGTGAAATAACTAAAGTAAACAATAACATAATTAAAAATTAGATGTTCATGTTTTTTAGGAATCCAGCAGTGACAATGATGAGATTGTGGGGCCAGTACCTTCAAAAGGGGAGACTGAAGATAATACTGCACTGGAAATTGATCGCAGAGCTCAAAGGATGAAGAGGAAGCTGTTAACAGGAGATGTAATGGATATTTTCATGTCATTTAATATATGACTGTAAAATTATGTCTTTTAGTTCAAGTTGTTGTCCTCTGTAAAGTTCCATAAAAAGAGGGTATTCTGCCAATCCAGTGCAGTGAAAAGTGGGATACAATTTTGAGCAAACTTTCATTTAGCTCATGTTGTAGTTAAAATCTTTGAACTGATTTTGACTTACAACAACATTGGTTCTGGGGAAAATAATACCCTTTTTCCACTTTCATGCTATACAGGGCTAGATTACTTTTGCTGAGCTACAGATGAGTATGTCTTCTAGGTATTACAGTTTTTCACTAACATAATAACAAACAATTTACTATACTTTGCTCATCATATGCTGAAAAGGAGACAAGAAATAAAGAAAAATGCAAGAAACTGTGTATATATACATATACAGTTAGGTCCATAAATATTTGGACAGAGACAACTCAGATGCAGCTGAAGTGCATACTTTCAGCTTTAATTCAGTGGGGTGAACAAAACGATTGCATAAAAATGTGAGGCAACTAAAGCATTTTTTAACACAATCCCTTCATTTCAAGGGCTCAAACGTAATTGGACAATTGACTCAAAGGCTATTTCATGGGCAGGTTTGAGCAAGTCTGTCGTTATGTCATTATCTTTTAAGCAGATTAAAGGCCTGGAGTTGATTTGAGGTGTGGTGTTTGCATGTGGAAGATTTTGCTGTGAACAGACAACATGCGGTCAAAGGAGCTCTCCATGCAGGTGAAAGAAGCCATCCTTAAGCTGGTGAAAAAACCCATCCGAGAAATTGCTACAATATTACGAGTGGCAAAATCTGCAGTTTGGTACATCTTGAGAAAGAAAGCAAGCACTGGTGAACTCAGCAACGCAAAAAGACCTGGACATCCACTGAAGACAACAGTGGCAGATGATCGCAGAATCCTTTCCATAGTGAAGAGAAACCCCTTCACAACAGCCAACCAAGTGAACAACACTGTCCAGGGGGTAGGCGTATCGATATCCAAGTCTACCATAAAGAGAAAACTGCATGAAAGTAAATACAGAGGGTGCACTACAAGGTGCAAGCCACTCATAAGCCTCAAGAATAGAAAGGCTAGATTGGACTTTGCTAAAGAACATCTAAAAAAGCCAGCACAGTTCTGGAAAAACATTCTTTGGACAGATGAATCCAAGATCAACCTCTACCAGAATGATGGCAAGAAAAAAGTATGGAGAAGGCGTGGAACAGCTCATTATCCAAAGCATACCACATCATC